>NC_132911.1:120833233-121433233 GCF_047675955.1 Chlorocebus sabaeus
GATTTAGGAGAATGGCAAGTCAAAGAGTAAATCGATGGATGATGAGTGAATGATAGAAACTACCAGAAAAGTTTTAATCTTATAATCTGTATTATGCTCTCTTTTCAATTAAAAATATTTTTCTATCCCTTCCCCTACCTATGAACCCATATGGTCCCCAGGACAGAAGGATAGGATAAAGTGTTTACTGACTTTGGTGGAGACCTCCCAGTAAAGAGAAGTGCATCTTTCCAGGGCCTCATATCTGAATTTTTATCTTGCACACCAAAAATATGCTCAATTAAAAGGGATTCATTGGATAAATAATTTTGTAGTTGTTGGACACACCATCTCCCTCTTAGAGTGTCTCAGTGTACATAAGCATGTTTAAGTCCAATAGTAAAGCCCCGTAGTCAGGAGATCTATTTAACTCAGATTGGCTCAGATGTATTTATATACTGCCTATGATCAGCCACTGAAGACACTGGAAAAATTCAATTTTAGAGTAATAGAGTTTGAAAAGAACATTTCCCTTTATTTGGATATATGGTGTGATGGTTAATAGTGCTTGTCAACTTGATTAGATTGAAGGGAGCAAAGTATTGTAGCTGGGTGTATCTGTGAGTGTGTTGCCAAAGGAGATTAACATTTGAGTCAGTGGACTGGGAAAGGCAGAGCCACCCTCAATCTGGGTGGGCACCATCTAATCAGCTGACAGTGTGACCAGAATAAAAGCAAGCAGAAGAACATGGAAAGACTAGACTGGTTTAGTCTTCTGGCCTACATCTTTCTCCCCTCCTGGATGCTTCGTACCCTTGAACATCGGACTCCAAGTTCTTCAGCTTTGGGATTCGGACTGACTTTCTTGCTTTTCAGCTTGCAGGCGGCCTATTGTGGGACCGCACCTTATGATCGTGTGAGTCAATATGCCTTAATAAACTCCCCTTTATATATCCATCTGTCCTATTAGTTCTGTCCCTCTAGAGAACCCTGACTAATACATACGGTATCTGAGAATGCAGACTTCCTATACGAAGTTCTACCCAGGTGGTATGTCACTGTTGAGCTGTGGGATTTCAGGCTGGATTCCAACTTGTTCGATTAAAAAAAAAACATATTGATGTTTTTAAAAATACTCTTCTAATCTTTATAGAAAATCTGTCTCCAATAAATTCATTGTAAACCCCTTCAATGTACTTGAATTTTAGCTTGTGCTTCCTTTTGATACAAAGTTTTCCATCAGTTTAGTATTAGTGGTATGAAGTGGTTCTCTGCTTCAATTCATTTGTCTTAAATATACCTATTTCATGATCTAAGAGATGTCTTTTAAATTAAATGAATGAGTTGCCTAAATAATTTATTATTCCATAAATTTATATTACATAATTCTTTTATTAGTTACCATTCATCTTTCTGACTTTAAAAAGATTAAATGTTGCTAGTCAGGTTTTATTTAGCATTTTATCTCATTGCCCTGGTTACCTTGAGTGCTGTATTAGTTTACAGAGTTGCCATAATAAATCACTACTAACTGGGCAGTCCAAATAAACAGAAATCTAGTCTCTCCCAGTTCTGGACTCTAGAAGTCTGAAGTCAAGCCATCAACAGAGACATGCTCACTCCAAAGGCTCTAGGGAAGACTTTTTCTTTGCTGCTTCTAGTTTCTGGCAATCCTTGGCATTCCTTTGGCTTTGGCAGCGTAATCCCAATTTATTCTTCATCTTTGCATGGCCTTCTTCCATGGGTACCTGTGTGTTTCTGTATCCGAATTTCTCTTTTCTCATAAGCACACCAATCATTAGACTTAGAGCTCATCCCAATACAGTACATGATGCATCTTAACTTGATTACAGATTCAAAGACCTTGTTTCCAAATAGGAAACAGTTCCAGATTCCCAGTGGACAAGAATTTTGGGGAGACACCACTCAACTCAGTGTAGTCTACTCTCTAGGCCCCAAAAGTTCATGTCTTTCCTACATGCAAAATACATTCCCTCCATCCTAACATCCCCAAAAGTCTTGAGTCATTCCAGCATCAACTGAAAGTCCAAAATCTTATTATATGTAATTAACTTGAAAAGTCCAAAATCTCCTCTTCTAAATCATTTAAATCAGGTATGGGTGAGACTCTGGGTAGGGTCCATCCTGAAGTAAAATTCCTCTCTATTAGTGCACCTGCCAAACTAGACAACACATTATCTATGTCTAGAATACAATGATGGGACAGCCACAGGGTAGAAAATTTTCATTCTAAAAGTGAGAAATTGGGAGGAAAGAAAGGGGTGATGAGTCCCAAGCAAGTTTGCAACCCAGCAAGACAAGTAGAATTTCAAGGACTGAGAATAATTCTCTGTGGCTTGATGCTCAGAGAGCCTGAGGCATCTGCCCTCTCCTTGGCCCACATGAGTGGTAGTGCTGTCCTTTCAGCCTGTCACTCTACCCTCACTGCCCTCCGGGTCATCTTTCTTTTTGCTTTAAGGGTAACATACTTTTGTTTGTTTGAGAAAGGGTCTCACTCTGTTGCCCAGACTGGAGTGCAGTGATGTGATCTTGGCTCACTGCAACCTTCACCTCCCAGGTTCAATCTGTCCTCTTGCCTCACCTTCCTGAGTAGCTGGTACTACAGGCGTGAACCACCATGCCGGGCTAATTTTTTGCATTTTTCGTAGAGACGGGTTTTGCCACGTTGGCCAGACTGGTCTCGAACTCCTGGCTTCAAGCAATCCATCAGCCTTGGCCTCCCAAAGTGCAAGAATTACAGGTGTGAGCCACTGCGCCCAGCCAAGGGTAACATACTTTTTCAACTGAGTTGCTCTATCAGCCTGTTTCCTGCCTGTAGAATCCCATAAGTCCAACAGCTTTCTTTCACTTCATCCCATCTCTGTCCTGTTTAGTCCAAGCTACAGCTGTTAGTCATATAACATTCTCAAAACCCTTAATAGTCTTCTGTGGACATCATGTATAACATTCTCAAAACCCTTAACAGTCTTCTGTGGACATCATGGGGATCACACCATTAGACGAAAAGTTTCTCCACACATTTCTTCTGGATAACCTATCTCTATTCCTGGCCTTTGCTGACATGGCTGATTGAATGCATAAGTCATATGCCTAATCTCTTCAGCAAAAGAGTGTCCAACTAGACCCCAACTTGAGTTTCTCTTCTAGAACTTGCTTTCTCATATTATTGCAATGTGACTAGGCTGAGAATTTTCTAAATCATCTGGTTCTGGTTTGTTTTTTGCTCAACAGTTTCTTTCTGTATTTCTTTCCTTTCACATTTTATTATAGGCTTCTAGGAGAAACCAGGCCATACTCTGCTTAGGAACCTCAGTTAAATATCCAAGTTTATTGCTCACAGGTTCTGCTCTCCACCCAACAACAGACTACAATTCAGTCAAGTTTATTTTACTTTCTAACAAGGATTGCCTTACCTCCAGTTTTCAGTAGCATGTCCCTCATTTCCATCTGAGACCTCACCAAAGCATCTTTAATGTTCATACTTCTAGCAACATTCTGTTCATGACAACACGTATTCTCTAAAACAACAGAAATTTACCTATAATCCTCCCTCTTTACTTGTTTCTGAGATCCCATCAGAATTGCCTTCAATATCCATATCTCTGTTACCGAAAAGGGGTCCTGATCCAGACCCCAAGAGAGGGTTCTTGGATCTCCTGCGAGAAAGAATTTGAGGCAAATCCATAGGATAAAGTGAAAGCAAGTTTATTAAGAAAGTAAAGGAATAAAGAGTGGCTACTCCATTGCCATAGCAGCCCAGAGAACTGTTGGTTGGCTATTTTTATGGTTATATCTTGATTATATGCTAAACAATGTGTGGATTCCTCATGAGTTTTCTGGGAAAGGGGTGGGCAATTCCTGGAACTGGCAGTTCCTTCCCCTTTTAGGCCATATAGGGTAACTTCCTGATGTTGTCATGGTGTCTGTTAATTGTCATGGCACTGGTGAGGGTGTCTTTTAGCATGCTAATATAATTAGCATATAATGAGCAGTGAGGACAACCAGCGGTCAGTTTTGTCACCATTTTGGTTTTGGTGGGTTTTGGTCAGCTTCTTTCCTGGAAGCTGTTTCATCAGCAAGGCCTTTTGTCACCTGTATCTTGTGCCAACCACCTATCTCATTCTGTGACTTAGAATATCTGACCTCCTGGGAATGCAGCCCAGTAGGTCTCAGCCTCATTTTACCCAGCCCCTATTAAAGATGGAATTGCTGTGTTTCAAACGCTTCTGACATTTCTGTTAGAATCTCTTCAAAGCAATCTAAGATTTTTCTATCATGCACCTAAAAACTCTTCCAGCCTCTATCCATTATTCATTTCCAAAGCCACTTCCATATTTTTATTTATTTATTTATTTATTTATTTATTTATTTACACAATATCACCCTACTTCTTTGTACTAAAATCTCTATCAGCGAGGGCTCTCAAGAGAAACAAAACCAATAGAACTTACACACATACATACATATATGTACATATATATGTGTTCTTTATATGAGTGTATATATTAAATTAATATAAAATCATATTAATTTATTTTAAGAAATTGGTTCATATGATTGGGGCCTGATACATCTGAAATTTGTAGGGCAAGTCAGCAGGCTGGAAGCTCAATCAGGATTTTTATGTTGCAGTTTTGAGGTCAAATTTCTTCTTCCCTGGCAAACCTGTTTTTGCTCTCAGGACTTCCAATTGATTCAGTGAGGCCTACCCACATTATTGAGGATAATCTCTTACTTAATGTGAGCTTATTTTAGATGTTAAACATGTCTACAAAATGCCTTCACAGCAGCACCTAGATTAGTGTTTGACTAAATAACTGGGTATTATGGCCTACCCAAGTTGACATAAAACTGCACATTACAGGTGCTTGTCCCTATTTCTTCTCCATTTCCAGATTATTTCTCTTAAATTGCAGAAAGCAGAGCTATACATAGCTATCCAGGTCTAACTTCATGAAGAATAGAATAGAGTTTCTTTTCATTTTAAATATACATATACTTTGTCAGATTTTTTTCAGTTGCAGCACTTCATTGGACTGGTATTAGTATTGGCTTTATTAATCTCTCATTCTCTTACTTACTCATTCCACAAACATTTGCAGAAGGCCACCACGCTCTAGGGAGAAGAAAATGGTTTTATAAATTAGTGCTTTCTGGGATAAAGGAAGTTTGTAATCTGCACTGCTTAATAATAGCCACTAGCCACATGTGGTTATCGAACACTAGGAGTATACTTAGTATGACTGCAGAAGTAGATTTTTATTTTCATTTAATTATAATTAATTTAGATTTACATTTAAATGTCTAAATGACACTACTGTATTGGGAAATATAATTTCCTGTATGCAGTTGTGGTGCAAAATTCTTTGTGGTTTTTATCATTAAAAGTGATGGCAGAAACCACAATTATGTTTGCACCAACCTAATAAATTACTGAGTTTCTTTTACTAAGACACAGGGATAAATTAGATTTTGATTATTGTTTCAGAGATTGTTAGAGTAAGAAGGAACTTCGAGCAAGAGAGGATTTTAGAGATGTTTTTCTTTTGTGGATGAGGACTCAGAGGTCAAATGAACTGCTGAGGATTAGAGCTTGTTGGCAGTGGTGCAGGACCTAGAACTTGGATTGGCTGCCTGTCAATTCAATGTTTATTTCTCTACCCTGTTCTACATCCCCACCTAATTAGACCATTTGATTTTCCACCTGGAATCCCCAGCCCACTTTGACTCTAACAAATGCCTCTAAAAATAGAAGTCAACTTTGCACATGGTTTCAGAATGATTGCATCTTGCCTGCACCATGGCAGAATGATCTGGCATTTTCTTTCAGTAGCTAGTTGGCTTATGACACACCTATCACCTCTGCAGTGATGCCAAAGGGATATTATCTCTGCCTCACCCCCATATGCTTTATTGGGGAAGGAAAACCATTCTGTCTGCATAGCACTGAGTCATCAGTATTTTCTTTGGAGAAAAATGTCACTTGGCCCACATGATGCAATTTTTGCCGTAGCACCTTTCTCGATAAATCTCTAACTGACAAAAACAGAGTGAGAAGAGCATCGTAAGAGTTTCTCACAGGACCATTGATCTGTTTTCTTATACTAGTGAACTTCCTTTGTTCATTTCAGTGTGTAAAATAGACGCATTTATATTGACAGTGCCTTTGTCAGGATACTGTTCTTACTGAAATAAACTTAAAAACATTTTGCACTATACCAATAACAGGATGTCATATTGACTCTGCATTTAATATAATATCAAAGTATTAAATATGGCCCATGAAGCACTCAAAGTTTGCTTCTGCTCTTTTTAGATAAAGGAAAATTTAAAAATAATGGCAATCAGTTGCTGCGTAGAATGGACCTGTGCCTTGCAATGGGCATTGGATTTGAGGAGCAGTTGGAAAGTGTCTCTGAGATGAGAATGATTAAGTAATATAATTTTAAACATGCTTTGCCAACAACAGATTTTCTGTCACACTGATCAATTATTGAAGATGAAATTCTTATACCAGCTAGAAATGAGGATTGTTAATTAAGGGAAGGAGACGATACTATCTCTTGGTGAAGAGCTTATTATTTGGGGCCAGACATCCAATCTACTACCTGTGATTGACAAGATGATCCAAGTTCTATCATTCCTATGAGAGGTGAGTCATCCATCCATTGCTATAAGAGAACCAAATTTAGATTGGATATTTGAGCCAAAAACACAACTCCCCCAGATCTTTCAGGTAAAAAACAGTAATAACTAACACTGAAAAATCTATGGGATAAAGGTCAGCCATTATAAAATTAACCACAATATAAAGACAATAACCACAAATAATTGTGGTTATTTGTATAACCACAATATAAAGAAAATAAAATAATTTGGGTAATTATTTTATTTTTATGGCAAAGTATTGTAAATTATAATAAATATAGCAAAACTGAATCAATCCAAATGGCCTGTCTTTCATTCTAATCACCTTTATCATTCTGTTATAAACCAGCTTGCTCTGCAATATATAATTAGTGAAGTATAAGGTCCCCAATTTTTTAGGGAAAGCATTCTAGGCAAGTTTATTGTTTAATATTTATCAGTATCATTTGATACTTGTACAATATTTTATTTCGATGAGTAAATTACATTTTTCCTTTAACCTTGGGGCACTACTGGGGGTAGTTAAAACATGTAAGGTAATTATCAGCAGGATGAATACAATATCAAACTCTTCCTAACAATATTTTATGTTCAATAGTTTTATTCCGTTAAATAGGAGTTTTGCCTGCACAAGGACTGCTGGTTGGGAAGTCTATAGAAGCAGCCAATATTTAAGTGGATAGATTAAAAATCAAATACCCCTACATGACAAGAATAAGCAGAATGGTGTTTAGAGTGATATGTACCAATGGCCATAATATTTCTCATATGCTAAATTCAGACTTTTCTAATTTTATTTGTACAGAACCTCTTTCCAGAAATGGCTCCAAAGAGTGACTTACCAGTGCTAGTTTAGCAGGTGAGGAGATGCCTCCAATGCTCAACCCAAACTAATGAATGGAAAACAATCTTTTCCCTCTCACTGTCTCAGATTCTTACAACCATCCTAAAAAAAGATGAGAAAACCATCATTACACCTTGTTCACAGATGTTGAAACCAAGGTATATAGCCTGCTTCACTCACACAGCTTCTTAGTGACAGATAGAGGACTTCACATGTTGCTGGGAACCCTTGGAGTTGAATGAAGAAGCCTGGAGCTCTAGTCTTAATGACTGCACTCTACAAAGAAAATAAACCAATATTCACAACACAGAGCAGCATTTCAGAGCTGAGCAACACAGGATCTAAAATGTTCTTATCTATTCCACAGTCGAATTGTTATCGAGGTCCTAACTGTATGATCTTGTCCTAGAAGCTGTTGGCTATTTGAGGATTTAACAAATTGACATTTCAGCTTTCAGTGTCACCCTTTTATTAGAATACTTTCCTTCCTTTGTGCTAGTTTTGCTGTCTGGCAGGCTTTTCACATGAGGTGGCGTCCCAGGGCTCTAACCTTCCTTCTCCTAACCTGGAAACCCCACAGAAAAAGAAAGTATCTTGACTGATGGTTCCAGTAAAAGTCACGAGGCTGAGTTTTACTGGATCGATCTGCATCATATACCCATAACTGGACCAACCACAGTGGCCAGAGGGATTGGACACACGGATTGGCCAGGCCTGTGTCATGCACCTAGCCTTGAAGGCAACATGTGTTGGGACAGCCCCATGTAAAAGTCATTATAATGGGGTAGGCATTATTCTTCGAAGAAAAGGAGGATGTTGTCACCAGAAAAGGAGGAAATAGTGATGGGCAGGCAACAGCTGTCCTCCAGAGAAAAGTTAGACTGATTTCCATTTTATAAATGAAAACGTTGAGGCTCAGTATGGTTAAGTGGCTTGAATATGAAAGGGAAAAAGATAAACAGTAGGAACAAAGTTCTTAACTTCTAGCCCTTGAGAAAATCTTCCCAGACATCCATCACATCTCTGAGGTCAGGAAGAAGTGTTCCAGTCACCTTTTAAATCCATCCACTGCCAATAGGAAAAAAACAAGAGAAGAAACTAATCAGATTTTATAAATTCCTAAGAGCCCTGCATATAATTTGGCTGGAAAGTTGTTTGTTCAATCGTATTTAATGAATGGCCCCTTATCTGACAATGCTGAAACACCCATTTAAACTGCAACATCTGTATTTACATCTGTTGAAGACATGTTGTTATTAAGTTGAAAAATAGCTATCTCAGCAGACTCGTAGGCTTTTCAACTTTGTCTCCTAAGGTAAAAACTAACTCGCTAACAAAGAGCTTTAGTGCTGTTAAGGACAAATGCTGAGAATTCAAAGAAGACATTCTTTTGAGGGGATGATCTGAGAGGAATTACTACCCTAGATACCAGTCAGGAAATGGCTGGCTTCACAGAAGAGCTGGCTCAGCATTTATAATGATTAAGGTGCTTAGAATTACGCTTTCTTTATTGACTTTTCCAAGCCCTCTCTGTTTTGAAAAACTAAACTGAAGTGCAAAGCATTTTGTTAACTTAATGAAGGATTTCTGACTTGTTTATGTCTTCATTACACCTTGTAAGATAGATACACCTGGAAAGAGTATTAGAATAAAAACATGTTGATTCAAAAAAACCCTCCATAAGATGACAGAAGCTGTGGCTGCTATTGCTGTTTGGCGTGGGCCCCAGAGAGAGGTATTGAGGCTTCAAATTCTTTCCACTCCTCTGAATTTTATAGACTCAGCAACATTACTTACAAAAAACAAAAAAAACAAAAAAACAAAAACCATCAAATAGTTTAAATGGTAGTCTTACATCGTGCTTTCTGTGACTTTGTCATTCTGATTGACAGAGCTGAGGACTTCTTTCCCGCCCTTTGGGTGTAAGTCCCAAGAAGATAAAAAGAGCCAAGGAAATGACATAAGGTCACCATGTGTCATGATGTCCTGAGTAGGGAGTGGTGGCCCAGAGAAGTGGAAGGGCAAGATGTCCTCCCAGGGGTAGCCGTCAAACTTGCAGAGCAGGACTGTGAAATGCTGAGAGCAAAGGATCTGCAGGAGCTGGCTGGATGCCAGCGCATGCAGGGACACATGACGAAGCTTCTCCTTTTAGGGGGATAAAGTGTCCTGAGCCCCAGAGTCTCTGAGAGGATTGAGGAATGGGCTGAGAAGGGTCCATCCTCGGCAGAGCCATAAGTGAGTGACAGTGGGAACTAGTGTGGTGTATATGTATGTGTATATCCAAATTCATGTCCATATCTGTCATTTTGCTTGATTTATAAGAAATAATCCTAATCATAATGCTGTATGTATATTGACTCATTAAATCCTCACAATAGCCCCGAGAGAAGAGATAGGCAAATGAGGAAGCCATCTTATTTCTTGCTTTACAGAGGAGGACACCAAATATAGAGGCGGTCAGGTGATTAGCCTTAAAACAGGCAAGCATTAATTGTAGGCAAGTCCATGAAAAGGTAGCCGGGCAACACGTCATATGATTAATGGCTTAGAATCTGAAATCAAACAGACTTTTATACCTGGCTCTTCCATAACTGTCATGTTCTCTTAGGAAAGCTACCTAACTTTGAGCCTCAGGTGTCTCAGCTACAAATGAAATTGTGATAAAACACATCTTTGTAGGTGTTTGTAATAATAAAATTAGAAAAAATAGTTAACACAGCAGAAATCCTGGCACAAGCTAAATATTTAATAAATGTTGGTAGCTATTTTTATTGTTTTCTGGCATGTTCCCAAGACAGGATCCAGATACAAGAAAAGATAAGGAGCTAGTTGTCAAAAATGGTGTTCAGGTTAGAAACTGGGTTTTGGAAGCAGGGAAAAACCTAGTTATCAGAATTCAAGCAAAAAGTAAGATCAGACTTTACCAGTAGACCACTCTTACTTGCCTACTCACCATCCCTTCTTCCTTCTTTTAGTTAGTAACAGCACCCTACCTTTCCTTTGGGTCACTCTGTTTTCCAAATTATTGGTTGTTGTGCTTCAATGGGGCTCCACTTTCCAGACCATGATGGAGTACCTGACCAGGCCTGGCTGCCTAGAACACTATGTTCTCTGGCTGTGATGTTGGTTTAACTTTGGACATGTAGACTAAACTAATTAGAGTGCATTATGCACTGTTTTTTCAAACTAGTGGTAAAGAGGCACTGTCTTTCCCCTGGGGCTGCAAAGCTACTACAGTATAGGTCTGAGGGGCTGGAGGCCATCTTGCTGCCCTGAAGGGAGCACCTTTTTGATGCCATGAAGTCAACCTGGAGGAATGCAGAGTTGAGAGATAGAGGGAAACTAAGTCCCCGATTACATGGTTTGAGGTAACTGTGCATAAAACCGGCTCTGCTCCTGGTTGAGGCATTTTTTTCTTCCTCTTTATAATTGGAGAGATTTTTATTCTCAATTTCAAAATGTCCTTCTTGTTTAATGTCTGGAAATGTCTAGAAAACATGGCCAATCTGTGCCTCAGGTGGGAGCCAAGGTACCCCAAGTCATCTAAGAAGAAGGCTGCAGGGACTCAGAAACAAGCAGCAGCATCTGGACTATGTGTCCCTCTGTAAAAAAGAGGAGTGACATTTCTTCCCTCTCTATTTCAGTTATCGTTTTCTGTCCTCCAACTCCATTTCTTGAAAAACTTAACTGCTACTAGGAGTTTGTGAAGATACCACTTCATGGGTTCATTGATAAATGACAGGTGATTTTTGCTTTCCTGAGATAGGTTCAATGTGCCGGAGTGTCTTGTGCTCCAGACCTTGAAAGATGAGATTCCTGGAAAATGGCTTAATGTGGGTTATATTGTTCTAACCCACCAACCATTCAGAGAATTTTAATTAAGCTCTGTTGTATTCATCCCTTACTCTTAATAAAGCCCTTTATTTCATAACTCAGTTCAGAATAGTTAAATATTTTGCTTGAAGTACAGCTGCCGCCAATTCACCACACAGGAGGGGTGTACAGTTAAAGGAATTGGTGTAAATGAAAAACCCGTTGAGACTCAGTTGAGTGTCAAGGTCTGAGCTGGGAGGCAGAAAGCCTTGGCTCTGATTTCACTTCTGCCAGAGAGAGACTGGGACAACTTAGCCTTCTTTTCCCAGAGCAAAAATGAGGATGCTGAAATTGGTTTACTTCATTGAGCACTGGCAGGAAGTATTAGGAAGACAATGTCTTCAAAGCATAAAAAATAGTTGGAAAAAAGTCATCATATTATGTGTAGGGTCATGAAGATTCTCTGATGGATGCAATTGCATAAGAAAAATGTGTTATTACAGACTCAATAGCTAGCCCAGGGGAAATGCTGGGGTGTATCCCAAGGACTCTCCTGCTCTGCAAATTGTTTTTCCTTCCAGTGTGATTACATGCTGTTTTACGGAGTCAGCACGTTCTTTGTTTCATTGACCATTGATTACTTCATTAACTCACTACTTATCTCCTGAGTGTTTTACTATTTGCTCAGCACTACAGATAGAAAAAATGGGTCAAGCATGACTGTTCTTTTATTCAGTCAACATCTATTTATTGAGCACCTACTATGTGCCAAGCAGTGCAGATATAAAGATGGTAGCCATAGTCACTGCCTTCTATAATCTTGCTACTCAAATTGTGGTCAGGGGACCAGGAGCATCAGTATCTCCTAGGAGATTGTTAGAGAAATACAGGCAAACGGAATCAGCTTTTAACCAGGATACTAACAAGATCCCTAGGCAATTTGTATGCACATGAAAGTTTGAGAAGCAAAACTCTAAGAAGACTTATGTCATGGTGAGTTTAGTGGGAAAGTAACGACCTAGTGGTTTAGAAGACTAACCGATACTGGTTGCCAGCTTTCTGCTCTGATGCTTGTAACAGAATGGAAGCAAGTCATTTTTCTATGTTATAACTCAATGTATTATCTTCAAAATAGAAATAATATTATCTGCCCTTCCTCCCTCGTGTATTATTATGAAGATGAGATAAGAAAATAGTTGCGAAAGTGTAAGTGTTATCCAAAAGCAAGGTATTGCTATTATAAGATTTAAAGTTTGGAGAAGCTTCTGTATACTAAGCCTGGCTGCATTGCCCAGGAACTGGAATTTTATTCTGATTTAACAATTGCCTGCATTGTGATTCTGTTAAGGCATTCTTATCTCTACCATTCAGAGATGTGAGTAACAGGCTTGCGAAGGCGCCAGGAGGCAGAGAGGTTCTAGTGCTTGTTAGCTGTAGTTATACAGAAGTAGTTGTGCTAGACATTTTATGTATTCAACTCATTTCCATAAAACTTAATGAGGGCTTGTCTACTTGGAAAAACTTTGGGGTATGGCATGCTTGGTTCCCGCCCTCAAGTGGTGTTTCAGATGGTGAGGTAATATACAAAATAATTGTAATTCATGATACAATAATGTAGATGCACTGAGTGTGGTTCAGACAATAGGTGAAGACATGGGTAGATTTATAAAACAGAAGATTTGTGAAACAAGAGGACAACAGATTACTTAAAGATGATGTTTTTCTCATCTGCTTCTTTAGCAAACTCACAGGGTGGTTGGGTCATGAGACCTCCCAGGTGCTGGAGAACAGTATCACTAGATTACTGGAAAATGATGACCTGGCTCCAGGTACAAATGCCCTGTCTTAGCCATCAAATTGCAAAATTCAGACCCACAGCACTTAAAATAGAAGCTCTTTTTCTTTCCAAACATTTATATTGTTTCTCCAGGAAAGGGCTTTCCTACTGTGTGTCTACACTTAGGATTAATTATTAGATGAAATGAGATTAGGATTTGAATGAAAAAAAATGACCATGTTCAATTGACAAGGACCATCACTGAACCGATACCTTCCTGTCTATATATCCCCTTCCACCTTGCCTCTCTGAACTGCTATTCGTATTCCACAACACAGAATTTGAACACCAAGGGAGTATACCTGGTGAAGCAGCAACAATTTGGTGATGATAGAGAGCGGAAAATCAATCTGGAGAAATTAAGTTTTCTTACTGAACACTTAAGCCCTGGGGTAATCACCAGAATGAATTCCCCCCTCAAAGGCTAAGCTGACCCCCATCAGCTTTAAATCCCTTAGCCCTCCTGGTAAAACTGTTTCATATGGTAAAGTGAATTAATTGGCTGTTTAGTAAGCCAAAGGCTCTCGATTTTCTACCTCTGCTGATTCAGCAGATTCTCATCTAAGTGAGATTTAAGAGACTGGAGTCTACTGAGAGAAAAAGTGGGGGTGTTCAGAAAGCCCACTATTTTGTTGGTTATGCTTCCCCAGCCATAAAATATTCCATAGCAGTGTGAAAATGACCAATTTCAGCCTCCAGAATCACAGAGGCTGGGAGCAGTCTCAAATGGGAATGTAGAGATCTGAATTATACTTTAGGCTCTATAAGTTAATTGCCTTCTTTGTCTTTCTCTCTCCTGTCTTCTTTCTCTTTCTCTCTCTTTTAGAGACAGGGTCTTGCTCTGTCACCCAAGCTCTAGTGTAGTGGCTACAGTGATCATAGATCATTGTAGGCTCAAACTTCTGGGCTCAGGTGATCCTCCTGTCTCAGCCTCCTGAATAGCTGGGACTACAGGCTTGTGCCACCATGCCCGGCTAATTTTTACATTTTATTTTTTGTTTATAATTTTAATTTTAATTTTTTGTAGATGTGGGGGTCTCATTCTGTTGACCAGACTGGTCTTGAACTCCTGGTCTCAAGCTATCCTCCTGCCTTGGCCTTCCAAACTGTTGGGATTACAGGTGTGATTCACAGTTCTCATCTAACCTTCTTTGTCTTCTTAAATAGAAAACCAGCAGGAGGAACTGCTCTAGTTGATATACAATGTAAAGTGAAAATTGTGAAAGGTTGTCTTTGCCAAGCATCATCCCTGTCTGCCATTTTGATCCTCTTTTTTCCCCATCAATCTTCTGCTCTAATTTTCTTTGTTCCTTTTTGGGGTACTTCTTCTCTTGTCCTACTGCCATTTTGAACTCCCTTGGTCACACTGCCAAGCTCTTCACCAATTTTGCACTTTATTAGCAGCAGTAAGTATTCTCTTTACAATCATTCTTTCATTATTATAATTTTATTTCTCTCCACTTATAAGCATTGAGCACCGTCAGAAGACAAACGTATGTTTTTTCCTTAGTGAAATTCCTTTTGGGTGAGAAAGTCATATGCCAATCAAGCAAATTAGTGAAATAGGTTAATTTCAGTTACCAATAAATGCAAAACAGTTCAACAGTTGGAGGCCTGAAGATGAGGGTGAAGGATTAGGAGCCACTTTCTGCAGAGTGGGTAGGGAAGAGCTCATTGAGGCCGTGGCATATGAACTGAGACCTAATCAATGAGGAGGGGCCAGCTGTTCTGAGATCTGGGGAGGCTCATTCCATAGAGAGGAAATGCAGATGCAAAGCCATTGGAAGTGCTTGAGGGTGGGCTGACAGGAAGGGGAATTCTGGGACTTGCCTGGAAGTTGCATTTGCAGAGCAAGCACATTGCTTTTGCTTATATTGTGTGTTGGTTGTGTGCTTATATTATGAGTGGCTTAAGGAGGATTTGTAGAGATTTTTATGGAGGGGAGAAGAGCTCCCCTTCCAAACTTCTGTACACCCTTTCTTGAAGCCTTCGGCAAAGACTGAGATAAAAACAAGAAATGATAATAGGACCAGTGTGGTTGGGGTTTACTGTGTTTGGGCAAGGTGGCATGACCTAAGGCCTGAGAAGTCTACAAGACCTTATAGGTAGGCAGTGATGACAAGACGTTTGAATTTTGTTCTGAGTGTGATGGGATGGCACTGGAGGGCTTTGATTTGAAGTGACAGAATGGTGATTTTCATGTTTTGATCTAAAAAATACCCAATTCACAGGCTGGTCCAGAATATGATTAAACTGAACTAAAATACTAAAACAATCCTGATTTCATGGACAATTGAAATTCTGTATAATTATCATTTATGATTATGGAAGCTAGGAATGTCATATTGTGTGACTCCTGTTCATAAGGCAATGGCTTAGATGAAATGCAAGATAGAATAAAGGCAATTCTAAGTATCTTAGCTGTAATGTACTCTTTCTATTTTGCTCCAAAAAACATATCAGAATGCATGAGTAGCATAATTAGGGGTACTACTGTCAGGTGTGCCTGGATTTTATATAAAGAATTAGAATTAGAACTGTTCATTACACATTGCTCCCAGTATGCCTTCCAGTCTGGTAGGTAACCTGTATGTCGTTGAAGTTACTCTCTTTTCTTCTTGCCACCATCAAAGTCTATTCTCAGATACCCATCATAGTGAAATCAGAAAAGTTCTGATGGTTTAGTTTACAGTCAAGTGTCCATAGGAGACAGTGACTTAATATGTTTATTTTCTAAGAATGTGCATTTGAATAGGAGCAATGGTTTCATGTGAGTGAGTGCAGGCATGAGTCAGGGTTATAGTAGGCCAGTATTTGGGCAAGAGCCCTTCTTAGAAGTCCTGAAACTACCCCACCTATACAATACTGATGTTTTACAACACTGTTTCTTCCTACCACCTTGTGGCTTCTACACTCTTGAAAATGAATACCGTAGCCCTCCAGAAATGCCTGAGACTCAAAAGGTAATGAAAAATAATTTGTAGCTATCAGCATTTTTGTCTTTCCTAGGAAAGGGCCATCTTTAGAATAATTTCTCTTTATATGAAGCAAAGGGGCTCTTCTGAATAATACAAAACCACTAACAGTTGAAACAATAGCTGATACTGTAGTATTTTCTGTGTGCCAGACTCTTTTCTAAGCACTTATTTATATTAACTTATTTAATCCTGCAACAACTCTGTGTAGCAGGTATTATTGTCATCCCCATTTTATGAACAACAAAAAAAGACAGTTATGGTAAATTCATATACTCTAAATATGTGGATAATTTGGGAGTTCTGAATATGTAACATCCCCTCAGTAAGAGCTTCACACAGAGTCAGATCCCAGAGGATGCGATTTATTAATTACTAAACTCATTTCTGCAGAATGCAGCAAAGGCTTCCACTGTTGGGAAGGAAGATGCTTTATCAAAAAATTTTAGTCTTGTTAGAGAGTGCAGTAAAGCTATGGAGAGGTTTTCAACTTTTAATTATTGAACAGCGAAATAGAATTTCAGATGAATCACCCAGATGTAATTTATATTGTAATGTTTTACATTGCTTTATGTACAGATGTCAGGAAAGATGGTTCTAAATGAATTTTATAGGACTTAAGGGAGAGCTTGCGGTTCTAGCTCTAGGGATGAAGGCCTGTCTTCATCTCAGCAGGGAGCTACAAGCATCTCACAAACCAATATGATGAAATCTTCTTTAAAACCTGAAAAGGCCAAAGGTAAAAAGTCCATTCAGACTAAATATTTGACATCTAAGGTAAAACTGTAAGTTAACACTAACAACAAGGTCTGGCTCTTCTTTTTCTTTTTTATTATGTTTGTCTTTTCCTTATGAACATGAGCAAGAATTTGTTTGTTAGAGGTCACCAAAATTGTGTGATTACTCTTGTTCTAATTTCTTAAAGACTTAGCTATCGCAAATTTAACTCAGAAACATTTTGGGTTACTTTTCCAGTTCAGATGATATACCTTCTCTCTGTCTCAAAAACAAACAAATAAAAAAAGCCTTTGCAAAATAACAGTTACTCACAGATAAAATAAAAGCAACTGCCCATCTGTCATCATTGGTCTTTTAAAACCGCAAGTTGTCTTTCTAATTTCTCTTCAACTTTTGACATACAACTCAAAACACCTTTTCACAGACAGGTTATATGGCTATTTCAAATACTGTCTAAAAACTCTGTAAAGAGATTTGATTAAATTGGAAGCACAGATGACTGATACTCTTAAAATAATTGCTGCCTTAGTGATTCAACATGTGAGCTCTGCCATTTATTACATTTTTAAGTGAACTAATCTAAATTAAAATCTTCTAAGATCAATAGCTCATTTTTTTAAACCATGGAGCATTCTTAATGCATTGCCAAGCCAGATAAGTGATATTTTCAGACCTTGAAAATCTACAGCAGCCTAATGTACATTTGGTAACATATTTTACAGCAGGCTCTTTTTATTTTTTGCACAAATATATTAAAAAATAGTCATTCCAAGTGTGTCTCTAAACACATCTAGTTCCTTTTCCAAGCATACCTCCTCACGTGAAAGATACCATTATTATCTTTTGATGTGTAAAACTAATCAATCTGGTCTTTTATTAACTGAACAGTTTGAGTCATTCATCTGCATTGCTGTCAGGTGATGGTAACATTCTGGCAAATTTATAGAAAGAAAATAGTGTAAACAATTCCGTTAACATCAAAACTCACTCAAAGATGTGGTGTTGGAAATGAGGCAAATTCCTATGGGCTTCTGAGACAGGCCTAATGTCTGTTGGGATTTGGACTGGGTAGAAGTCAACGAAGTCAGCCTCCTTTTGTTTGGCTTCCATGGTAAGGAATATAGAGGTCTAATTTGAAAAGGACAATCCAAGTTTTGGTTACCTATATCAGAAATAGTGTTCTGGAAAAGGTTCCAGATAGGCTCTACCTGTAGGCTAAGAGAAACTTGAATGTGATGCTGAGATACTGTGAGGCTAGCAGTAAACAATCATCTCAAAGATCCATTATATTCACAGAGCAACTCCCAGCTTTGACTGTTGTCTCCAGCACCCTTAGTTCATCTGTTTTGTGTTAGGGAATTACTGGAGACCCACCTTGGGCTAGAATCTTTGGGGAGTCAGTCCATATTGCCTTTTTCCCCCATCTTCATAATTTAGATTGAGTTTCTAAAGGAAAGAGAAAAGGAGACTGCTGGCCAATGCCAGGGTTTTGGCTGCTGAAGTGTCCTCCCCATTTGCCACGCCCACATTAGTCCAAGAAGTAGTCAAGGGGAATGAGAGAAGACTACATTCTTTTAGGAATTATTCTACGTGATCACCCCTTCAATCACTCTACTTTTGTGCCGCAACCTCCCCTGCCCCACCTTACTCCCATATCACATCATCTGGGTGTATGCATAATCATTAAGTTTAAGTTTTATTCTGCATGGCTAATATCATATAACACCTTATCCTTAAAACCCTTGCAGGAGACAGAGCGTTTTGGGAGATGGTAGAAGCTGTAGTACGGCAGTGCTATATTAAGGTAAAATGTAAGGTGTTTTTAAAAATAAATTCAGTAAAGTTGCAGGATATAAAATCAACATATAACAATCAGTTATGTTTCTATACATCTATACACTGACCATGAACTGTCAGAAAAGGAAATTAAGAAAACAATCCCATTTACAATAGCATCAAGAATAAAATACTTAGAAATAAACCAGAGGTAAAAGACTTATATGCTGAAAACAACAAAACATAGATGAAAGAAAAGACACAAGTAAATAAAAAGACATCTTGTGCTTATGAATTGGAAGACTTAATATTGTTCAAATGTACATACTACCCAAAGTGACTAACAAATTCAATGCAATTTCTATCAAAATTACAATGGCATTTTTTGTAGAAATAGAAAAAATCCTATAATTCGTATGGAAACATAAATGACCTAAAATAACTAAAGTAATCTTGAGAAAGAAAAAATGAAGGTATCACACTTTCTGATTTCAAAACATATTTCATATCCATAGTAACTAAAACAGTATAGTACTTCCATAAAGGCAGATATATAGACCGATGGAACAGAATAGAGATCCCAGAAATAAACCCACACATACATAGTGAACTGATCTTTGACAAGGTTGCCAAAAATACATGATGGGGAAGGGATAGTGTCTTCAACAAATGATGTTGGAAAAACTCAATTACAACATGCAAAAGAATGAAATTGCACCCTTATTTTAAACCATACACAAAAATCAACTCAAAATGGGTTAAAGATTTTAACATAAGATCTGAAATAGAAGCAACCATAGGGGGAAAACTTTACAGTATTGGTCTTGGCAATGATTTGTGTTTATTATGACACCAAAAGCATAGGCAACATAAGCTAAAATGGACTAGTGAGACTACGTCAAATTAAAAATCTTCTGCACAACAAGGGACACAATCAACAGAATAAAAAAGGCTACCTACATATTAAAGGAAAATGTTTGCAAACCATATATCTGATATGGGGTTAATATCTAAAATATATAGGGAACTTCTACAGAAAAAAACCCTAAAATCAACAAAAACCCATCATCCCTGAACCCAAATTACCTGGTTTTAAAAAGGGGCAAAGGACTTGAATAGACATTTCTCCAAAAAATACATTCAAAGGGCCAATAGGTATATGAAAAGATGCTCAATATCACTAATCATCAGAAAAATGCACATCAAAAACCACAGTGAGATATCACCTCATACCTATTAGGATGGCCATCAAAAGCAAATAAACACACACATACACACAAAATAAGTGTCACTGAGGTTGTGGAGAAATTGGAACCGTTACTCACAGTCAGTGGGAATGTACAGTGTTATAACTACTATAGAAAATACTAATATGAAGGTTCCTCAATAAATTAGAAATAGAACTATGGTGATCCAGCAATCATACTTATAAGTATTTATCCCAAATAATAGAAATCAGTATCTCAAAGAGATTTGCATTTCCGTGTTTACTGAAGCATTTTTCACAATAGCCAAGATGTGGAAGTAGCCTAAACGTTCATTAATGGATGAATGGATAATGAAAACATGGTGTATACATACAATGGAATATTATTCAGTCTTAAAAAGGAAAGGGATCCTGCTGTCTTAGTCCATTCCGACTAATGTAACAAAACACCATAAACCAGGCTGCTGATACACCACAGACATCTATTTCTCACAGTTCTAGAGGGTGGGAATCCAAGATCATGACACTGGCAGATTCAGTGTCTGGGGAGGGCCCACTTTCTAGTTCCCAGATGGTGCCGTCTTGCTGAATCCTCACATCATTCTGTCTGGTGCCTCTTTTATAAGGACACCAGTCTCATTCATGAGGACTCTGCCCTTGTGAACTGAATCACCTCCCAAAGATGCCGCCTCCTAATACTATCGCATTGGTGATTCGATTTAAACATGAATTGGAGGGGTACACAAATATTCAGCCTGTAGCACCTACCTACGCTGCAACGTGGATGAACCTTGAAGACATTGTAAGTGAAGTAAGCCAGTCACAAAAGGACAAATACTGCATGATTCCATTTATACGAGGTGTCTAAAATAGTCAAACTCAGAAGCAAAAAGTAGAATGATAGTTGCCAGGGATTGTGGGGGAGGGGGAAATGGTGACTTGCTGTTGAGTGGGTATGAAGTTTCCGTTAAACAACATGGAAAAGTTCTCAAGACCTAAACATCATGCTGATAGTTTACAATACTATACACTTAGAAAAATGTGCTAAGAGAGTAGGTCTCATGTTTTTCACAATAAAAAACTTACAATGTAGTGTGTCAGTGTCCTCTATGATATGCGGAATTTAACTGAAATGGAAATCAGGTATTAGAGTGGTCCTTTTTATGTCATATTGCTTTATTGGGTGTTTATACTTAAGCTAATTACTAATTAGTAACAGGCTTAGAAGCAGTGATAAGACTGGCCTTTGTATGGCCTGTAGACTTATTCTAATTGCTTTATAGTAGGATTGTATGTGGAAAATTGAGATGAAGAGAACTGCTTACGGCTGCAACATTTAGGCCCTGACATCCTTTAATAGTAGGTGACATGTCTTGAGAGCTTATGAAGTGTTAGGCACTATTCTAAGCACTATTCATTCAATATCTCCCTTGATAATTACAGCAATACAGTAAGTTGGATACTATTATAATTGTCCACCTTTTACATGTGAGGAAACTGATTAAATCACTTTCCCAAAGTTATCTAGCTCATGAATGGCAGAACTGGGATTCAAACCCAGGCCTTTCACCTACAAGGCTTGTAACTCTTAACCATCCAATCTTTCCCTCTCCTTGTCTGTTCTCTTCATTGCTTCCCAGAGCTGGGCTTACCATCTACAAGCACTTTTCATCTGAGTACTGACATCTGCGGTGGCCCCAGATGAATGCACAGTTGAGGCAGGTAATTTTAAACATTGTTTTACTCTCTTTTAGTAGAACCTGGTTATAGGCCACATGCCACACTCGAGCTCTGGGTGTTTTAGTGAAGACCTCGCTTATTGAAGTCTAAGTCTCTTTTCTGGCAAGGATCACAGAGCTTTGTCATGTCTTTGGCGTCCTAGTTGAAGACCAGACTCTTCCTTTCTTCCACAGAGGACCACAGTCTCCTTTCCCCTCCATGGACTCTGCTCCTCTGTTTAGAAATCCCTAAGTGAATTGCTTCCCAAATCATGATGGAGCTTGTGATGGTCTTTGAAATGTACTGGGCATTCCTTTATATTATTAGGATATCACTCCATTGGAGAGGAACCAGTTGGACTTGTTCACTGTTGCACCTTTGTCACTAAACCCATTGCTTGGCATGGACCAGGCATGTAATGAATATTTGTTGAATGAATTAATGGGAAGTTTCTCCATCTTCTGTCTTACCTTAGAGGGCAGACCTCAGGTCAGGCTTCATCTCCTTTAGTTTCATCATTTGCTCCTTGCCACTGGGAAACTAACCATCCTCTTCTGGGTCTAAGTTTTAATAATGGCGACAGACAGAATGTGTTTACATTTAAACCTTCTCATTTACTCAGATGACACAGAGACTAAAGGTGTACTCCCTGACCAGAAACCTTCATGTTTTAAAAATGTAATCTAGCTGATTTTATGCAATGCATAAACAGACATCAGAATGAGACTAATGGATGACATTTACATAAACAGGCTATCAATATTAAAATAGCATGAAGGAATCTTTAAATGTAGCATTAATTAGAAACCTGAACTAATTTCATTATTAGGCATTGATACCCTGGGAAAATGATCATACTTCTTGAAATGGGGAAATAAAAGTTTATAAGATATATTTTGTGTGAAGAGTAATATAAAAGTTTCATAATGTAAAGCAATATTTGATTTTAAAAATTATACTTTATAGCAATTACATATTTACTTTGTCATTTTTAGCAGCTTTTTTGAGGTATAATTCACCTACAATAAAGTTCACTTAAGTGTATAATTCAGTGATTTTTAGCAAATTGACTAGAGTTGTACAATATCACCACATTTTAATTTTTTAACACAATATGTCATTCTTAATGTGTTTCACATTAAGATCTGCTGTACGACATAGTTAGAGTTGCTTATTTTAATTTCTCAATTCATTTATAAATGACTGAAAGGACACTGAAGATTTTGGAAACTGTTGATGAGGAAATTGAACAAAGAGCTTGCATCAGGTATTGGCTAGTGCAGTTAGTATGTTAACTTGCTGTGGGGAATCCTCTCATCTCTCACCCTTGGTGTGCACATTCTTATAATTTTGAGAAGCAAGTGCCTGATTAATTTCAACATGATAGACTCTTGACAGGAAATGTCCCAGGAGAGGCAAAGCTGGGGAAGGGTGTGGATGGGGGTTAGGACCAACTCCTTCCCAGGAGCACATTTTCCAAAAAGTAGTGCCTTTTCATGCATTCAGACTCATATAGATTATTGTGAAAGGATATAACCTGTTTTATGAGCTCATTCCTGTGATTGTAAAAACTGGTCTAGGAAAATGGATCTTTAGTTATAGGGAGAGGGGAGTAAAGGATTGTGCCATGCTTTTACAATAAGAATATTGGTCAGAAGAGGCTAGCTGATGCTGCACAAACAAATGAGCAACAGATCTCAGATGCTCACAGCTACAAAGATTTGCTTCCCCTCATGTTACAAACCCAGTGCAGGTCAGTAGAGAGGCTCTGCTGATTCATTGTTACAATTCCGGCACCCGGGCTCATGCAGGCTCAATTTCAACACAGGCTTTCATGGTTGCCAGAGCAGGCAAAATCAGTGCTGTGGGATCTCACATTGGCATTTAAATACCTCAACCAAAAAGTAATTCATATGACTTTCACTCCACTGGGAAGAATTAGCAATACGACCACATCCAATTTCCAATCTCAAAAGGGCAAAGAAGTCCTCCCTTGTGTCCAGAAAAAAAGAAAAGGAAAAAAAAAAAACCAGTGAATAACGGTAAAGGAAAAGAAAATCCAATACTGCATATTCTCACAAGTGGGAGCTAAACATTGAGCACATATGTACATAAATATGAGAACCATAGACACTGTGGACTACTAGATGGGGGAGGGTGTGGGCTGAAAAACTACTTATTGGATACTATGCTTACTACCCAGATGACAGGATCCATACCGGAAACCTCAGCATCCCACAATATCCCCATGTAACGTACCTGCACATGTACCCCTTGTATCTAAAATAAAAGTTGAAATAAAAAATCGGTAAAGATTGTTATATACATAGCATCTAATGAAATGAAGGAAAACATCCACAATAAAAAAATATTGAGATACCAAAATTCTAACATCAGAGTTTCTTTTTAGTGAAAGAACTCTTTTCATTTGGAAAAATAATTTGATAGGCACCTGGGGGTGAGGGTTAAGAACTTAACAAACTGAGCAACTGATCTCCAGATAGTTTAATCAGAATATATACAAGATTTTTACCAGAATAAGAAGTTTTGGAGTTGCCATGATTGCATTTGAGATTCTTGAATCCAGTCTCCAAATTTGGATATGTAATTTTGTCTTACGGGTTTTTGTTATTTTCATTTATTCCATTCTTTTACAGTTTTTATCCTTCTATCTCCATTTTACATCAGCCCAGATTTGTGTGACTAATGTGGTCGGCAGAGGAACTAGTAGTTTATGCCACTAATTTCCATTCCTACTTTTTGACCCTTAGACAGCGCTAACATGTTAGGAATGTCTTTTTAGCTCAAGAGAAAAATTCACCAAATATTTTTGTGAATGGAGATGTGTATGGGAAACTTGTGCTCTTAGCAGGAGTGGCACTATGAGGGAGCTCCACCAGCAGCATCTCCTGAGGTCAGAAAATGAATGTGGCTAGGATGCTTGGAAATGAAAAGCTTCCTGCTCCAGATTTCACCAGGTGGTTGTGCCCTTTACTAATTTCAGCTGCAGTTACAAGAATGATAAAATGGAAAAATAAATATTTGTGCAATGACTGAGAAAAGCCAATTAGTTTTGCACCAGTGAGAAATAATGTAGAACTCCTCATGTCTCATAACAAATTGACTCTCTCCACATGTATTTAAGAATGCATATATACAGTACAAATGTACTTGAATTTAAATAGCACTAGACTAAAACATATTCTGCAAGTTTTAGTTAAAAAAATGAGATAATATAATTTCTGTACTTTAGGAAGAAAAAATATTAAAATAGGATCTGTAATAATAGGATCTGTGTGTATAATAACTGATCTAGTGAATGTCAGAGTTTTTTGTTTTCTCCCAGAATGCATCAACTTCAATGATCTTCTTTATCTAGCTGTGTTTTCCCCCCTCAAGGAAGCACAGAAGAAACTATAACCTGCCAGTTAGCAGTGCAATTTCAAGCTTAATATTCTTGCTAACTCCAAATATTATTCTTCTTTATGGCAAAGAAGTCCAATCGAGTATAACTTTTTCTCCATGTTTGTTGACTTGACAACTAGATCTCAAAGTACTTTGTGATTTTCTTTTTTATTTGATGAGGCAGAAATGCCTACATGATAACAGGCTGATTTTATATAGGAAATATTAATATGAAGTCTTTATTTATTAAGCAATTACTATGAGCTTTATATATAAAATTTATCTAAATTATTGCATTTAATTTTTATAACTATCTGAGAGAAGTTAGGATTAGAGAAAAATCATTTATCCCCATTTTATATGTAAGAAAACAGGTTCAGAAAGATTTTGATTACCCGGTTGGTGAATGGTACCCAAGTCTTCTGACTTCAGAGGCTTTACTCTGAATCACTCACTATGTAATGGCTTTCTCATCAGTACATTCTATCCATCATCCACCGATCCATCCATCCATCCATTTATTGATTTATAAAAAATATATTTTTCACCCATGATATTCCAGATACCATTTATGAAGAACTAGGGAAAAAACATTGTGAAAACAGCCAAAGCCCCTGGCCACTAACAACTTATGTGCTCATAGGAGTAGATGAGATGAGAAACACAAAATTAAAGAGGGAAGAGAGATAGCAATAAGGGTGCTGAAAGGGATGAAGAGCGCAGTGTGGAAAGGAGAAACTAGAAATGGCTGAGCTCACTGTGCTTCTCACAGGGGGATGTGAGAGGGGCTGTCTGAGGAGGTGATATGTGGCAGGATGAGAATGCAGCATCTGTGTGCACAGCCAGCAGGAGAACACATGTTCCAGGCAAATGCAACAGTACTGGGTGTCTAATAGTGCCATTTCCAGGTAACTGAAGCTTACTCTTGAGTGCCAATTTTAAAAGCAAAGTAGCCAGTTCAGTGGAAACTGTCTACAATTCATTACACACCATACTGCTCTCTAGAACATAGGCCACCAGACCTGTCCTTGGGTTTTTGTTTATGAGATGATCCACAGGTACATAAATGTATTCCTTTTAGCTAAGCATCTCTAAAGCATGATTGGTATGTGTTCCAAATTATTTTTGAAACCTAGGAAAAAGAAATCTCATGTGGAAGTTCTTAGGGAAAAATGATGGGCAGTTCACACTTATAATTAATTATGTCTTTTCACATTATTTAATGTTTTAAATTACTTTTTCTTTGGTAATCTTCCCATTTCCTCTCATCTACTGAATAATAAGCTGCTGAGTGTTTGTAAACACTATGCTGAAGAGCAGTAACTAAAACTCTTCATGAAAGAGATCTGCAGTGTAGAGCAACAAAGATAATGTTGCCTTTACGTTGTTGGAAGAGACATTATTTCTTGTGCTCTGTCATTGTCTCTCTCAATTAGACTAAGCAGGAAAAGATTCATCATCTTGTGACATTTTCCTGAAAGACAAGAAAATATTTGAATTTATGTGACAAAGTAAATGTTTCATTTGTCTAACTGTTCAGCACAATGTTATAAGTTTGTGTCTCTAATTCCAGGCTCTAGAGAGTATTAAAGCCATGAGAAATTATCAGATGCTGTGGGATGTGTGATGTTGTTTTTGATTGACAGAGTCAGATCTAATAATCCCAAGGGCTAAGATAGGTGTTTCTAATTTTTAGTGTTGATACTGAAGGTAACCGGCCTGGAGGTATTCACTTTTTTCCTTCCTCAGTCTTTATTCTGGTTTTATGAATGAATTTATATACCTTAAAATGTTGGCAATGCTGTGTGACTTGTTGCTAGTTTGCAATGAGTTGTGTATCACCCTGTACCAAATGTATTTCTTTTCGAGGGCAATTCTCTCTAAAATTCTCAGAGAGCAGAAGTTACATCTGTCTAAATTGCTGGAGTATTGCATCAGCTTAGAGCTTAGCCATTAGAAGTAGGAATTTTGTTAAGGCATGGATAGAAGAGGACGTGGCGATTGTTGTGTTGAGCAGTTACCTGAGGTATCTCCTGGGCTCCTTACTTGTTTCTTTCAGTTTTCTCCCGGTGAAAAACCACTTCTGTGAACTGTAGCCTGTTCAATCTGCTAGTAAGCAAGAGGTGAGTGAGAAGTGGGCATGCACTTGCTGACTTACGGGGAATTATGGCACAGCAGTCACAGTCATCACACCTTCCCAGTCCAGGAGGCAGAGGACTGGGAGTTTCCTAGCAGCCACCACAGGAAAGGAAATAGTCTCATTATTGATGCTTCATTACTGATGCTACCTTATAGTCACCAGACTGCTGTCTGGCAAATTTGGTATAAAAAGGTGTGTGTGTGTGTGTGTGTCTGTGTGCATGCTCGTAAATACACAAAGAATTTTATAAAGACATTCAGAATATTCTTTTAAAAAATCATATGTTCCCTGCATTGTTGCTTAGGGTAACAAGAAGACTTGCTCTCCATTGTCTACACTCGTGAAATTTAAAATACCTTGCTGAGCACATGTGTTACTTTTTAAATTAAAAAAATGTTAAAAGTTTTATTTAGCTGGCAGTTTATTGGTAGTATATTTTATTTATTTTAGCGAGAAATGACTTCTCAATCCTTAGCGTAAATAGTGTACACAACAAAATACTTGGGAAGTGTTTCCTTTAGTCTGATGGAGAAAGGGGATTATTTTTTACTGACAAGAGCCTTCTGAGGTTTCACAGCGGTGTCATTCACTTTTTTTCTGGTTAGGAAACGGGCGGAAAGAAGCAAACGTATTCAGTGACACACTGAAAATCAGTGAGACAGAAAGAATTCGAACTCACAGCCTCCAGATATACCAACTGAATGCATTCAGCATGAAAACATGTTCGTTTCAGCAGTAACATGAGTTAAAATGGGTGCTTGGGCTGGATTCAGGTGTCAAGTATGCTAGTCTTGAGAAGAACTCTCCTCAGAGCAGAATTTAATACACTGTGGGTAGCAATGAGATAATCACATCTACCCAGCAAGGAGTTTCAATTAGTAGCTAATGACTATGTTGAATAAAAGTAGAATGCTCCAGGGCTTTTCATCTGGCCAGTTAGCCCGGCAAAGGGTATGTTTGAGCAGTCGATGAATCCGTTGTGCTTAAACTTTAGAACTAGTCAGTGTACCTCACTTTAGTTGGGAGCCTTGTGTTTATTAAAAAGTTAGGAGAAATGACCGTATGTTATAAAGTGGATTAGAAATAAATGTTCTTCATTTGTTATCAGCAACATCCATATAATGATGAGTCTAAGAAGTGATGGAAAATTAGTATCCACTGGGACATCATTTTATTCATAGAATTGATTTCTACTTTTGTTTCCTTCCATAGGAAAAGTTCAAGGGATGTCTGAGTTTATTATTCACTAGGTTTCTTGGAAACTAACTTGTGACTAGGAAATGCAGATTATTCCAAATTCCATTCTAACAAATCTTATTAAAAATTTCATATTGCTTTGTCATCTTGATTTTTCTTACACATATGTAATACCTAAAATAGGAAAACATTGTAATTGTGTCCTGATACTATTTTTTAACAGTTTAATATGAAAGTTTAAAATGAAAATTTTATTTTGTGAATGATGATGTATTACATTTCTGGTGGAGACTCAGAGAATAATCTTCTTTGTTTTAATTTCTGAATGGTAAAGGGGAATATTATCCTAGGTATATAATGCTTTTAAAAATCTGTTGCTAAATATAATGTTTTCAATAATGTTTTGTGTTTACTTGTTATAATCAAATAAACATTTTGTGTTCTCTTTTGGAGTTAGCTGACTGCAAAGGAAATGGAAGCTCCTGTCATCTGCTCACTGATCAATAGCTGGGTGACTTCATCAAGAGTTTAGGGTTGTAAAAGGCGATAAGGTGCCTCACTTGTCTTCATTGGATGCAGATTAAAATAACTCATCTCCTGATGGTAGTGGTGAGATTTGCTACAATTGGATTAGCAGCATTTTAAACTGTAGACTTACTGGAAGCAAATTCACTAATACCAAAAGAAGAGATGAATTAGTAGTAATGCCTTGTGGTTGTGCTTCCAAGCAGGAAAGACAGCTGCCATCCGTTCCCTTGATGCATTTTGGATTCAACGTGAAAAGCAACGGTTCAGTCTTTCAGGGGAAAGCTCTGAGGCAGCTTTGTCTTGTCTCCTGGACTATCTCCTGAGAGGCAGTATTGTCAGCCAGGAATCAAATAAATCCAGGCCTGGAGATTCAGAGGAGACGATGAGCTTTGCCTTTGCTCTGTTGGTATTCATCTGGGAATGCACTGTGAAAATCTATCTCCCAAAGATGAATTATGAGCCCCTAAAACCTTTCACTGAAGGAAAATAAACAGCCCTCATGAAAATTAAATGGTGGCATTCCAGATAATGACAAGGAGACTCTATTATTATTACTATTATTATTATTATTAAATTTCAACATTTAATGTTTTAGTTTTCAGTGATGCTCTGTGCATTTATAGACCAAGGAGTTGGAATATTAGAAAGTATATTTTTGTCTACTTTTTCTATTCTAATGCTTTAAAATAATGGACTAGTTCTTTGTAATCCTCTCTTGCCTTTTTATGTAAATAAAATCAAAAGACATATATTTGTGAGATTATGAAGCCAAAGACCATTGTTTTGGGGTTTGTAAGACATAACCATATCTCACCTAGAGGGTGCTTTTGAGGGTTAATTAGTTCAAATTTGCAGAGTGCTTGGAAAAAGAAGTGTGGTATATGGAGAAGAATTGAAGAAATATATACTTCACAAACACTTCAAGCAGCTAGCCCCAATATTTTTCCCCAACACAATAATGCTAGTTCATTTTTCTATCATTTATTTGCATCTATGAGACTTAATAAAATATTTCTTTTATTCTTTTAGTATCAATATTTTATCAAGTCTTTCTATTCTTAACAAATACAAATTGCATTTCACCAGAACATTTCTACAGCTTGATCTCGTTAAAAATAGAAATAGTAAAAAAAAGTATGGTCATAATTTATCAAGAAGGAAATAAACATCACATGGCTTTCAGTCCATTTTCAAGTAACGTATGAAATATTGGAAATGGTTTGTGTTTTATACATGTTTACTTTAGATTAAAATAAAATTTTCATAATGCTGTCTAAAATACAATCCAATTAAATTTCTAATGTCTTTATTTTCACATTTCTAGATGAAACTTCTGAAATACTCACACTGTAGTTATAACCATAAAGCTACCTTGCTAAGAAAATATTACCCAACTTGAAAATAATAAGATCTTTATAGTTATGTGAGAATGCGTAAGTCCAGAATCTTTAGTGGGTGATTACAGTGGTTGCATCTGAATTTCCTCTCCTGTTGTGGAGGACAGCTCCATAGTGAAGATCATTCTGAATGGCACTCTACTGGTGAGGGGGTAGAATGAGGCAGACCTCAATCTAATTTGAGAAAGTAGAGTCCAGAGTGTTTGAGAGATCTACCCAAAGTCACAGAGCCGATAGCTGAAGTCCCCAGATCTTCCTTTTCAATAACCTTTATTTCGTTGATAGATGCTTCATTCATAGGTAATTCTTAGCCTTCTGCTAAGACTGGGGCCAATTTCTCAGCAACAGCCAAAATATTTCACTCAGACATGGCCCAGTGTACAGAAACTCACAGTTATATAAAATCGGTTACATATCAGAGACTATGCTAATAACTTTTACACATATTATCTCTTTTCCTCTTCACAAGAAGTCTGTAAGATGGATTCTATTAATACTCCCATTTTACAGGTGAGAAACTGAAAAACACAGTCGTCAGGCACCTTGTTCAAGGTCACACATCTAAGAAAGTGGTCAAACCAGAAACTAAAATTGTCTACCTAACTTGAAAGCCCATGTATTAAACCGTTTCACCACACTACCTCCCCACACAAGCAGGAAAAAGAAAAACATGATGAAAGTCCACATTTATTATTAAAAAACAGGCACATTTCTATGTCTGATTTTGAAAGATGGCTGCATGAACACGTTGGCAACATTCAGAAGTATTTCTGAAATATGAGTTTAAGTATGGGGAACACAAATTGTAAGACTTGGTACTTTAGTGTCTAGGGATGATGACGGTAGCTTTTTATAAATCCATACATCCTTTCTGCAAGTGAAATATCCAACAATGTTTAAGATACTTGTGAAATTATTTTTGCGCAAGTATTAGCTAATGTTTTATAACATCCTATTAAGAAATTGTTGCTGACAACAGCTAGCACTGAAGAGCCAAACCAGTTCTTCAGTGATGTTGGTGATGTTCTTGTGGCTGACAGAATACTTATTTCCACAGGTAGCTGTTATAGATTGTGTATTTCTCATTCAGTTACTCCAAGCTTGTGAAGGAGAGTGGGCGGAGAGGACAACCTCTCCTCTTCCAAACCTCGGGATGGTTTGGAAGTCGGTTGCCTAGGAAACTGAAATGAGCAGCGTAATGCCTACTAAAACCAATGTCAACAGGGGATGGGATTTCCCTTTTTCATCCGAGTTGCTTTCCAAATACACATTTTATGTTGCTTGTGGAGCCCAGTTAGGCTGGTGGCCCTTGGTGGGCAGTTCATGCCAAAGTAGACCAAAGGTTAGTCAGGGAGGATGAGAGAGTTTTCACAAATGTTGTGCTGACAAAATATTTGAGAGAGGGAATGATGGTGCAGTTAAAATGAACTTGTAAGAGGATAAGGTGATCAGCAGATGCATATTTTACATAATATAATATGCAATTCTTGGTCATAACTTATCTGCATCTAAATTTATGGTAGCAAAACTTACTTTTATTTGTTGTAATCGACTGTTCTGTGTTCTTATGCTACTCACACTGGAAGCTTTGCTTTATGGTAATCATCTTCAAGAGTAACTTGGTATTCATAAATCTTTGATGAAAGTCATAATTTCCCAATACTTTATAAATACATTTTTATTAGTAAATGTAATATACATATCCACACATATATTTTAGGTATCTGTATATGTGTGCATATATATTTAAGTTGAACCATATAAAATTGCTGATATTAGACCACATAGGACTTATATAGTTTATCTTATAGACAAATATAAGAGATCATAGGATACGTTTTTGACAGGGGGTAGCAGTATTTTTTGTTGTTTTGCTTGGATCTCTCATCTTTTTTTTCCTGTCTTCACTTTTCCCTGTCCTACATCAACCCCATCCTACTCTCACTTTATTCTTGCCCCATAGGCAATCCACGTTAACTACCTGGCATGTATCCTGCACACTCATAGAATTATAAATAGACATACATAGATCTGTACATCTGTATTTGTATTAGAGGCAAAGTTTGCACTGAGGAATCTCAAACATCCAGATTATTTCCTGTTGATATCTATAGCCAAATATTCTCCTTCCTGATTTGAAAATATTGCTTATCTCTTCTTTTCTGTACTTACCCTTAATGAATTTCAGACTGCTTTGAAGTAGTTTCCTCATTTTTAAAAAAATTTCCTTAAGGTTTTATTTTATTTTATTTATTTTTTTATTATACTTTAGGTTATAGGGTACATGTGCACAACGTGCAGGTTTGTTACATATGTATACTTGTGCCACGTTGGTGTGTTGCACCCATCAACTCGTCAGCACCCATCAACTCATCATTAACATCAGGTATGACTCCCAATGCAATCCCTCCCCCTTCCCCCTCCCCATAATAGGCCCCAGTGTGTGATGTTCCCCTTCTCAAGTCCAAGTGATCTCATTGTTCAATTCCCACCTATGAGTGATAACATGTGGCATTTGGTTTTCTGTTCTTGTGATAGTTTGCTGAGAATGATGGTTTCCAGCTGCATCCATGTCCCTACAAAGGACACAAACTCATCCTTTTTTATGGCTGCATAGTATTCCATGGTGTATATGTGCCACATTTTCTTAATCCAGTCTGTCACTGATGGACATTTGGGTTGATTCCAAGTCTTTGCTATTGTGAATAGTGCCACAATAAACATACGTGTGCATGTGTCTTTATAGCAGCATGATTTATAATCCTTTGGGTATATACCCAGTAATGGGATGGCTGGGTCAAATGGTATTTCTAGTTCTAGATCCTTGAGGAATCGTGATACTGTTTTCCACAATGGTTGAACTAGTTTACAATCCCACCAGCAGTGTAAAAGTGTTCCTATTTCTCCACATCCTCTCCAGCACCTGTTGTTTCCTGACTTTTGAATGATCGCCATTCTAACTGGTGTGAGATGGTATCTCATTGTGGTTTTGATTTGCATTTCTCTGATGGCCAGTGATGACGAGCATTTTTTCATGTGTCTATTGGCTGCATGCATGTCTTCTTTTGAGAAATGTCTGTTCATATCCTTTGCCCACTTTTTGATGTGGTTGTTTTTTTCTTGTAAATTTGTTTGAGTTCTTTGTAGGTTCTGGATATTAGCCCTTTGTCAGATGAGTAGATTGCAAAAATGTTCTCCCATTCTGTAGGTTGCCTTTCCACTCTGATGGTAGTTTCTTTTGCTGTGCAGAAGCTCTTTAGTTTCATTAGATCCCATTTGTCAATTTTGGCTTTTGTTGCCATTGCTTTTGGTGTTTTAGACATGAAGTCCTTGCCCATGCCTATGTCCTGAATGGTATTACCTAGGTTTTCTTCTAGGGTTTTTATGGTTTTAGGTCTAACATTTAAGTCTCTAATCCATCTTGCATTAATTTTCGTATAAGGAGTAAGGAAAGGATCCAGTTTCAGCTTTCTACTTATGGCTAGCCAATTTTCCCAGCACCATTTATTAAATAGGGAATCCTTTCCCCATTTCTTGTTTTTGTCAGGTTTGTCAAAGATCAAATGGCTGTAGATATGTGGTATTATTTCTGAGGGCTCTGTTCTGTTCCATTGGCCTTTATCTCTGTTTTGGTACCAGTACCATGCTGTTTTAGTTACTGTAGCCTTGTAGTATAGTTTGAAGTCAGGTAGTGTGATGCCTCCAGCTTTGTTCTTTTGACTTAGGATTGTCTTGGCAATGCAGAGTCTTTTTTGGTTCCATATGAACTTTAAAGCAGTTTTTTCCAATTCTGTGAAGAAAGTCGTTGGTAGCTTAATGGGTATGGCATTGAATCTATAAATTACCTTGGGAAGTATGGCCATTTTCATGATATTGATTCTTTCTATCCATGAGCATGGTATGTTCTTCCATTTGTTTGTGTCCTCTTTCATTTCACTGAGCAGTGGTTTGTAGTTCTCCTTGAAGAGGTCCTTTACATCCCTTGTAAGCTGGATTGCTTGGTATTTTATTCTCTTTGAAGCAATTGTGAATGGAAGTTCATTCATGATTTGGCTCTCTGTTTGTTACTGGTGTATAAGAATGCTTTTGATTTTTGCACATTGATTTTGTATCTTGAGACTTTGCTGAAGTTGCTTATCAGCTTAAGGAGATTTTGGGCTGAGATGATGGGGTTTTCTAAATATACAATCATGTCATCTGCAAACAGGGACAATTTGACTTCTTCTTTTCCTAACTGAATACCCTTTATTTCTTTCTCTTGCCTGATTGCCCTAGCCAGAACTTCCAAAACTATGTTGAGTAGGAGTGGTGAGAGCGGGCATCCCTGTCTTGTGCCAGTTTTCAAAGGGAATGCTTTCAGTTTTTGCCGATTCAGTATGATATTGGCTGTGGGTTTGTCGTAAATAGCTCTTATTATTTTGAGATATGTTCCATCAATACTGAATTTATTGGGAGTTTTTAGCATGAAGGGCTGTTAAATTCTGTCAAAGGCCTTTTCTGCATCTATTGAGATAATTATGTGGTTTTTGTCTTTGGTTCTGTTTATATGCTGGATTGTGTTTATTGATTTGCATATGTTGAACCAGCCTTGCATCCCAGGGATGAAACCCCCTTGATCATGGTGGATAAGCTTTTTGATGTGCTGCTGGATTCAGTTTGCCAGTATTTTGTTGAGGATTTTTGCATCAATATTCATCAGGGATATTGGTCTAAAATTCTCTTTTCTTGTTGTCTCTCTGCCAGGCTTTGGTATCAGGATGATGTTGACCTCATAAAATGAGTTAGGGAGGATTCCCTCTTTTTTTATTGATTGGAATAGTTTCAGAAGGAATGGTACCAACTCCTCCTTGTACTTCTGGTAGAATTCGGCTGTGAATCCATCTGGTCCTGGACTTTTTTTGGTTGGCAGGCTATTAATTATTGCCTCAATTTCAGAGCCTGCTATTTGTCTATTCAGGGATTAAACTTCTTCCTGGTTTAGTCTTGAGAGAGTGTAAGTGTCCAGGAAATTATCCATTTCTTCTAGGTTTTCTAGTTTATTTGTGTAGAGGTGTTTATAGTATTCTCTGATGGTAGTTTGTATTTCTGTGGGGTCAGTGTTGATATCCCCTTTATCATTTTTTCTTGCATCTATTTGATTTTTCTCTCTTTTCTTCTTTATAAGTCTTGCTAGCCGTCTATCAATTTTGTTGATCTTTTCAAAAAACCAGCTCCTGGATTCATTGATTTTTTTGGAGGGTTTTTGTGTGCCTGTCTCCTTCAGTTCCACTCTGATTTTAGTTATTTCTTCCCTTCTGCTAGCTTTCGAATGTATTTGCTCTTGCTTCTCTAGTTCTTTAATTGTGATGTTAGGATGTCAATTTTGGATCTTTCCAGCTTTCTCTTGTGGGCATTTAGTGCTATAAATTTCCCTCTCCACACTGCTTTAAATGTGTCCCAGAGATTCTGGTATGTTGTATCTTTGTTCTCTTTGGTTTCAAAGAACATCTTTATTTCTGCCTTCATTTCATTATGTACCCAGTAGTCATTCAGGAGCAGGTTGTTCAGTTTCCATGTAGTTGAGCTTTGATTGAGTTTCTTAGTCCTGAGTTCTTGTTTGATTGCACTGTGGTCTGAGAGACTGTTTGTTATAATTTCTGTTCTTGTAGATTTGCTGAGGAGTGCTTTACTTCCAATTATGTGGTCAATTTTGGAATAAGTGCGATGTGGTGCTGAGAAGAATGTATATTCTGTTGATTTGGGTTGGAGAGTTCTGTAGATGTCTATTAGGTCTGCTTGGTGCAGAGTTGAGTTCAATTCCTGGATATCCTTGTTAACTTTCTGTCTTGTTGATCTGTCTAATGTTGACAGTGGGGTGTTGAAATCTCCCATTATTATCGTATGGGAGTGTAAGTCTCTTTGTAAGTCTCTAAGGACTTGCTTCATGAATCTGGGTGCTCCTGTATTGGGTGCATATATATTTAGGATAGTTAGCTCTTCCTGTTGAATTGATCCCTTTACCATTATGTAATGGCCTTCTTTGTCTCTTTTGATCTTTGATGGTTTAAAGTCTGTTTTATCAGAGACTAGGATTGCAATCCCTGCTTTTTTTTTGTTCTCCATTTGCTTGGTAGATCTTCCTCCATCCCTTTATTTTGAGCCTATGTGTGTCTCTGCATGTGAGATGGGTCTCCTGCATACAGCAAACTGATGGGTCTTGACTCTTTATGCAATTTGTCAGTCTGTGTCTTTTAATTGGACCATTTAGTCCATTTACAATTAAGGTTAATATTGTTATGTGTGAACTTGATCCTGTCATTGTGGTATTAGCTGCTTATTTTGCTCGTTAGTTGATGCAGTTTCTTCCTAGCATCGATGGTCTTTACATTTTGGCATGTTTTTGTAATGGCTGGTACCGGTTGTTCCTGTCCATGTTTAGTGCTTCCTTCAGGGTCTCTTGTAGGGCAGGCCTGGTGGTGACAAAATCTCTAAGCATTTGCTTATCTGTAAAGGATTCTATTTCTCCTTCACTTATGAAACTTAGTTTGGCTGGATATGAAATTCTGGGTTTAAAGTTCTTTTCTTTAAGAATGTTGAATATTGGCCCCCACTCTCTTCTGCCTTGTAGAGTTTCTGCCAAGAGTCTTGAGTGGACCTCAAGCAATCTCTAACAGACCTACAGCTGAGGGTCTTGACTGTTAGAAGGAAAAGTAACAGACAGAAAGGAGCCTATGTGTGCCTCTGCATGTGAGATGGGTCTTCTGAATACAGCAAACTGATGGGTCTTGACTCTTTATCCAATTTGCCTGTCTGTGCCTTTTAATTTGACCATTTAGTCCATTTACATTTAAGGTTAATATTGTTATGGGTGTCAGCTGTGGAGGCTGCAGAAGATTGAATATTTCTGAACAGCGAGTGTTCCTGTCTGATTCTTGCTCTGGAAGCTTCGTCTCAGGGGTGTACCCTGCCATGTAAGGTGGGGGGTGTCGGTCTGCACCTAGTGGGGGATGTCTCCCAGTTAGGCTTCAGGGGTCAGGGACCCACTTGAGCAGGCAGTCTGTCTGTTCTCAGATCTCAACCTCCATGTTGGGAGATCGACTGCTCTCTTCAAAGCTGTCAGACAGGGTCTTTTACATCTGCAGAGGTTTCTGCTGCTTTTTGTTTAGCTTTGCCCTGTCCCCAGAGGTGGAGTCTACAGAGACAGGCAGGCCTCCTTGAGCTGCTGTGGGCTCCACCCAGTTGGAGCTTCCAGGCAGCTTTGTTTACTTAAGCCTCAGCAATGGTGGGTACACCTCCCCCATCCTTGCTGCTGCCTTGCAGTTAGATCTCAGACTGCCATGCTAGCAATGAGGTAGGCTCCGTGGGTGTGGTACCCTCCCGGCCAGGTGTGGGATATAATCTCCTGATGTGCCCTTTGCTAAGAGCCTTGGTAAAGCATAGTATTAGGGTGGGAGTTACCCGATTTTCCAGGTGTTGTGTGTCTCAGATTCCCTTGGCTAGGAAAAGGGATTCCCTTCCCCCTTGCGCTTCCCAGGTGAGGTGATGCCTCGCCCTGCTTCAGCTCTGGCTGATTGGGCTGTACCAGCTGACCAGCACCGATTGTCCAGCACTCCTCAGTGAGATGAACCCTGTACCTCAGTTGAAAATGCAGAAATCACCCGTCTTCTGTGTCGCTTGCACTGGGAGCTGGAGGCTGGAGTTGTTTCTATTCGGCCATCTTGCTCTGGGACTCGTTTCCTCATTTTTGACATTCATTCACTTGAATTCTCTTTCTCTTGTATGTGCTAGAAACTATTCACAAATGATTCAAGCTGTGACGTATGGCAGCTTGAATGTGTCACAAAGGTGGATTAGTAATTCTTTTCTGGTTTTTTATTTTGCCTCCACAGAATAACTGATTACTTTGTAAGGTTAAGAGTAAGAATATATGAGAAAAAATACATTGGTTTTTATTCTGCTAACAGTAGACCCAGGATTTCAATGCCTTCACTTGCAAGGAAAAGGCTCCCCCAGAGCATTTTAGAGGCTCCCAACTGTGTGAACAAAGTTAAGGATAAGAGTGGGGTCATATGAGAAGACCTTAAAATTTATGTTATAGATGAGAGTGTTTGAAATCTTAAGATAATAAGAGGTACAGCGATCACACCACCGATGTGATAGGAGACGTAATATTCTCATTCTGAACCAAAGGTGTCTTCTCCTGTCACTGCCTATGACAACTGGCATTGAACCCCATCCTCATTTTAGAGGACAATATTCATTTTATCAGGCCATTGTGAGAGATCTCAGCTCAGCATAATGGGCAACTTCCCATTACACTGGACCACTGGGTTATTCTGGGACTTAACTACCCTGAGTTTTCTCACTAGAAAGTTAGTGATCACACAAGGAAAAGGCAACAAGAACCTAGTGGTCTGGGGTTTACTCCTCTTCTCCAGTCTACACAACCCCCTCTCTCTGCATCCTTGCATACATGTGTATAGGTCTTGGAACCTTTTGCCCCCACACAAATGCCTACTGTTTGTCCAAGCTCTTGCCATAAGGCTATAGTTCTTTCTCTTACTTGGGAAGGAAAGTGCTTTTTAATGAAGTAAATACCGATTCCTAGGAGTTGAAGAGTCCGAGGTCTCCCAGGAGCAACTCAGAGGCTTCATTCCTGAGAGCTGGAACTGGCATGCCTGATAGGGTGAATCCTTGATCTTTAATAGAGCGTACCCTGGCCAGGGAGAACTAAGCTCACTCTGGTTCTTATGTTTTGGAGGGCTGTTATTTACATAGAAGCAGAGTCTGTCCTTCTCTTGCCGGTCGAAAGGATTTCAAAGCTGCTGTACTAAGAACTGTTTTCAGATTACTGGTTTCAGAAACTGTTGACCCTTGTCCTCCCTTTCAATAGTGAAATCCCAAAATGGTCCTAGGAGAGACAAGTAAATTCTGACAGCTGCTTAGAGGTCATCTTAGAACTAAATTCCAAAGAAATACTTTTAGGCTGATAAAGAGTCTAGAAAAAGGAGGAGGGAGAGAAAAAGAAAAAATTAGTGTACAGAATGGTAGCTATTTGCAGCTCACCCAGGTGTGCTCTGAAGGTCAAAACCCTACATCAGCAATTCGTAGCAAACTCTTGAGCTCCTCTACCTCTTAGAAAGCACAATTGAATCAGATACCATGTGAAAGACATACTTCATATAATGCTACCTGCAAGTCTCCCTAGAAAAGCAGTTTTTGTAGGTGAAAACAATGAAGCCAGGTAATATTCCAAGGAGGCTGTAATTTTAGCAGACCTACCAACAGCACTGATGTAGGAAGCTCATTATTTTAATTTCTGGAGCCTTTTAATTTTTTCTTTAGAAAGTGTATAAATAGTTGCAGTGCTGCTTTGCTTCCAAAACTGGGCGGTGAGTTCAACAGCGACAACAGCAGCAGCAGCTCTTATCCTGGCCGTCATGGAGTTTCTTGAAAGAACTTATCTGGTGAATGATAAAGCTGCCAAGATGTACGCTTTCACACTAGAAAGGTAATAGATGTCCGTGTCTGCTTCCCAATTTTCTCTCTTGAATATCATCCAATTAATTCCTATACCTTGTTGCTTCTGAACTGTAAACCTTTACTCTGCAACTTGGGGCACTCTGGAACATTTTATAAGTTGTTGACTGACATGTATTTTATATTCTGAAAAATACAATACTTTATATAGTTGATTTGATTCCTTAAATATCGTAAGTGCGTAAAGAACACATTTTATTGATGTGTTTTTCATCTGTAGTGTTTATTTCAAAAAATAGACCTATATAATCTAATGTGTTGACTTTTCCTTTTCTCAATTATTCTCAGTTTTATGATAGGTAGTAAATTTTATTATATTTAGAAAAATTTAAGACTTCAACTATATGGCATAATTGTAGTTATATTGATCTTAAAATGAGTTGTTGCTTTCATGCTCATAAAATATCATTATTAATATACATACCTATAATAAATATAGCTGATTCTAATGTTCTACAAAGTATTTCATTTCTTTTTAATGTCTCCCACAGTGTCACATGCAATACATTCATTCATTTTTCACTTGGTTAACAATTGTTGATTGAATACACCTGTGCTAAGTGCAGGACTTAGAAAAAAATGTCTAGTCTCAGATCTTTGTCCTCTTGAAACTTAGTCTAATGTAAAATACATATTAGAGCTAGGCAATTACAAAACAGTTTATTTGTGTCATACTGAGGGCATTCAGTAAGAATAACTGGACTTTGGAATCAGAGGAAGCTTCTTCAGAAGTAATAGACTAAGAGCTGAAAAATAAAAAGGAATTAAAGTAGGGTTAGGGATAACCTACATAGAAAATAGGTTTAAGGAAAGTTTTGCAGACTTAGATAATTGCACAGTCAATATACTTTCGCATACATAAGATGTGAGCTTGGTTTGTTTGAGGAGTTGAATCTGAATGGGGTTCAAAAAAGAAACACATTCAGTGAATATAAATGAGCTAATGAAAATCTGAAAATAATTCATGTTAGAAGAAGAATTTAAGAGAATACTTGCCCATTAATAGTATGTGTAATGTTCTTGTTTGTTTCACAAAGCCAAATTAATATTCTAAGGAGTAGTGATACTATGTTTGATGGCATCAAATATTTTAGCAACAGCAAAGAGACTTTATAAAAAGGATATTTATAACTTGTTTTAAAACAAAGAATCTAGCAGTCTCACATTGGAATAATTATTTTTCTTAGAAAATAATATTAGATATGATTTATTGAGGTTATTAACATAAAAAACAAAGCCTCGTGGTAAGTCAGGCAGAAATTTTGGACAAAAAATTGTTAACCCTACAGATACTATCAATAGAGCATCTCCACATTACTGAAATAACAATATTTCCCTTCTCAGTAATGTAGACTATTAGCGTTTTGTTGCACAAATAAGCCAACCGCTTATAGTTACAAAGTCTCATTGACCCCATAAATAGGTATGGTTTTCAGGACACAGTGTTTATAAGAATTGTCAAACTCATTTGTATTTTCTTGTCAAGGGAAATAAATTAAATCTGCAAGAGATTATTTATCTCGATCCCTCATTTTACCATGTAGGAAACTGAATGCCATATAGAACAAATGCCTTTCTCGAGGTCAAAATAAATGCCTTTCTTGAGGGCAGATGGCTAATTACAATAGAACTGTGCTGTGGACCCAGGCCCCCTGCTTGTTAATTTAGTGTTTGCCTTCTCCCTCTACATCTCCTGTACTCATACGTCCACCATCTGGGCTCTTGAATCGTTAATCTATTTCCTCCTTAGGTCACATGTCCCTGATTTCCCTCACTTACTCACTTTTTCCCTCACCTCTCCCAGTCTATTTCATTTATTTTGTTCTGTCTCTATTAGTCATAGATAACTTTGTCCCCGATATTCCTCCTCTTTTCTCCTTCTACTTCTTTTTCTTTCTACTTATTATCAGTTTTCTATTTAATCTGTTACCAGCTGTTAAGAAACTTAATCTGAAGAAAACTTTATTATCTAATTCCACAAATGGAGTGTTCCATTTATCTATTGCTTTGCAACAAACTACCCCAAGACATAGTGGCTTAAACAACAACTATTTTATTATGATTCTGTGGGTCAGGATTTGGGCAGCATTCCATGTGATATTAGCTGGAATGGAAAGTTGCATTCTGCTGGTATCTGGGCTAGGCGAGAAGGTTTAAGATGGCTTCACTTACATGACTGAGATCTTTGTGTTGGCTTTTGCCTGGGGCGAGTGTCTTAATTCTTCTTCCCATGGCTTCTCTCTCTGTATGGTGCCTCACTCTATCTGGTTAGCCTGGAATTCCTTATGTGGCAGTTCAGAGTAGCAAGAGAGCAATAGTGGAAGCTGACCATTCTCAGAGAGCTTAATCTCAGAACTGGCAGAGTATCATTTTTATCACAATTTATGGGTTGGTTAAAGCAAGTCCCAAGTCTCACATTCCATGGGTGAGGCAATAGATTCTGTCTCTTGATTGCATGTGCATATTGGATGACAGGAATTGCTGGAGGTAATCTTTACAGACATTTTACTACAAGAAGTAGTAATATTTGACCCAGTAGGTGCCATGAACCATGTTTTTTACCTTTCTCCAGTCTCTCCAAATGTGTTTCATTGATGGGATTCTCTGGGCTTTGGGTTCATTGTAGCAAAAGAAAAAAAAAAAAAATGCTGTGTAAAGTTGAACTACAACAAGAAAAACAATCAATGTTTTTCTTGGTGCTAGGTGGAAGGGATCAAGTTTCTCTTTTCCCCAGCCATATGTTGAAGAAGTGCAGAGGAAGTAAGGGTAGGGACAGATGGTAGAGGTAAACTGCTAGAACATTTTCAACAACTATTTAACTGGTAAAAGTTATAAAAAAGAAATGAAAATCTCTGGAAGTTGTCTTAAGGGCATGCAGAAAATTAAGAATTATTTATTCTAGAAAATCTAAATCTCAGTAAGAAGTGAGAGTCTATGGCATTTGAGCCAGGATCTGCTCCATTAACCTCTGCTCTTCCCCAAGCTCAGTATGATGGAAGCTCAACTCTGAGTGGATGGAGCCAAAAGACAAGGCTCCCTGTCCTCCCAGCTTCCAGTTAAAGATCATAGCTCACCCCTAGAGCAAAAGGCTGTTGGAATCTCTTATTGTCCCAGCCTCAGGTTGTAGAAATTCTCTTCATTATAGACATGACCAAGAGGACTATGGTTTCCTTCCTTCACCCAGCCTCCTCTCATAGGGTATAATCTCTAGCCCAGGAGCAGCAAGGTCCTGAATATCCCTGCCCTGGATCACTCATAGTGTGCAAGACGTATTCCAGGAGGCACAAGCAAAAAAGACTAGGGACTACTATTCGTAATCAGTGCTCCACTTGTGGAGCAAGAATATGGCTCCAGGAGAAGTAGGTCACGGTCTCTTCTGCCAGCTCTGGTGCAGTGGTGTAAACGTACTACTTATGGGAGAGGCAGGCCATAAGAATAGAGGGTTATGTATCTTTCCCTTAGAAGACTGATGATACACAAGCTGGAATTTTATTTGTAAGAGAGCATGGGGCATTTCAAGCATAGGGACACTGTTGAAAACAATGAAGATTCTTCTGGTGAGCAATTAAGAGTAGGCTTATTGCTTCATGATAGCAATAAGCTATTGGCAGACTGGCTAGAAGTTAAACAAAGACAGGCAGAAAAAGAGGTAATAAATTCCCTCCTGGATTTGACAGTAGCCACAAAATTTGGCCTCAAATATTACCCCTATACAGAAGCCTGTTATAAATTGAATGTTTATGTCCCCCACAATTGTATGTTGAAGCACAAATGCCAGTGTGGCTGTATTTGGAAATAGGGCCTCTAAGGAATAATTAAGGTTAATTGGGGTTATAAGAGTGGGGTCCTGATCTGACAGAAGTAATGTTCTTATAAGAAGAGACTCTAGATAGCTCACTCTCTCTCTCTTTTTGGGTGCATACACTAAGGAAAGACCACGCGAGGAAATAACGAAAAGGCAGGCATCTATTAGTCAGAAAGAACCCTTACCAGTGAATTTGCTAGCACCTTGATTATGGAATTCCATCCTCTGGAGCTGTGAGAAAATAACATTTGTGTTATTTAAGACACACAGTCTGTGGTATGTTGTTATAGCAGCTGAAGCAGACAAATTTAATTGGATCAGATTGTTGGTCCGTTCATACCTCAGAGTATTATTGAAAACCATAGAGCAACAATTCAGCAAACAATTAAGAAGGCCAAAATCTGGGTGTGATACCAACACAGGCACAACAATCACTTAACAGCGAGACCATGGAAAGAAACAGTCAAAGTGAACACAACTAAAGTGATTATTATCCTTTGGAAATGGGAGAGGATAAGAATGACTGTGCATCTACCCAGTCATGCACCCTCAGGAATGACAACAGAGGCTGCGCATGGAGGGGAAGTCAGACAACAGCTGGTTTAAAAAAAGCAGTTAGTAGAAGCAGTCCAGGTGTTGTATTTAGAATTCAAATGTTTCAAAACAGCTATTATAACTAGGTTAAAAGAATTAAAGAAAATCAAAGAATTAAAGATAGGTATGATTAAAATGTCTCATAAAATTGAGAATATCAATGAAGGGTTAGAAATTATTTTTTATAAAAGAACCAGATGAAAATTCTGAAGCTGAACAGTACAATAAGTGAAATTAAAAATTCACTAGAGGGGTTCAGCAGTAGAACTGTACTCATAGAAGCTGGCAGAAGAAAGATTCACTGAAATTGAAAATAGATTGGAAGATATTATGCAATATGAAAAACAGAGAGAAAATAGAATGAAGTAAAAAAATCAACAGAGCCTCAGAGAAATGTGGTACATTGTTAAATATATTTACATATGCATAATAAGAGGGCCAGAAGGAGAGAGAAAAAGAAGAAAAATAGTCAAATAATGGCCCCAAACTTTTGAAGTTTGTTGAATATTAATCTATATATTCATGATGGTCAATGAACTCTAAGAAGAATCAAGCAAATAGATTTACATGCTCACACATTATAGTAAAACTACTAAAAGCAAAACACAAATAAAAAACCTTGAAAGCAGCAAGAGAAAAAAAAAGATGCATTATGTGTGAGAGCATCCCTAGATTAACAACTGACTTCTACCAGAAGCAAAGGAGGATGGCAGTGAGATGACATCTAAAGTGGTAAAAGAAAAAGAAATTACTATCAACCAATAATCTTATATCCACCTAAACTGTCTTCCTAAAATAAAGGTGAAATAAAGACAAACAAAATCTAAGATAATTTGTTGTTGGATTCACTTTACAAAAATCAGTAAAGAAAGCAATAGTAACAAAAATATTAAAGAAAACAAATGACACCAGATATTAAGTTGAACCAATACTAAAAAAAAAAATAGCACCAATAAGGGTGGTAATGTGGGTAATTATAAAAGACATGATTTGTTCTCCTTTTTCCTCTTAACTGATAGTTAAGAGGAAACTGCATAAAATAAAATGTATATAATCTTAGATGAAATGGATAAATTCATAGAAAGACAAACTGCCACATGAACTTAAGAAATAGAAAATCTGATAAGTAAAGATATTGAATTATTAATAAATTTCATAAAACCTTATACAAAGAAAGCTCAAGTCCAGATGTCTTCACTGGTGATTTCTACCAAAATTTAAAATAGAATTAATATTAACTCATCACAAATTCTTCCCCAGAATAGAAGAGGCATAAACTTCCCAACTCATTTTATGAGGTCAATATTCTGCTGATAGCAAAAAAGGAGGAAATATCACAAGAAAATAAAACTACAGAACAATATCCCTTATGAATACAGATGCAGTAATCCTTGAAAAAGACTAACGAACTGAATCCAGCAACATATAAAAGTAATTACAAACAATGATGAAATGGGATTTATCCCAGTAACGCAAGCTTAATTTAACATCTGAAATACAATCAAAGTGATACAACATATTAATAGGATACAGAACAAAGGTCACATGATTATCTCACTAGATGCAGAAAATGAATAGACAAAATTCAACACCCTTTAATTATATAAACACCTGCAAAACTAGAAATGGAATGAAACTTCTTTAAAAGCATCTATGAAAAACCTGCAGCTCACATCATAATTTTTTTTTCATTAGGTTTTTTGGGAACAGGTGGTGTTTGGTTACACGGATAGGCTCTTCAGTGTGGATTTCTGAGATTTTGGTGCACCCATCACCTGAGCAGTGTACACTGTACCAAAGTGCAGTCTTTATAGTAATTATGGCGAAAGCCTGAACACTTTCCCCTAAAATCAGGTACAAGATAAGGATGTCCACTTTCATGAGTTCTACTCAACATGGTACTGTATATTCTAGCCAGAGCAACTGGGAAGACGACAAAATAAAAGACATTCAGATTGGAAAGAAATAATTAATATTATCACTGTTTTCATTTATTTTCTCTTTTTTTGAGATGGAGTTTTGCTCTTATTGCCCAGGCTGGAGTGCAACGGCATGATCTCAGCTCACCACAACCTCCGCCTCCCGGGTTCAAGTGATTCTCCTGCCTCAGCCTCCCGAGTAGCTGGGATTACAGGCATGTGCTACCACACCCAGCTAATTTTTGCATTTTTAGTAGAGACAGGGTTTCTTCATGTTGGTCAGGTTGGTCTCGAACTCCTGACCTGAGGTGATCCACCCGCCTTGGCCTCCCAAAGTGCTGGGATTACAGGCATGAGCCACCGTGCCCAGCCTATCACTGTTTTCAAATGACATTATCTTTTATGTAGAAAGCCCTAAAAGATCCACTTAAAAATTTTAGAACTAATAAACAAGTTTGGTAAGGTCACAGTAAAAGAGATCAATATACAAACAGTAATTGTATTTTTATACAGTAGCAATAGAAAATCTGAAAATGAAATTAAGAAATCAACTTCACTTACAATAGCATAAAATAATGTATTTTAGAATAAATTTAACAAATGAAGTGCACAGCTTTTACACTAAACATTACAAAACAGTGAGTTAGAAATATTAAAGAAAGGATAAAAGATATAAATCAATGAAAGATATCCCATGTTTGTGGATTAGAAAACGTAATATTGCTAAGATGACATTATTCCTAAAATTAACATGGAAATTTGATGCAATTACTACTAAAATCCGATCTTTTTGAAGAAGTTAAGCTAGCCCAATAATTTATATGGAACCAGCAGTGGCCTCCAAAAGGCAAAAGAATCTTGAAAAAGAATAAATTTGGAGGACTCACACTTCCTGGTTTCAGAATTTAATACAAAGCTATAGTAATCACAACAAGAGTGTGATATTGGCATAAAGACAGACATATACACCAATGTGATAGAATTTATAGTCCATAAATAAGTTCTTATATGTGTGGTCAATTGTTTTTCACCAAGGATTCCAAGACAATTCAATGGTAAAAATAAAAAAAAAAAGAAAGTATTTTCAACAACTATTGCTGGGACAACTAGATGTACATAGGCAGAAGAATTAATTTGTATACCTTTCTGACACCATTTTAAAAAATCACTAAAAAATTGATTATAGACCTAAATGTAAGAGCAAAACCTATAGAACTCTTTTTGTTGTTGTTGTTGTTGTTGTTGTTGTTGTTGTTGTTGAGACGGAGTCTTGCTCTGTCGCCCATTCTGGAGTGCAGTGGCGCAATCTCGTTTCACTGCAAGCTCTGCCTCCCGGGTTCAGGCCATTCTCCTGCCTCAGCCTCCCGCTGGGGACTACAGGCGCCTGCCACCATGCCCAGTTAATTTTTTTTGTATTTTTAGTAGAGACGGGGTTTCACCGTGTTAACGAGGATGGTCTCGATCTCCTGACCTCGTGATCCGCCCGCCTCAGCCTCCCAAAGTGTTGGGATTATAGGCGTGAGCCACCGCACCCGGCCAAACCTATAGAACTCCTAAATGAAAACACATGATCTTGGGTGAGGCCACAGTTTATTGGTATGACACCTAAAGCATAAGTGATAAAAGAAAAATTATATATATTGGAGAGCATCAAAATAAAGTATTTTGTTCTGTAAACAATACTAACAGGAAAATAAAAAGATAAGGCACATATTGAGATAAAATATTTACAAATTACATATATGATAAGGGATGTGTATAAGAATATGTAAAATAATTGTTATAATTAATAAAACTATAAATAAATCAATTAAAATATGTAAAGAATACTGATAGACATTTCTCCAAGAAAACATACAAATGTATAATAAGCACATGAAATATGCTCAACATCATTAGTCATTAGGGTAATGCAAATCAAAATCACAATGAGATGCCACTTCATACCCACTAGAATGGCTATAATAAAAAAAAAATAGTAACAAGTGTTGGCAAGGATTTGGAGAAATAGGAACTCTCTTACACAGTGTATGGGAATGTCTAATGGTACTGTGCTTTGAAAAAGAGTCCAGCAGTTCTACAAAATGTCAAACATAAAGTTTATCTAATGACTCAGGAATTCCATTGCTTGATTGGAAGAGAAGTGAAAACATACTACTACAAAACACTTCTATACAACTTTTCATAACAACATTATTTGAAATAGTCAAAAAGCAACAAAAAAAGAAATAACCCAATATCCATCAACTGACTAGTAAAATTTTATGTATCCATACAATGAAATACAATTTGGAAATAAAAGGCAATGGAATACTGATGACACACTGATATTTGCTACAATATGGATAAACCTTGAAAGCATGATGCTAAATGAGAGAAGCCATTCACAAAAGTCCTCATATTATATGACTCTATTTATATGAAATGTCCAGAATGGGCAAATCTGTAAAGACAGAAAGTAGATTAGTGGTCGCCTGGGAGAGGGTGCAAGGAGAATGGGGAATTACTGCTAATGAATATGGGGTTTTTTTGGTAATGGTTTCACAACTCTGTGAATATACTGAAAACCATTAATTTATATAGATTAAATAGACCATTTCCATAATATTAAAATTAGATCTTTTTTTTTTTGATACAGAGTCTTGCTCTGTTTGTTGCCCAGGCTGGAGTGCAGTGGTGTGATCTTAGCTCACTGCAACCTCTGTCTCCTGAGTTCAATCAATTCTCCTGCCTTGGCCTCCCCAGTAGCTTGGATTACAGGTACCCACCACCACGCTAATTTTTGTATATTTTTGGTAGAGATGAGGTTTCACTCCATCTCTAGTGAGTGGTCTTGAATTGCTGACCTCAAGTGATCTGCTTGCCTTGGCCTCCCAAAGCACACAAATTTTATAATTTTATCTTAATAAAGTTGTTTAAAAAGGGGTGTGTGATTGAATACCTATCTAGGACAAAACATGACATCTGATTCTGTAAATGTTTCTATTTCCCACTTTCTCTAGTTCTCACCCTTCAAACTATTTCTTCCACATCACTCATTTATTTCATAAACATTGAGTGAAATATAATCTCAATAAATATGTACTGAATATATGCTCAAGACGGGGTCCCAGGCATTGAGCATATAGGACTATTTCTAGGGCAGACAAGGAGAATGGTGAAGCAGGGAAACAGAAGTGAAGAACTGCTAAGGGATTACAGGAATGTTATTTTCCCTCTTTGATATTTATCTTCTGTTTAGGAATGAACAGTCAATCTCCAGGGTCAATTCATACAAGACTGATGTCATGTCACTGGAGTAAAATCTGGAATAGTGGATATGGGCAAAAGAGAAACAAAAAATTGGTTTTCTTTTTTATTATCTAAGTCTTGTTATAAAAATGCTTGTCCTGAAAGTTGTTTTGCAGTATAGCCTACTTTATCCTTCCTAAATAACAATGATAATAATGTAATGTGGTTCATGAATATGGTAAAATAATTTAAAAATTTGTGCATTTATTGAATTAGCTAAAAATCTCTCAGCCTATGACAGTGATGCCATCATTATTCCTATTTTCAGATGGGGAAATTGAGGCACAGAGAGATTAAGTAATTTTCTTACAGTCATATGACTAGTGAGTGGTAAGGTTGGGAGTTCGGCTGAGGTGGTGGGTTGCCAGAGCCCAAGCTCTCAGCCTTTATACTGCACTGCCTGCCACTCAGCCCCATCTTGGGAACTGGCATTCCTTTCTCCTGGTTACTGTAACCAGAAACCAACAAGTCATCTTTGAGTCCCACCTCTCTATTATTCCCCCTGAACTAATGCTATTGATTAGCAATTCCTGTTGACTCCACCTCTCAAAAGTCCCTCAGATATGACTACTACTTGCCATTTTTATTGTCACTTCATAGGTCCAAGCCACCAATGTGTTGGCTGTTGTCATCTTCTATGGGTTTCTATGTTTTGATCTTCTACACTCTAGTCTTCCAGGCAGCACCCAAAGCAATCATTTTAGAAACGTGAACCATGTAATGTTACTTCCCAGCTCAAAACTTTCCAAATTTTTCCTTTTAGACCTTGAATTAAATTGAACTCTTTATAATGACCTGAATTGTTCTGCAAAATCTGATCCCTTTTTTGACCTCTTTCCATTTCACTCTTTTTTTATGCCACAGGGGCCACCTATGTAGTTTTCTTTCTGTTCAAGACAAGCACTTGAACAAGAAAAACCTTCTTGTCTTTGGGCTTTTGCTCTAGCAATGCCCTCTACTTGTGATAGCTTTCACTTACATAGGTTTTCTCCTGGTAATTCTGTAACTTGTTGCTGAGATATCACCTTCACAGAGGTGCCTTCCTTTCCCACCACATTTAAGGTAGTTCATCTTCCCTTTCCTGCTCACCATTCATCATACTATATAGCCTCTACTAAAGACAAAGTAAATTGATTCATTTACTCTTTGTCTCCCTCTACTAAAATACAAGCTCCTTAGAGAAGGACCTTTGTTTGTCTTGTACAACATGGTATCATTAACACTTCTGCTGGTGCAGGCCCTTTTTAGGTATGCAATAAATATTTAATGATGAATGAATAAAATGTTAAAAATTCATGGTGAGGCTGAAGCTTTTATCTCCCCTTCTAACAGGAATAGTGATTTGAGGTTCTTGGGGAAAGTGATGTGAAACTACAAAATCAAAGTGATTTTTATGTGTTCAACATTTGAAATAAGAGGGTAAAAAATAAAAATTTTACCAACATTATTTTGGAGATAGAAGCAAAAGAATTTAATTTCTACCACTTAACAAAAATAGAATTAAAAAATAAAAGTTTCTCCAAGATTACAAAAATAAAGTCCCATTTTCTAAATCCCATTGTTGCAGATGAAATCAAAGTTTTAGAATATTGGCATCAAATTTTCTAATATTTCCATACTTTTTCATCTCTGTTTCTCCATCTTTTTTTTCTTTGATGCTACAGTAAATTTCTTTGGCCTATTATTCCTAATTTTTAAAGCTTTGGCCATATTTGAATGCATGGGAATCCTTTGGGATTTATTCATTAATAGCAGATTCACATTTCAGTGTTTGTTGCATAATAGAACTTGCTTTTTATAACTTTCTTCTTAAAATAATACTGAAAATTCACATCATTGTTGCGATCAAAAGCCTGTTCTGCATCTAGAGAGACTTAGATAACTTTGCTTTAACGAGATTATGAGGAATATATGTTAACTTTGGGTTTTAACTTCTTTGGGGTCACAGACTCTTTTGGAAGCCAAGTGAAGACTGTGTACTTTTGCCTGTCCCATAACACACACGCACACACACATACACATGCACGCGCGTGAACACATTATATACAATTTCAATGGACCTTATGAAGCCCACTTTTGGATTACTGGCTTAGTTCTTCAAGAAGCAGTCTCAGCTCAAAGTATACCCATATTTGTTAAACTTAAAAAATCCAAGATAGGGAAACAGTACACAAAAGTAAAAATTGCCCACATATTCATACTTTCCTCCTGGTGGCATTGCCCAGGGGCTTTTTCCCAGGTTTGATTCTTGCTTTGGTCTGGCTTCTAAGCTGCTCCAAGATAAATTCTCTCTCCTGGTCACTGACTACTTGGCTTTCCCTGGTCATAAGATTTATGAAAACCTAAAATAAAGCAACGCTTCATATGACCACAGCACACCAGGCAGTTCCAGAACAATTGGTGAGCCTCCTTTGCTTATGCTGTCTTCTCAGCCCAAGGAAGGAGTAAATCTCAACAATGTGTTCGTGTTAGTACTCAGGTTCCTCTGAGTTGATGGCCACTGGGGACCTACACTACCGTATTCTATGGTTGTTTATTATTAGAATATTATTACATAACAAAAGCAAAAGTCTACTCATTTTAAATATAAATACTATATTTGTTACTTTCCAAATTGTTCTTATTCCAACTAAGAAGCTTATTTGGAACTACTCAGAATCCTAAGTGCTATTCACATAATTGATAAAAAAATAAACCAATGATGTAAATTGGCTGTAATGTATATTCCAAAGCCGGTTTGGCAATATATGTCAAAATCCTTAGAAATGTAGGTACCTTTTGACCAAGTAATTTCCCCTTTAAGATTCCACTGTAAGGAGATAATATATTGAGCAAACATTATAAGGATGTGAATCATAGTAGTGCTTATATGAGCAAGTAATTGCAAAAGAACGAGTTGTCTAATAATTTAAAAACATGAGTTAATTATGCTATGATGTAGCTGTGTTAAATATATACTGCCCTCCATATTTTAAAAATAATGATATACAACATTTTATAAATGGAAAAAATATTAACAATATTTATAGCTAAGAATCAGGTTCAGAAGCTATATCTTTGGTAGGATCCTCTTGTGATGCAATCATCTTATTCACATCCATTCTAGTGCTTCCCCACTGAGGAGCAGCCAGGTTTAGGTAAAATTTTCCCTATTCTCAGCTGTATAAGTCAGCATGGCTAGGTTTTGCCAGTCTTCTGAGTATAGCAATGCCTAAGTCAATCATCTCATCCATATTCCCCTGGCTATAGTGGTTGTTTCTCATTTAGCCAAATCCACATGCACATCAAGACTCTTGTTTAGCAGTTTGAGAGGGGATAATCTCTCTATGTATATGTTAAAAAATAAATACACAGTCTGATTACCTTTGGCAACCATCCCACTACCATGGGGAAGACAAGCTTGAGGTTGAAGAATAGTTGAGAACCAAGACATGAATCTGGAGACCTCGTCAAAGAGTATCTGAAACCTGGCCCCTCTAGATGTTTTCAGTTGCAGAACCAATAATTCTTACTTATTAATTATTCTAGGAAGAGTCTTGTTTTCCATACTTATAACCCAAAACATCCTAATTAATATGAAATCTAATTATGTAAAAAGTGTATTCATATATTACAAAGCTACACAATAAAATATCAATAATAATTGTCTCTTGGAGAGGATTACCAGTTATTTTTCCCTCTGCTTTGTGACTTTTTTGTAATTCCAGATTTTCTATAATGAATATATATTATTTTATTCAGAAAAATCATACATAATAATTAGAGTCAGACTAATAATGTTCATCTAAGCCAAAACCATCAGACTTTTAATCCTGAATGGTGATAGGCTAAATGAAATAAAGTGAAAGCTAATATATTGCTAATTTTGTTTGTTTGTTTGTTTTTACCTTTCAGAGTCACGAATGCAAAGTTCTTAATTCCAAGACTCTTATTTATTTCTGTACATGAGTTTATTTTTAAAAATTTAAAAATATGATTAGTTCAAGATCCATGGATATTGACATCTGCCTTTCTGCCCCAACATTAGGACACCTAAAACTGGTTTTAGGCATGACAGAAGAAACACTGGGCTTGGGATTCCCACTCCAAAATTTCCTGGATATTTGACCTCATGCAATTACTTAAACTCCCTGAACCTTAGTTACTTCAGCCAAGAAATATGGGGTTGCAGTTAAATGAAATAAGCCAAGCACAGAAAGACACATATCACATGTTCTCACTTATATATGGGAGCTAAAAAAGTGGCTCTCATGAAGATAAGAGAGTAGATTGGTGGTTACAAGAGGCTGAGAAGGGTAGAGAGGAGGAATGTGTGAAGGAAGGTTGATTTATGGATACAAATGTATGATTTGAGAGAAGAAAATGATCTAGTGTTCGACAGATCTGTGAGGTGACTATGGTTTGCAGTTATCTATAATATACTTCAAAGTAACCAGAAAAGAATAATTGAAATGTTTCTAGAATAAAGAAAAGAGAAATATTTAAGGTGATGGACATCTCAAGTGTACTGATTTGATCTTTAAAAATTATATGAATGTATTAAATTATCACATGTACCCTAAATTAGGTATATTTATTATGCATCAATAAAAATTGTTTAAAAAAAGAAAAAAAAGTGTAGACCAAATGTTATCTACCTTTCCATCTGTGAAATTCTATGAGTGACTCTAAATTTTGCTTTATATTTGAGCAGAACTGATATTCACTGCCTGCTTTGGGAAGTATAAGTAGGTTTCAACTCTCAGCATAACATTGATTAATTGGTAGCCACTGTCTGCAGAGCGGTGGTAAGAAGGTCTCAGAGTACATACGGAGTCAGCAGGAAAAAGTACTATGATCTGTCAATGATGTTGATGAGTATTTGAATCCTCAGTCTGGCTCATATACACATATCGTACAATGTAGTCTGATTTATTTTATTATTATTTTTTGTAGCACAGTGTCCAAGTCTTTTGAGAGTGAAATAACTGGGAAGAAATCCCTTTATTTTTATTTATTTTTTTTTTTTTGAGACGGAGTCTGGCTCTGTCGCCCAGGCTGGAGTGCAGTGGCCGGATCTCAGCTCACTGCAAGCTCCGCCCCCCGGGTTCACGCCATTCTCCTGCCTCGGCCTCCTGAGTAGCTGGGACCACAGGCGCCCGCCACCTCGCCCGGCTAGTTTTTTTGTATTTTTTAGTAGAGATGGGGTTTCACCGTGTTAGCCAGGATGGTCTTGATCTCCTGACCTCGTGATCCGCCCGTCTCGGCCTCCCAAAGTGCTGGGATTACAGGCTTGAGCCACCGCGCCCGGCAGAAATCCCTTTAAAATGTATCTGCTTCTTTTTTCCTGTTCCTTTGATATCTCTTAATCATTGGTGGCATTGACTGAATAAGAGTTTGACTGAATAAAAGTACAACTTTTAGTAGTTAAAGTTTAGAAGGAAATTTCTTGCTTGTTTCTTACACTTGATATTTTCTTGTAGAAAGAGCTGCAAATGAATACTTCCTAGCAAGTAAGCAAATGTCCTAATAGTGGTTCCAAGTATGGGCAGGGTGGGTCAGTGAGTGGCTGGTTTGCAACTGTGTTCACTTCTTGCTTCTGTCAAACTCATTCATAGTGTGGAACTCCAACAGAAACCGGTGAATAAAGATCAATGTCCCGGAGAGAGACCAGAGGAGTTGGAGTCAGGAGGCATGTACCACTGCCACAGTGGCTCCAAGCCCACAGAGAACAGGGCGAATGAGCACGCCTATGCCAAGTGGAAACTCTGTGCTGCTTCAGCAATATGCTTCATTTTCATGATTGCAGAGGTCGTGGGTGAGTCTTTCTGCAGACTTTTTTGATTAAACAAGCAAACAAATAAAACTCTGCATCATTATGGGAGGGTTACCTAAGTTCTTTTAAAGTAAGATTTAGTATTTTCTGTAAGTATAAGGTAACAATATGCTCATTGTAGATAAGTTGAAAAACAGTAGGAAACAAAATAAAATTCATCACTATTCCATATTCGAGTCATAGCCTTCAATAATTTTAGGGAGTGTTTTGTGCAATGCATTTTCTATTCATAGCTCACAGGTTTTATTTTTTAAACATAACTGAGAGCATACTGAATGCTTTTGACCACACTGTCAAATACTCTTCAAAAACATTTTTATGCCTGAACAATATTCTCTAATATGCTCCACTGTAATTTACATAACGATTTCTCTATTGTTAGAAATTTAGGGAGTTTTTTCCTGCTTATGGACAATGTTGCAATGCAAAATCTTGAAGAAAATTCTGCCTGCCTTTCTGGTTAATCCCTTCAAAGAGATTCCTAAAAGTGGAAATAATTGCTTGAAGGACATGAATATTTGTATTACTTGATTCATATTGCCAGAGTGCTGTTGAGAAAGCTAAACAATTCATGTCTACCAGCTCTACTTGAGAATGATTCTGACTCCAAATCTTAATGACAACTAATTTTAATCTCTAAAAAATCTTTGCTATTGTATAGATGAATGTTTTAATATTTATTTCTTTAATTGTTACTATTAGACTATTTTTGCATGCTTATTAGTGATCTGTATTTCCCTCTGTTAATGCATTTTCTCCTTGTCTCTTAATGTCTGTTACTCATTTGTTTTTTAGAAAATTTTTAAATTCTCTATATTGATCTCTAGGAGCTCTTTATATATTAGGATATTAGACCTTTGTTATATTAGTTATAAGTGCTTTTCCAGTTTGTTGTTTAACCTTTTGATGTTTGTGTTGACTTAGAGAAGTTTTAAATTTTACATGGGTAACTGTTTCAAACTTTTCATTTTGAGCTCATTTCTTTTACTGTTCTTTTACTGTTTTAGTGCTTAAGAATCCTTCTCCATCTACTGAGAAGATAGCTTTTTTGTTGTTTAATTTTTGTATTTAATTTTAAAATTAATGTTGATATTAGATATTTATTTGTATGCTCTAAGGACTAAATTTTTTTCTAAATAGCTAACAGTTTTCAGCATCATTTATGAAAATATTAATTATTTTCCCCATTGATTTTTGATATTTCTTTAATCACTTATCAACAGTTTATAAATAGCAGGGTCTGCTTCTAAGGTGTTTCACTGATCTGTGTTTCTGGTCTTGTCAAGGACATAATTAATGTAGATTTATATGTTATAATATCTGTTATTTCCTATTAATGATTTTTAATTTAGCAGAGAAAAGCAAAGGTTATTCATCTCTGTTTATTATCCTAATTAAACATGAGAATTGTTCTGTTCAGTTTTCCCCCATCCAATTATGATTTTATTAATATTTAAGTTAATTTGAGAACATAGTATCTTTAAGTATTCAGCTTTCCCTCCAGGAATATGTTATGTTTCTCTATTTATCCAAATATTCTACATGTCTCATCAAGATTTTATGGTGTTCATCTGACTACACGGACAGCCTACTTCTTGAAAGAGTTATTTCTGATTATTATATGTGTTTGGCTTATTCTTTCCAGGGGTGAGTGCAGTCCACCATTTTTCATGTTTTGTTTTCTAGATAATTACTTTTTGTATTCTGAAGTTTTGATTTTTGTATATTCACTTTGTACTCAATTATGCATTTGAATTATTGTCAATTCTAAATATATTTCAGTGCATGTCCCGTTTTCCTCTCTCGTGCATCTTCCTCATCCCAAGACATCACCCTCTCTTGTGCAGAAAACATATTTCTCCTCATTTCAATAGTTATATCTCTTTTGTGTGTTTCATGTTTTTATCATGTTAAACAATACCTTATGCTAAATCAAATCTATGTTTGATTATTTAGCTGTTAAGCAAAATGCTGCTTGAAGGGTTAAGTGTTTTGTATTAGGTTAATGAAATGTTTCTTTGTTTCACTTTTGTAATGATTAACAAAGAATCAAGGACGAGTGTTGACTTTTAATCAAATACCTTTTCTTTTGAATTTATTGCTTTTTAAAGCTTTTTGACCCATGTTTGAGGTGCATTATATTAAGAGATTTTTGAAACATGTTATGATCGTTGCATTTTTGGCATTATGATAATAGCTATTATTTATTTAATGCTTACTATGTGTTAGAAGCTGTGACAAGTGCTTTCCGTGTATTACCTTAATTAATCCTGGTGAATTCCCTAAGAGGTAGCTCTCATTGTTAATCTCACTTTATAGAAGGAACTAGAAGCACAAAGAGTAAAGTAACTCTCCCTTGGAAACATACCTGTAAGTGGGCAGGCCGTCTGAATTCCAGAGCTTATATTCCTAAGCCCTAACTATGGTGCCTCTCAAATTGACTGTGGCGGGCCATCTTTTTAATGCATTGCTGAATCTGAGTCACTGATATTTTTGTTAGGATTTTTACATCTTTATTAATAATTGAAATTTAACTATAGTTTTTTTTTTATGTCGTTTTTCTAGGTTTTTATATTTGAATTATGCATGCTTAAATGGAAAGTTTAATTTTAATAATTTTATAAAGAAAAACAGTTTATGTAACATTTTATTATCTCTTCCTTTTTAAAAAACTACCTAGTTATTTGTATGGCTTTGGAGACATTTTTGGAGATGATTGTTAGATACGATTTTTAGCTTCTTCCTCACTTATTGATATACTCAAAATTTCTCCATCTTGGGTACACTTTGGCCATTTATTGTTTTTCAAAGTCATTCATCTCATTGCAAATTTCAAATGTATTATCATACCATGGAACATGATAGCCTCATGTTGGTATTAACTTAGTTCAAATGTCCTGATATGCAATGTTATCTTATTATTTTTCCCCAAATAGAAAAAAGAACACTGTAAACTACCTGATGTATAGGACCATAAGCTACTACCAATCTGTTATCAAATGTTACCTTCACACTCTGTTACCAATATTTTGGTGGCTTCATTTCTGTTATCCAAAAGAAGGGGTAAATTAATCATAATCTGAGACTAGAGAAAAATAGACTCTGCTTAGCTATTTTTTGCATTATAATATCTAGCAACCAGAATTAGCTGGTTTCTTCTAGCTATGGAGTCTAATGGCCTATACACTCATATTTGGACATTTATAACTGTTGAAAACTATGAAAGAACTTAGACACGTCTAGTCCAAGACAATTCCAGGGTTGGCAATATCCTTTCAGTCAAAGTTTACAGAACTAATACCACAAAATTCCTGGAGTCAGTTCCTTTGAAGAAGCTGAATTAATAGCTTGATGGAGTCGCAAAGAACTTACTTTTAGCAATTCTAATCTGGAAAACACCTTTTGGAAATTCGCTAACATCTATACCAGAGGGATATTGTTTATCATTGTTGGAATTAATAAGTTTGTGGATAATATTCAATAGCTTATGTAAAAGATTGACATAATGAAAAACCTAATAACAGAATTCATTTGAAATGTGATTTGAAAAGGAGATGTTCTTGGATATCCAAATAAAATTCTGGCACTACCAGCTGCAAACACAGCTCAGGAAGATTCATTGACTGACTTCTTTCTTCCACTGCTTTCTTCCTGTGCTTTTCCCTGAATCCATATGGATGCTGAGAATAGATGGCATCGTCCCTCTGGCTGATATCTAATAAATAGTCTGAAAAGAGATGGTCTTCTGCTCACAAAATTAATTTATTTTAATTGACAAATAAAAATGATATATATTTATTATGTATAACATGATGTTTTGAAATATGCATATATGGTGAAATGACTAAATCGAGCTAATTAACATGGACATTACCTCACATACTTAACATTTTTTTGTGGTAAGAACACTTAAAATCTACTCATTTTAGCAATTTGGAAGAATCCGGTACATTGTGCTTAACTATAGTCACCATGTTCTACAATAGATCTCTTAAACTTATTCCTTCTATCTAACTAATACTGTGTGTCCTTTGACCAACACCTCCCCAGCTTCTTCCTTCCGCAGCCCCTATCCCTGCCACTGGTAATCACACTTCTACTCATTGCTCTATAAATTCAGCTTTTTTAGATTACACATATAAGTGAGATCATGTGGTGTTTGTCTTTCTGTTCCTGACTTATTTCACTTAATAAAATGTTCTCCAGGTTCATCAATGTTGCTGCAAATGACAGGGTTTCCTTCTTAAAGGCTGAACAGAACTGCATTGTGTATACATACCACATTCTTTTTATCCATTTATGTGTCTATGAACACTTAGCATGATTCCATATCTTGGCTATTGTGAATAATGCTGCAATGAACAGCATTGAATGGCAGGGCAGATATATCTTCAACATATTGACTTCACTTCCTTTGGATATATACGCAGTAGCAGAATTGCTGGATCATATGGTAGTTCTATTTTTAACTTTTTAAGGAACTGCTTTCTATAATGGCTGTACTGACTTACATTGCAGTTTGCAAGATTTCTTTTCTTTTCTTTTCTTTTCTCCACATCCTCACCAACAGTTGTCTCTCCTCATTTTGGTAATAAGCACTCTAATACATGTGAGGTGAATTTTCCTGATGATTAGTGATGTTGAACATATTTTCATAGACCTGTTAGCCATTTCTATGTCTTCTTTCAAGGAATGTCTGTTGAGGTTCTTTGCCCATTTTTAATCAGGTTATTTGTTTTCTTACTATTGAGTTGTTTGGTTTCCTTATATATATTTTGGATATTAACCCTTTATCATATGTATGGTCTGCAAACATTTTCTCCCATTCTGTAGATTGTCTCTTCATTCTGTTGATTGTTTCCTTTGCATTTGAGTTTGATGTAATCCCAATTGTGTAATTTCACTTTTGTTGACTGGGCTTTTGGGGTCATATTTGAAAAAAAGCATTGCCCAAACCAATGTCATGGAGCTTTTTCTTTATATTTTTTTTCTAGTAGTTTTAGAGTTTCAGATCTTATATTTAAGTCTCCAAGCCATGTTGAGTTGATTTTTGTATATGGTATGAGATAAGGGTCTAATTTCATTCACAACCTCCTCTTTCCCTTCTCATTTCTATGCATTAGAGTCTATGAGTTCTAATCTGACTTTAGGGGCAGAAGTAAGTGATGATGTCAGTAAATAAATTAAATTGATACTGACTGAAAAATATCCAGCATTTGAGCTATATTGAGATTGAGCCAATTTTCCTAAAACATTGCTCTCATTGTATTGCGTCTGTCTTCAAAGTTTTTTACTGAACCCAGTGCGGTGGCTCACACCTGTAATCCCAGCACTTTGGGAGATCAAGGCAGGTGGATCACATGAGGTCAGGAGTTCGAGACCAGCCTGGCCAACATGGCAAAACCCCATCTCTACTAAAAATATAAAAATTCGCTGGCACACGCCTGTAATCTCAACTACTTGGGAGGCTGAAGCAGAAGAATTGTGCATGAACCCAGGAGGTGAAGGTTGCAGTGAGCTGAGATTGCACTACTGCACTCCAGCCTGGGCGATAAAGTGAGACTCTGTCTCAAAAAAAAAAAAAAATTTTTTTTTTTAACTGGCTCCCCTTTGCTTAGTTCAGGGTTCACAACCTTTTTCCGTTCATGACAAGCGTAATACATTTTACTGAGCACTGGGATAAACTGACAAGGGTGCTTGTAGCTGGAAGAGACCATTTCAGAGGGTCCCACTGTGCTAGGCCCTAATTGCTTGCCTCAAGTCAAAAAAGATCAATATATTGGAAAGCTCTAGCATCCTGGACAAAATGAAAAATTCCTACTTCAGTTTTCAAGACATTGCATAATCTGGTGGCAAAACTATCAATATTCTTATCTTGCTATTTCCCTGACTACCCTGTTTCAGCCACATTTATTTATTCATTCTCTGCAAGATAATCTTTGCACTTAATTCTTATGCTTTTTTTCTTTGAATAGAAAAGCCTTCTCCTCTTTCTCCATACTCATCAAAATCCTGGTCATTAGTCAAGACCTTGATCCACAGCTCACCTCCTCCCCAAAGCCATTCTTGGCTATGTTAGAGAAAGCAATTACTATTCTCAGATCACTTTTGAAAATCTGAGAGGTCCTCCTGCAGGATATGGGGTTTGAGCAAGGCTTTGAAAAGTGAATAGGAATTGAGATGTGGCCAAAAGGTAGATGGAGTGGCCTGAAGGAACAGCACACTACTTACTGCTGTGGTCCAGGAGATAGATACTTATCAGGGCTTGCCTTGAAAGATTCCAAGTGCGTGGGTCTGAAACAGGAAAGGAAATCTGTATTCTTAGAAATTTGGGTACCACTGTCTGTAGTAGACTGGTATTTCATTTCAGCAAGCTTTGTCATATTCTTTTCTCTGGTTGCAATTTTGGTCCTGCTGGTCTGAGAACCTCATGCTCTTAGGCTGGGCTGGATATGAGATACCAAGCTGGACTCATCAGAGTCTCTGGGTCTTTACATAGGGAGGTTGGAAAAAAAGCGTTCGCTCTTTGCTCTACAAAAACTGAGCTGAAGTGATACAGGTCTGGAGCTTTTAGAGGTCTACCTTTGTTGCTGAAATGGAGGAAAAGTCTTTCTTAAACTGGACAATCAATAGCAGTAGCTGGAGACAGAGCAGACAAGAACATTTTTCAGCCTTAGGACTGGGCTGCATCTGATCCAATCCCACCCAGATTTGTTCTCAGTTGTATGAGCCAATATACTGGTATATTATTGTTGGTATTGTTTAAGCTGTTTAGGTTAGGCATTCATGGCTTACAACTGCGAAAGCCTATCCAAGGCAGGAGTGTAGGGTAAAATGTGGTTAATGGAGAATATAACTAGAATGGTAGTTGGAGGGCCAAGAAGAGCTGAGGCTCAGCTGGGGAATAGGGATCATTCATAGATTTTGGGGAGTAATTGACATTTAGAATGGGGGAGAAGCAGGTCATAGAGCTGTGTTGAGGGAAATAATTTGCGACAGAGTACAGAGCAAACTGGAGAATAAACTAAAGAAGGATATAAGCATAATGTATCCACCCTTAAGGGACCTTTGAACCTGTTGAATTGGGACTCTTTCTGATAGCTTGTGAAAATTCCTACTTGTAGAAAGGCCAAAAAGAGGTGTTGTGTTGCAGATGTAAACATGTTTCTCTATTCGAATGGATACACGTTCAGATGCTAAGACCTCAGAAGGAAAATAAGCCCAGGTATGGCCTTTGCTGGAAGAAATTCAGAGTAGTTAGGGAAGATATCTGAAGTAGGACTATTCCGAGTTGAGTAAGAATAGAGGAAACACGGGCCGGGCGCGGTGGCTCAAGCCTGTAATCCCAGCACTTCGGGAGGCTGAGACAGGCGGATCACGAGGTCAGGAGATCGAGACCATCCTGGCTAACCCAGTGAAACCCCATCTCTATTAAAAAATACAAAAAACTAGCCGGGCGAGGTGGCGGGCGCCTGTAGTCCCAGCTACTCGGGAGGTTGAGGCAGGAGAATGGTGTGAACCCGGGAGGCAGAGCTTGCAGTGAGCTGAGATCCGGCCTCTGCACTCCACCCTGGGCGACAGAGCGAGACTCCGTCTCAAAAAATAAATAAATAAATAAATAGAGAAAACACCAGATTATCAGACAGGAATTCAGCGCTGGGAGCAGCCTGGGGAAGACGGTAACTATCTGAGTGAAAAACTTCTCTTTTACTAAGGGAAAGATATTGCTGGGTGGTGTGATAACCACAAGTTTTATTGATCAGGGCACTTACCTTGTTCTGCACAGCCAAGGGATTGTAGTAGCTCAGGCCTCTTATATTTTTGGAGGTTTCTGGTATTAATATTTTAGGAAATGTCAAAACATGAGAACTGTGATATATTTTAAACACAGTATGTCCTCACTTAACACCGTGGAGAAGTTCTTGGAAACTTTGACTTTCAGTGAAACGACATATAACAAAAACCAATTTTACCATAGGCCAACTGATAGAAACGAGTCAAGTTTCCATGCCATATTACTGGTCACAAAAACATCACAAAACTTCTAAATAAAGGCCCAAACACTTCAAATATTAAACACTGAAATAAATGTGAGCTATACATACATCTAAGAAAGATGATAAACACAAGTGAGATAATTATGCAATTTTGGGTGAATCAGTGAGTGAGGGTGGTCATAATGGTGGTGGTTACATCAAGGAATAAATGTCTGCAAAGTGAAAATTGTCAGGAGTGCCTCCTACCACCACACAGTTCAAACCCAAATAAGAAAAAATGAGCTGGGCTTTCTGAGCACTTTCATACTCTTTTGTTGGGCATCTGTATGATGATCATCTACCTTACACATATTTATTTTACAATCATTTGTTTTCATTCATTCTTTTTTCAGCCTTCTTATTCCAGTTTCATAACTGGAGCCTTTCACAGCTCAGGGCTCAAGGTGGGAAACAGCCCTGAACAGGATGCCTCCCATTACAGGGCACAGTCACACCCACACTCACTCCCGCCAGGACCAGGACGATGTAGATGTGCCAGTGAACCTCACGTGCACAGTTTCGGAATGTGGGAAGAAACCCTAATACTCAGAGAAAACCCACGCAGACATGGGGAAAACATGCAAACTCCACACAGACAGCGGCCCTGGTCAGGAATCCATTTTATTTTCTTATCGATGTTATAAACAAAGGATGTTGAATGAAATGATGCTATTTGAGGACCTGTTGTATTTGTTAAATAACAACTCAATGGGGTTTTGACACAACATATGGTATAGTATCATAATACTATTCACAAAATAATTAAAGAATTTTTAAAAATTAATTAATAGCACACAACTGTGTAGCCCAGCAATGGGACACATGGCTAATGTTGTCAGATAAACATGTACTTCTTTCATTGCTGTCAGTAAGTCTCTGTTCTCCATGGAAACCCGCATGGGGAATTAACACCATCTTAACCGGAGGTAGTTTGTGAGACCCAGGCCCCATAGTTCCTCTGCTCTATTGCTGTCACCTTCACCCCACAGGCCTTAAGTAAAGTCTTCCAGGTCTGAGTCTTTTCTGTGTGTCTCTTATCTTGGTATAAGTGTACTGCTTTCCACATCTTGTCAAGTATTCCAGAAATATGACTGCTGCTGCCCTAGTTCATGCCTTTATCATAATTTCCCTTGGCTAACACTGTCGAGTCTTAACCTCTAGCTCCTCTTAACCTCTCTCCAAAGTCATCCTCCATATTGCTGGCTAAGACGTCTCTCTCAAAAACAGATCTCAACATACCACAACCTTGCGTCAAAGTAATAAGTAGATCCCCTTAGCCACAGAATCACATTCAAACCCCTTGGCTTGACATACAATACCCTACACAGGCATTTCCAATGTGCTTTCCCAGGCTCATTTCCCATTTTTCCTCCAACACTCCATACCTTCTGCTTTTCCCGAAAAGTGCTATGTTCTTTCATTCTATTTTAGCCCGTGGTTTTATCTCTTCCTGAAAACCCCTTCTGTTTTTGCTAATTCTTACCCCTCTCTTTGTGAAAAATTCCTCACTCCTCCCAGTGAGAGCAGCTCTCTGATCCCTTAGCCCATTAACTTGTCTCTGGTACAGTGAGTGTTAAACAAGGAGATCACTGAAGAGAGGCTGTGATTTGTTTATCTTTGTATACCCAATCCCTGGTACCATGCACAGTAAGGGCTCAATAAATATTGGCTGGATAATTGAATTAATTGTCAATAATACTCCATGCTTTCAGAAGCAAATGCAAGATCAGTCACAAATTACCTCTTGCAAGCAGTTTGCTGTATGTGTCAGCGATTGCCTACAGTTTTCTGGATGGCTCCTATAAGTAGCTCTGAAGGTTGCAAAATGGTTCTCAGTTTCCAAGCCTCCATATAACATGCTTTCTTCCAAAGCAAGCCCTTTTTCTTTCTCAGGTGCTTCCTGCCTCAGCTGAGACTGTTGAAGAGACTTTATAAGACTGACTTCATTTCCTTGATTTAGACTATATTTCAACCCTGCACGTAGAATCATCATCCCTCATTGCTGTGATTGCAGCATACTGCTTATCTGCATGGAGTTATTCTCCAGGCAAGAAATAATGCCTTATTAACACAGTTTTATCATCAGGACCAAGTTTGGCAGATAGAGCAACATTAGAGGATAATTGGAAGGACAGCTGATTTGTTAGGAAAATGTTGCTTTTTGGCTAATGAATCATTCTGATTTTTGCACTGACTGTTCGGTAACAGGCTCGAAGATTACTTTGCTTCAGCCCATTAAACCTTGACAAACCAGTTATTGACTACAGATAGAGCCAATGGCCTGTGGGGATTATTGCAATTACGAGCTATCTATGTAATTTTTAAAAATCATTAAGCGAGACAAGGTGAGTCTGATGATGGCGAGGCTGATGGCTGACAGTCTCTGCTATTTTGTAGTACACAAGGCAATAAACAGCTGTAGGGAGAACTAATCAGTCAGCAAAAGCCCTTTGCTGAGAAGATGTAGTAAGAGCAATAAAGGTTATTGCTCTCAAACAACAAACCATGTCTGGGAAGGAAAGGGCAAGGTTTTTCTTTAACTTCTATTTTGGAGGCTGGAGGTCTTTTCTCAAAGGAGGATTAGAGGGAAGTAGAGGGAGCACATCAAATAAAGGGAAAAGCCAGGCAGGACTCTCATGGCTTACATTGCATCCCTGTGCTTTATTGGATTGTAGCACTCAAGACGCCCATTGAAGGTACCTGCCCTTTCTCCTTTCTGCTCCCTATTATTTATTACAGGGATTTCAAGCTCAGGTGGATAATATGAATTAATAGAGAAAAAGGAAAGGGTAAAGATGATGATTAAATTATAAGTCAAATAAAAACACATCTGTGGGCCAGATCACAATATCTAGTTTATAAACAAAAGTCCATGTCCTCAGTCTGGGTTATGAGACTCTTTGAATCTGGCCCACACTGCTTCAGCCTGATCCTCTTGTATTTTTCTTTTTTGAATCCTCTTACCCCAGTCTCACTAAGGTGTTCTCCAGATGTGCCTGCCCCACACTTTCTAATCTCTATGTCTTTGCTACCCAAGGAATGGCTTCTCCTTTGAAATTGATTTCTGCGTGTTCAAATCATATCCACTCTCTGAGTTGCAGAAGGAGTGAATTAAATCAACTTTAAGATCTCTTTCTCCTCTAAAGTTTTGTGAGTCTGTGGCATTTTCACCCACGATGGTTAGCATGTCTATGAATCTAGCTGCATTCTGGGGCCTTAACACAGTGTACCATTTTGCATTCTCTAGGTGGGCACTTTGCTGGGAGTCTTGCTGTCGTCACAGATGCTGCCCACCTCTTAATTGACCTGACCAGTTTCCTGCTCAGTCTCTTCTCCCTGTGGTTGTCATCGAAGCCTCCCTCTAAGCGGCTGACGTTTGGATGGCACCGAGCAGGTACAGTTCATAGAGTGAGCAGTAACAGCAGGCTGGCGCGGCAAAGTCAAACCAAGGGTAAAAATGGAAGCTACAAAGCAAAGCCTTGTTGGAAAATCCTTAGAGACACATTTCTGATGCACAGGATAAAACAAATGTCTATGCAGGAATGTGTGTTTTCAATATTAATTCAGATAACAGACAGATGAATGGTGCTATCTGTAGTCCTCTGGGACAACAGGAACACGTGTATCACTTCAGCAACCGCCCCAGCCTCAGGGACTCTGTGCATGGTGACAGACATAACACAATTCACTAAATTACTCTGCATCCCTGGAAGAGAGGATAGGAGTAAAGCTTCTGCCATATTGCAAAATGAGGCACAGAGCACCCAAGAGAGTTACAGAGATGAAGAACTTCTTATAGAGGATTCAGGAGTAGAATATAGGCTTTCCTGCTCACACACAGCATTTAGCCATTCAGTGAATGGTCCAGCTAAATAGCTTGCTCACACAATCAACAATAATGCAAAAGAGGAGGAGGAGAAGGAAGAGGAGAGGATGAAAGTTTACTTTTTCTCCTTTCTTGCAGCTGGTTCCTTCACTGAGTAACTGCTTACTCTTGTATAGGAAGTAGCCAAGGTAATGATAAGGTGTGTGTGTGTGTGTGTGTTCATTTTTTATTGCTCAGTTGGCTGTTGTAACAGGATGAAAGCAAACATGTGCTGAAACATGTGCCTGAGCCTTGCCTTCCATTTATTTAATGTGGTTCACATGTGCTGCCTTAAAAAATTTCACAACAATAGACAAATGACTCCACTCTGATTAAGAAAGGGAGAGAAGAAGTCCAGTGCAAATTCCAGCCTTCTCAACTAATAATTATAGGGATTTCAAATAACATGTATGCACTAAAACAGACACAAATAACTTAACCAAGTAGCATAAATAAACAACTTGGAGGTCTCTAAATTTGGTCTATAACACATTTGACTGTATGCTTTCCTAAATTTTAATTTTAATTAATTCTGGGGTACATGTGCAGGATGTGTAGGTTTGTTACATAGGTCAACATGTGCCGTCATGGTTTGCTGCACCTATCAACCCATCACCTAGGTCTTGATAAGGGTTTTTACTTTGACTCATTTTTACAATCCCTCCCTTACCCGCCCCCACAACCCCACACTCTGCAACTTCAATTCTCCTCTGTGTTATTCCTTATATCAGCTGGAGGAGCTTCTGACTGAATATTTTGTGCAAATCATGTGAACAAATAGCCACAATTCCACATTTTCACACTGGTTGAGAACCTCAATGTAGAGGAAATCGGAGAGCTGAGCAAGGGTGGCCAGCCTTCACTGAAAGGGCTGATAGACACGTGTCATAGCTTGTAGACTGACACCTGTGGACTGCAGTTTTTCAAGTTTAGAATGGCAGGAAGTCCTAATTTTATACTAAACCATTGATCATCGCAGGTGTTTTGACTTGCTTCCCTTTAACATCCAGGAGATGAGGCAATAAACAGCAGTAAAGAGAGTTCGTGACAATGTGATCTGAGAATGCTTTTGCCGGTGCTTGAACAGCACTACACTTGGAAAACATGGACCTCTGGCTAAGCACCCATTATTTGTCAGTGTAAAGTTTTACATGTACTTGACCCTTTCTGATACCATTTGTCAAAGCAGTTTTGTAAACCTAAGATGGTTTGAAAATGTAGGGTGAACTCAGAATTTAGATCTCTGCTTGTACTTCGGCATCGTGGCCATGGAAGACCCTGAGCTGTTCATAGAACTCTTTGCTGCGAGGGCAATATTCTGTAATATACAGTATGATGTAGCTATTGAGCACTTTAAATGCGGCTATGCTACTGAAGAACCAGATTTTTAAATTTACTTAATTTCATTTTAAACAGCCATGCATGATTGGTGGCTACCATATTAAACAGCACCTCTATATCATAGAGGTGAGTCCAACACATTCATACCCAACACACCCATCATCTGGTCAACCCAATGAGCCCAGCTAAGCTATTTTTTTTTTAAGCAATCATGGTAGCATTTACCAATGATCCTCATGTGTCTCCTGTTCTAATTAGTTACTTTTGGATTTCTGACTCTTTGTTTTGTCTTGAGATCTGACTCCTGACTCTTGCTCTTGGTATTGAGCTTTACACCTGCAGCTCTTTTCCCACTGTGCTTCCTAACCATGGTTTTTGAGTTAGACACGCTCCACTTTCATACCCTGATTTGGATTTTCACGGGTAGGAAACACACTTCCTGACATCCACAGACTCAACTTCCATTTCCGGCAAACCAGAAATTTTTGGGCCTGGTCCTCATAAACTTCTGCAAAGAGGAGTTGTAAGTAGCCTGAGTAGACTAATAGAATAACAGATTATTGAGTGTTTGCTATATGTCATATTAGGTTCCTATGGCTGCCTTAATAATGTACTACAAATTGGGTACATTATTTTGGGGGTACATTATTAATTTTCATAACAAATTATGAAGGTTGTCTATGAATGACTGAAGTCTGGGAAATAATTGCCACACCTGGGTAATAATACATTACTCGGTTTTAAATACATTTCTGTTTCAACAACTGACATTTATTGCCTTACAGTTACAAAAAACAGAAGTCTGCAATCGGGCGTCAGTGGGGTTGGTTCCTTCTGAGGTCTGTGAGGGGAAATCAGTTTCAGGCCTCTCTCTCAGCTTCTGGTGGTTTTTTGGGCAAACTTTGTCAGAAATTTTGTCTGTCATTCCTTGGCTCATAGAGCTCTGCTTTCATCTTTACATGGCATTTTCCCCATTTGCATGTCTGTGTCCAGGTTTCCACTTTAAGTAAGGACACCAGCCATATTGAAACCATCCTACTCCAGTATGATTTCATCTTAACTAACTTCATCTGTAATTACCCTATTTCCAAATAAGGTCACAATCTGAGGAATTGAAGATTAGTACTTTTTTTTTTTTTTTAGACAGAGTCTTGCTCTCTTGCCCAGGCTGGAGTGCAGTGGCACAATCTCTGCTCATTGCAACCTCCACCTCCCTGGTTCAAGCAATACCCCTGCCTCAGCCTCCCGAGTAGCTGGGATTACAGGTGCACACCACCACGCCCAGCTAATTTTTTTTTTTTTTTTTTGTATCTTTAGTAGAGATGGGGTTTCAACATGTTGGCCAGACTGGTCTTGAACTACTGACCTCAGGCAATCTGCCTTCCTCGGCTTCACAAAGTGCTGGGATTACAGACATGAGCCGCTGCACCAGGCCAAAGATTAGTACTTTAACATATAAATTTGGGGGGAACATAATTTAACCGATAATCTATGTATATTCTATTATTCTATTATTATATTCTACATATATTCTATTATTATAATACATATAGATAAGAACATTCAGGCTCAAATAGGTTAAGCGACTTTTCTAAAGTCACATAGCCAGTCCATATACGTCTGACACTTGAGCTCATGCCTTAAACATCTGCATCAGCATTTCCCATAGTGTGAGAAATGTTCCACAGTTGGTTAGTCAGATAATTTTAAGTGTCACATGGACAATAATTACACATCCTGATGCCCATTACAAAATAAACTAGCACATCAAATATGTAATTTCATGGATAACATCGTTTAGGAAGAAGCTAAGTGTAAAAAGGGAATTTATTTGAAAAAAAAATCGAGTGGTTAATAAGGCAGGTAGCATGTGGATTTGGAAAACGTTATGAAGGTTGTCTGTAAATGACTAAAGTCTGGAAAATTATTGCCACACACTGGGTGATAATATATTACATTGCTCTGCTTTAAAAGGAACTAATCTCTGGGATTAGCTTAAAGTGGGGAAGGACTAAATGATGGATTGTACCTGACCACTGACTCAAAGAATGTTTCTAGACCCTTCTGGGTTTTTAGAATCTATCTATGGGTTTGAATTAAAGGTCAGAATGAAGTGTTAACTCCTAAGTGAGCAAATGCACTTTCCTCAGTGGGCAGATTGAACACCATTTTATCTCTACATATTGATGTAAACACTTCTATTCTGATGCTTCTTTTCCTTACTGTTGCTCTTAAAATGCAGTCAGAGTGTTAGCAAGCCTCTGAGCTCACCTCTGTGTTTATAATATGTTGCACTGGCAAATAAAACTCATTTTCTTCAAGTGCTCTCTGAAGCTTTCCCTTTTCACTATTTTATTCCATTGAAGGTGCTGGCACTGGCAGGTCGTAAATGTTTTATGGCGAAATTAAGAGTTTCTAAACACATTTTACTCTCTGTGTCTCGTTATTTTACCTCCTAATAAGTTTCAATCATTTTAGCACCTGTTTAAATTAAGATCCCCAAGGAAAACGGCAGCGGGGTGGTGGGGTGGGCGGGGGGTGGGGGGTAGGCAGCAGTTAATATGTTCTAAAAATTTGCTGGAAATTACTTGGTAACATGGAGCATAATGACTCAGACGCTGGTGTTTTATGAATGCAACATTAAAATTCCTTCTCTTAGTTGTAAAATCTGTCCAGACTTTTACTTTGTGAATCACTGAGTGAACTAGTGTGAAGCCTCTTTTTGGGGGAAGCATCAAAGAGTCTTATGAGTTTTGGGGGTGTAGGTGATGGAGTTATCTGTGTGTGGGTTTCTGTATGTGTTTGAATTCGTAGAAATCCTTGGTGCCCTGCTCTCCATCCTGTGCATCTGGGTGGTGACTGGCGTGCTGGTGTACCTGGCGTGTGAGCGCCTGCTGTATCCCGATTACCAGATCCAGGCGACTGTGATGATCATCGTTTCCAGCTGCGCAGTGGCAGCCAACATTATGTAAGTCATCCCCTGGTCCCCGCACAGTGCCCATGAGGCTCTCCTGTAACTCTATCTGGACAAAGACTTTTTTAAAACTCAGTACTTGTGAAGATGATAGAGGCCAGACAGAGTGTTTGAATGGCTTTAAGATTGAAAACAAGGTTAACTGCTTTTGTTTAAGCTAAAGTGTTTTTTAATACTGGCTTCTGCTAGCTACCATGTTTTGAAAGCTTCTGGTGTGCCGGAGGCAGGGTGAGGATGTTTGGATATACATTACCAACTTTAATGTTCACAACACCCCTATGTTATAGATCAGGAAACTGAAGCCCAGTGAGGTTAAGTAGTACAGAGCCAGGATTTTAATCCAGATTCACAGACCCAGAATCCTTTACATTCTGCTCTCAGGCATGTTGATGGTTCCACATGGGGCATGACTTACTACTGTTCCATTTCTGTGAGGTGAGCAGATGATGGCCTCCCCATGGGTTGTGTTGGAAGGGACTCTAAAATGTATTTACCTCAGTCCCCATTTTACTTTTGCATTCTCTTTTGCAACATTTCCATAAAATGGTCATTAGTTTCATATATCTTAATAGAACTCATAAAAGGAAATTTATTTCCCTCAAAAACAGCCTCTATTATCTTTGCAGCATTGTGACTGCATGAAAATTCTTCCTTGTGCTATGTTAGTTAAATTCTCCCTTTGGTTTCAACCTGCTGGTCCATTCTTTTATCTAGGCAGTCTTAAATCATCTTACAGGAGGCGAGCATATGTCCCTTGACAAATGAGTCTGCCTTCCCTAAAATGAACTACTGGATTGCTCAGGCAATGGGGTTTTGAGGTCAGGACTTTGATCTTTTTGACTCAAATTTCTCCTTCCCATTTGAGGATCTAATTCTGGGTAACTCTACTTAAAACTCCATCCACCCATCTCTCTGTCTAGTGATCTAGCTAGCTATCATGGTGGTGGACAGAATAATGACCCACTCCCCTAAAAAGATTTAAACATCCTAGCCCCTGGAACTTCTGAATATGTTAAATCATATGGCAAAAGGAACTGTGCAGATGTGATGAAGGATATTAAGATAGGGGATCATCCAGGGGGGCCCACATAATGACAAGCATCCTTATAAGAAGGAGACAGGAGATCAGAGAGGAGAGAAGATGCTGTATCTCTGATGTTGAAAATGGAGAACGCAGCCTGGAGCCAGGTGACCTCTAGAAGCTGGAAAAGACAAGAATATGAATTCCCTTGCAGAGCCTCTAGAAAAGATGCAGTCCTAGAGACCCACTTTAGACTTCTGACCTCCAGAACTATAAGTTTGTGTTGTTTTAAGCTGCTAAAACATCATGGTAATTTATTACAGAAGCAATAGGAAACTCAGCCTATTTATCATCTGCCTATCTATCTTGCAATGCAACTTGATATATGCTCTGAGGTAGATTTTCACATGAAGGTAGAGAAGACAGTGATTGAAAAATGAAGTTTTAAACAGTGGATTTTAAGAGGGGGCACAATGGCATCTCTGGAATTCAAGAATAGCTGAGCACGTACACTTTGAAAAAGGTCCTCAGGTCATTCTAATAGCCTTGCGCCTTGACATCTCACTTACCCAGCTCTCAGTTTGTGAGCCATTGCTCAAAATCTCTGAGCTAAATAATTAGAAGAATGGTGTTTGATCTGTTATCAGTGACTAGATCCCCATCTTCAGCCAGTTAACTTGAAAATGTGTTTCACATTGGCACTGGGAGAAAAAGTGTGAGTCGATCAATGTAAATCTATCACCTCTAGGAGACAGATATGCCAGAGCACACATATTGCTGACTATGGGTCAGTAATGCTGCTTTGCATAAGGAGAACAATATGGTCTTGAGGCAGAAGGAAGAATACAAGTATTAACTTCCTGAGAGTCATATGTCACGTAGGCTGTCTTGATGCTACACAAAGATGAAGGCTACAAACCTACCCAACTATCACATCAATCTGGGGCCTCAATGATCAGGTTTGATTTTCTAAACAGATATCATCCAAATTTTCTTTTTCTTGTAACTGCTTTTGAACATTGACCTTCACATTGCAGGTGCTTTTTACACCCAGAAAGTCAAGGCGGTTGGAAATCTCTGCCTTCTTTGTGCGAGTAGATAGTTATTGATGGATAAGAATGCTGAGTGACTATAATATTTTCTCCAAAAACTGGGATTACAGGTTTCAAATGCTGCTAGCTGCTGTATTGTTTGAATATAAAGATAACAGAACTGCGATTCAGGAATAAATCTATTCCTTGGGGACTCAAAATCAGGACAGAAAGTTCCAATAGAAGTTGTGAAGAGATTCTAGGATGAAGGTTATAAATAGAGCCTGAAGGCTATTGCCTGCTAAGTTTTCACTGCCTGAAACGTTTCCTTCCCTCAGCATATTTAACTCTAGCTTAAGCTTTTGAGTTCAACTCAACTGTAACGTCTTTCTAACTAAATCAGACTCCTCTGTTGTATTACCCATAGTACCAGTTCTTGGTGGACTTACTGTAATTAGAATTTTCCACTTGTGTGTGTGGGGGGTGAGGGGGATGCTTAAACTGTACCTTCTCCAGCACATTTAAAGCTACACTGGGGAATGACTACATCTGTTTTCACTCACCTTTATGGCCCAAGATTTTACAAGTGTCTGCATATGAGTGACTACATATGTTTTTTTCCTGTCTCTTTTTGTCAATAAGATGAGCAAAAGAATGAATGACAATGTGATGAACACACATGGCAGATCAGATGAGGGTCTATGATCTGTCAGCCATATCAGGCTGTCTAAGGGACCTTAAATGGTAACTCCTAGTTGAGAGTGAATTTCTACCCAAACACTGAACATCTGAAAACTGTACATTCTGTAGTGATCAGATTTTGATGCCTAGTGGTCATTCCACTTTGTGGTGATGACCTGAGATTTAACAGACACTTTACCTGAAAATAGAATGGGATACATGACGTTGAACAATATGTTGCTGTTTTTAAATCTTTGTTACAAAATGTTTAGAAAAGGTTCAGAAAGGCAAAACACTGAGCTGTCAGTGAAAATGTTCTAATTTTAGCTTTAGTCTAATACCTCTTAAAGGTATAGATAAATAGAACTATGCACATAGTTTATAGTATTTGCTATTGATCACTTTGAGACAAGAGATGCTCAGCTTTGCAATATATTGTGTATATATATATGTACACATACCAGATCATTTTTAATACATTAATATATTTCTACTTCTGGATTAAGAGCTTTATATACATGAGCACAATATTCTCATCATTGGACATTAAGAAATCATTCAAATTTCAAATTCTTTTGAAAATGCACAAAATTAAGTAAAATAAAAGGTAAAATAAAACCTCAGTAAAATTCACTACTTATTTTATTTTTCCCTTATTTATCCCTTCCTATGTTTTTTGCGTATGAAACCGGTACTTTTAATTAAGCTCCCAATGAAGCTTGACTTTAAACCAGCCCAGTGCCCGACAGTCAACCTTCAATAAAGGAGATTTCCTCCCTTCATTGTCAAATGCTTGATTTTCATCTAAGAAGTGATGCTTTCCAGTTTCAATGTGAAACAGAAACATTAGGTGGATGAATGAGTAAACTGGGTGTGTCTTTGTGGTTTGTTTTTGTATAAAAGTATTAAAATTTTGTGACATGTGTATTTAAACATTAGTCAAAGATAGTTCTTTTTAAAGCATACATATTTCAACTATCCATCATTTTAGATAATGCACGTTATTGCCAGCTCCTCCATTATGCTGCCTACATTTTGAAAACTGATCTCATGTGTGCTAAGAACATTGTTCTCTCTTTCAGACTAACTGTGGTTTTGCACCAGAGACGCCTTGGCCACAATCACAAGGAAGTGCAAGCCAATGCCAGCGTCAGAGCTGCTTTTGTGCATGCTCTTGGAGATCTATTTCAGAGTATCAGTGTGCTAATTAGTGCACTTATTATCTACTTTAAGGTGAGTTTGAGTTTACCCAACATCCCAGTACTTATGTAGATTAGGTAGTACAGAAGCTCCAACATTAACTTAAAGAGAATGGGCATCCTCTGTTTACCTATACGAACTACTTCGCAAAGCTAAAGCAAGCAAACAAACCCTCAACCGTGGTGTTAAGATGAACAGCCACAAAACTGTGAATACCTTCAGGTTCTTGGATTATAAGCAATATGGAACATCTCTGGCTCACTTTAGCAAACAGTATATTTATTGGCTGAAATGTACTATGTGTGCTCCTAGACAGACATCAAAGTAGAAGTAAGGGCAAATTCTGATTTCTAGATTTTAGAAACGATCCAACTTCTGTCCGAGACACCACACTGAAATAAATGTGTCTCAACAAATTTTTTTTTCCTGTTTTTGTCACTTCTGAAGAATGATATTTCTGTGAACGGGAGTCCAATTAACCTAGGTTGTGTCTTGTGTCTGCTGCTTGGCCGAAGGGAGGTTAGAGTACCTGATTTATTGTTCCACCAGTGTTGCCCACAATGGGGGAGAGGTAGCTTCTCCCCCAAAAGCCAAAGTGCTAATGAAAAGTGGGAAAGACTCCCCGGTAAGCCTCTGACTCTAAATAAATAAATATCCACTACAGATCTCTACCTGGTAATATTGATAACAGAGATGGGTTAGCAGGCACAGAATGGAGAACATTTAGCTCTGTCTGTTTGCATCACAATTGTCTAATTTGCAGAGACTCACAGCTTTTCCTAAAAAAGGGAAAACATGTAAATAAAAATTACAAAAATATCTGAATTCAGTTGAGCAAAATGATCACTGAAAGCTTTAAGTCTAAGGCAAAAGTAGTTCAAAATTATAAGGGTACATGGAGTTTGAGGGTCCACTCACAGAAGTTGAGTTGATGCTGAATTTCTTAAAGAGAGTGGGGCACAGACTTTTCTGTGGCAAAGAACTTCATCAAGGGTAGAAAAGCAGACATTTCACCCTGAGGCTAAGGGTTCCAGTGAGGAGACTGAGCAAGGATGACACTTTGGTTCACACCCTTAAGACTGCATCAAAGATGCCAGCCTTGAGTATGTGCAATACTTGAGAGGCAAAGAAATAAACTCACCCCAGTCAACCAAGAGCATAGTCCAGCTGTATGCTGGCCATATGCAATTTGTGAGCAAGTAATACCCTTTCTTCTGCTCATTATAATTAAGGCCAAAACGTCATTGGATCTTGTGGGCATATTTGTGCATACTTTCATCACATACTCTGTACTTTTATTAATCTTCAAGAAGTTACATCAGGGCTCTTGAGAGCAAACTTAAGAATATTCTCCCTTTTAGTTCTTAAATTATGGGGAGAGCATGTCTTGTAGTCTCACTTCTTTATTTGCTGGTAGTTTAAAGCTAAACGGAAGGATTGAGTCTTCAAAAACAAAGTCTTGCCTCTGAGTTGGATGACACATGTCAAAAGGGTGAATGAGTGACAGAGAAGGAAAGACACAGGGAGGTTTACTTATTTTATTAATCAGACTTTCTGGAAGAGAGGTATGAATTCAGTTAACCAAAATCCTTGTTTTTTTCTAGCCAGAGTATAAACTAGCCGACCCAATCTGCACATTCATCTTTTCCATCCTGGTTTTGGCCAGCACCATCACTATCTTAAAGGACTTCTCCATCTTACTCATGGAAGGTAGGAGTGATTTTATTATTACTCCCAGGGTCAGTGTTTTGTCTTCCCTAGAATCACAAAAGGGCATGACTGCAAGGCATGCTCACTGTTAATTTGAATTATGGGAAAAATTTAAAGTGATAAGGAATTTTTGTGAAAACGATCATTTGATTTTTTTCATATGGGAACAAGTAAAAAGAACTGGCTTCTATTCCTGCTCTAGCAACTGTTATGTAATATCTCACAGTGTAAAAACAATAAATATAAACACCATGAGGAGATACTGCAAAAATATAAATTATTCCCTAAGTATGCCCGGAAAAGACCTAAGAAAAAACTACATAAATTTACCTCCTAGGCTGCATTAGAGCTAAACTTTTTTTTTCAAATTGTATCTCAGAGTAGAAGAAATTTACAAAATTACAAAAATTACAAAAATATCTGAATTCAGTTGAGCAAAATGATCACTGAAATAAAGGGTGACCCTTTTGTTTTTATTGAGCCCCAGCTCTGTGCGAGGTAATGTGCTCAGAACTGGAGTTACAGAGAGGAGCAGAGCAGAACACAGCTCTCTTATGAAGTTCTGGGCTGTAGTGTGCTATGAGGTTCAGGTGTCTGCACTAAGTTCAACATCAATATGGCCTCCTGGGAACAGGGTACCACTAGGTTGCCTAAGGAAGGGTGAACTGGCACAGATCAGAAACAGAGTGGGTCAAAGCTCTTGTGCTGATGAGTAGTGGGATTGTGCCTGTAAATAGCCACTGCCCTACAGCCTGGGCAACATAGTGAGACCCCATCTCTCAAAATAAAGTATAGTGAAATGAAATATGGGCTGGGCACAGTGGCTCATGCCTATAATTCCAGGAATTACAGTTTGGGAGGCTGAGGTGGGAGGATTGCTTGAATCCGGGAGTTTGAGACCAACCTGGGCAATACGGGAAAACCTCATCTCTATAAAACATACAAAAAATTACCTGGGCATTGTGGTGCAAGCCTGTAGTCCCAGCTACTCAGGAGCCTGAGGTGGGAGGATCACTTGAGGTTGGGAGGCAGAGGCTGCAGTGAGCCGAGATGGCGCCACTGTACTCCAGCCTGGGTGACAGAGTAAGACCCTACCTCAACAAAATAAAATTAAAAAAAAAAAAAAAAAAGCTTTGCCTTCATAGGCATAATACTTTAATAAGGGGAGAAAGAGATTATTCAAAAAATTACACCGAAATGTAATAGTGGGAACTGCTACAAAGAAGAGATGTGGGTCTTTTATTGGAGATCTTAACATGGCTGGGAGCAGGGGCCAGTGGTCCCAGAGGCTTTGCTGAGGCCTGCTGTTAGGCCCAAGTAAGATCTTACATTATTAACCTCATCACCTACAGCCCCATTATCATTATCCTTGACTACTCTCCCGGGCCTGTGAAATTTCTGTCTGGCTCTTTGAGTCTTCCAACTATCCAGGAACAGATCACATAAATAACCCTCACTGCAAAGAAATCCATCCTTATGCCTAAAGCTTACTGCCTACCTCCTTTCCCCCATTCTGCAATTTGGTGATTTTCTTTTCATTTGGCATAAAATGGTTGAAGAACTACTGGTTTCTGCACTTTCTAGGCTACATCTTTACTGGCAGAGTTAGCTCAGAGAGATATCATATAGTTGAAAAAGCAAGGTCTTTGTATCAGACCCACCTCCGTTCAAATGCTAGTCATGCAAGTTTCTAGCTGTGAGACCTCAGGTAACCTCCTCTGAACTTCAGTTTCGCAACTCAAAAATGGGAATATCACATCCACAATACAGTGTTGCTGAGACGATTAGATGAAATAAATGGCATTACGCTAGAACACAGTGGAAGCTTGGTAAATATAAACTATCAGCTAGCATTTTTGTGTTGACTGGAATATAGGAAATATGAAGCTACATTGTGGAAATAAACACTGTACTGTATATTTACCTGCACAGGAAGAAATTCCCAATCCTTGGTTATAGACTGTGGCGATAGCACTAGTCAGCCATAGATGCTGATGGCCTCAGAAAGGCCACATAAGAGAGTCTTGATCAGAATAAATCCATCTTCATCACCAGAAGAACTATTCAGTGGTAGTTGGAATGGGAGAACTACTGATTCCCGTTGACATTATCTTAGAATATTAAAGTATGTCAGAGAGTGACATCAGCAAGATGGCTGACTAGAGATGCTGGGGCTAGTCCCCCCAATAAGAAAGGGCCAAGGCAACAAATAACTAGAGGAGATTTGACTGGAGCATCAAAGGGAAAGTGTGGGAGTACAACCTAGGTGTCCAACAATAGATGAATGGATCAAGAAAATGCAGTGTATATACACAATGGAATACTATTCAGTGATGAAAAACAATGAAATCCTGTTATTTGCAGAAACATGGATGGAACTGGGGGACATTATGCTAAGTAAAATAAGCTAGGAAATGAAAGTTAAACATGACATGTTTTGGCTCATATGTGGAAGCTAAAAAAAAATGTTCTCATAGAAGTAAAAAGTAGAACAGATAACAGAGGCAGGGAAGGGGAAGAGTAGGATAGGGAGAGAGTTATTAAAGGATGCAAAATTACAATGAGATAGGAGGAATAAGTTCTAGTGTTCTATAGCACTATAGAATGACAAGAATACAATTAACAATAATATATAGTTTCAAATAGCTAGAAGGAAGATATTGAATGTTCCCAACAGGCTGAAACAATAAATGTATGACATGACGAATTTGCGAATTACCCTCATCTGATCACTATGCATTATCTGTATGGCAATAGCACTGTGTGTCCCTTACATATGTACAATTATTGTCAATTTAAAACTGTTTAAAATTTAAAAATAAGGTTTATTGGATACCCAAGGTACTCAGTTATATTTAGAAGGTGATTTATCATTGCTACATTGACCATTTGTATTAACAAATGATACCATTTTCTATCCCACATTCCAGGAAAATAGGTATTATGAAGGACTTGCCTAAAACCCTTATTAGACTAACCCAGCAGTTCTCAAACTTTAGTGGCATCAGAATCACCTGGATGGTTTATTAAAACACAGATATCTGAACCCACTCCTACAATTCTTGAGTCAGTATATCTTATTGGGGAGTAGGAGGGGCAAGAATTTGAATTTCTAACAAGATGCTGTTGCTGCTGGTCCCATGACAACAGTTCAGGAACCGCTGAACTAATCTTTTCGTACCACTGAAGGGATTCCCACATGCTGGCCATGGGAATGGCACCTGTAAAATTCAGCCAGAGCTATAAGTTTACATCATATCAAATATCAAATATTTGATATCGGATATCAAATATCCGAATGATTGAAATATCCAGACATTAGCTGATTTTTTTTTTTTGTCCAGTACATTTTGACATAAGGTAGATCTGGTCTCAGAGTGCAATTGCCTTTAGTGACAGCTCACATTTCATTAGCGTTCACTGCTAAGTATACATTTAAAGGTTTGTTCTTGGTGGTCACTACAATTTTTGAAAGATGATAGTGTTGACAACAGTGAAATGGATAAGGGAGTCAAATGTCACATAGTAACAGTGAATTTTCTGGCTCTAATATTTGGGTTGTCAAGCCACAGAAGCATCCATTTTCTTTCCTGAGCACCAAGTGCTGAGCTGCAGCTGTTGTTGCTATTATGGGAGTTATTGACTTAAAGAAAGATAAAAGACAAGTTGGTGTACAATTTGAAATGAGTTATATTCCACTTTTTTTGTGTGTCTCACTATAGCGCTTCCTTGGTGATTATCTTTCTTATTTTACTTCAGGAAAAGTGCAGAGACTGGTCTACATCAGTTAATTATAGAAACTGGCAGATAACTCCTTTCTGGAAGACACTGACTTTTTAAATTAGGTCTTCAAATTATGTTAGTATGGTACTTAGTAAAATTTAAAAATAATACAGAAAAGTATGCAATAATTTAAAAAAGTCTCCTTATATTTCCATCTTTGCCTTCTCAGTCCTATTCTTCAGGGATAATACCTATTAATAAGTTGACATTTATCTTTCCAAAGATATTTGTGCATTTGCATATATATATATACACACACACACGTATATGTATATGTGTATGTGATGTATGTGTGTGCCTTTTTTTAATAAAAATGGGATTACATATTGATTCACATTTTTCTCTGCACCTGACATTTTTCACTTGGAGATCTTTTATATCAGCACATACATAGATATACCCCGTTCTTCACAGCTGTAATTACTCCACAGCATGGAAGGACTTGCTTGTGATGGACATTATAAACAATGATGTAATTATCACCCTTGGATATATATATTTTTAGCACTTGAATATCTGTGGAATAATTCCTAGAAGTGATATTGCTGTTTCAAAACTTACATGCTGTATTAGTTTGTTTTTGCACTGCTCATAAAGACATACCCGAGACTGGGTAATTATAAAGAATAAGAGGTTTAATGGACTCGCAGTTTCACATGGCTGGGGAGGCTTCACAATCATGGCAGAAGGCAAAGGAGGAGCACAGTTACACCTTACATGGCAGCAGGCAAGAAAGCTTTTGCAGGAGAACTCCCATTTGTAAAACCATTAGATCTACAAGACTTATTCACTACCACGAGAACAGTATGGGGGAACTGCCCTCATGATTCAATTATCTTCACCTGGCCCCACCCTTGACCTCTGGGGATTATTACAATTAAAGGTGAGATTTGGGTGGGGACACAGCCAAACTATATCACATGCATTTCAAAATTTGATAGATATTACCATTTCTACCAAAGATATAGTATCAATTTCCTTCCCCCCAACGGCATATGAAAATGCCCCTTTCCTCACATCTTCACAACCACTGAGTATTATCAAACTGTTCATTCTTTTCTACTCTGATAGGTGAAATATTGTATCTTATTGATTTCAAATGCAATTATTTAACTATGAATGGTGTTCAGTGGTTTTTAAAATACATTTATAAGTCTGGGAAGTTATTTATAAAACACTAATTTAGATATTTTTCTGGATACATTAATATTTTTTTCAGACTCCCCCCAGGCAAAAGTAAGTTCTAGGATGTGATGGAGCATCAAGGCCAGAGGGGCCATGCCTCTTGCCTGGCAACACTATTTCTTATAATAAAATAAGTCATGGTGGACCTATGTTCTCTATAATAGTAATGAGATGAAGGAGACAAGTGAAAAAAGGGTAGTGGGATCATGACTTAATTTCAAAGGGCCTAGATGAATGATAGCAGGTCTTCAAATGGTAATTCCCCAAAGAGATGACCCACATTAAGCATAACAGATAATGTTTCGATTGTAATTCCTAGACTCTAGTATTTGCATAACACTTTGTACTCAGAGCACAGATGTTGGGATCTGATATTCCTGATTCTGCCACTTCTCTCTGTGGCCTTAGCAATGTTCCTTAATCTAACTGACCCCAGTTTCCTCTCCTCTAGTTAAATAAGAATTGTAACCTTAATAACTAGCTTCTAAAGTTTTTAGGACTATTAAATGAGATAATCACTATAAATGAAGTACTTTGCACAAACTTTACACATAGTGGGCCCTCAATAAAATTTGTTATTATTATTAAAACAGTTTTACCCATGACTTTATTCACATTGCATGGCTAATTTGAGACAAGAACTCCTTTCATCTGCTTCTAGGAGCCTAGGTCTCTTGCCACTCATAGAGTAAAACAGCATAATGACCAGCTCTTTGTTACTTCCCCAAACAATATTAGGTAGGATCAAAGACTTAGCTTATGCTGTAGAGAATTTTGAGTTAACTTCAAGGAAGAAATCCCCCATGAGCAAGGTTCTTAGTCTATTTATGCCTAGTGTTCCATTATTGGAATGCTAAGCATGTGGGAGTTATTTACATCCTACTGCTGAAGGTCATTGCCAAGTTCTGATTACAAAAATTCAAAAAATTGCAACCTCAGGCATAAATGGGTTACATTTTTCAAAAAGAGGGTTAAGGGTTCCCCATTTCTTTAAGTAGATGGTTCTCAGCTCTAGCTGCTCATTATCATCCTTTGGGAAGCTTTTAAAAAATACTTATGCTCGGGCTTCCCATACCCAGTGTATTAGGCTGTCCTCACATTGCTATAAAGAAATACTTGAGACTGGATAATTTATAAAGAAAATAAGTTGAATTGGCTCATGGTTCTGTAGGCTATACAGGAAGCATGGTGGCATTTGCTTCTGGGGAGGCCTCAAGAAGCTTCCAATAGTGGCAAAAGGCAAAGGGGGAGCAGGCACGTCACATGATGAAAATGGAGCAAGGGCAGGAAGGTGCCACACACTTTTAAATGACCAAATCTTGCAAGAACTCACTCATCATCGCAAAGACAGCAACAAGCCATGAGGGATCTGGCAGCATGACGCAAACACCTCCCACCAGGCCCCATCTCCAGCATTGGGGATTACAATTTAACATGAGACACTGGCAAGGACAAATACGCAAACTATATCACCCAGAGATTCTGATTTAATTGTCTGGGGTTGGGGCTGGCTTTGGTATTTTTAAAAACATGTAGTCAGGCTAGAGAACCACTGCAAAGCAGAGCCGCTCAGTGGCTCATGAATGTTAGTGCAGTGGTTCAATCTCGGCTGCCTGATAGAATCACCAAATAAGCATTGATGTTGGGCCTTATCCACAGAGATTCTGATTTAATTGGTCTTGGATTATAACTTCGTCATCAGGATTTCTAAAATCTCCTCTGGTAATACTAATGTGCATCCAAGGTTGAAAACCACTCCGAAAGACTCTAGATTTTGGAGCTTCATCCATAGAAATTTCCTTTTAGGTCTGGAGTGAAGTCGTGGTACATTTATTTTTAATAAACACCCCAGGTGTTTGTGTTGTTTGTACATAACTGAAGTAGAGGCTAAAAAAGGGCTGTACTTAGACATCTCTTATACAGCATCCTCCAATGTAGCTAAAATAATGGAAAACTTACAAAAGGAATAAGACGGTATTATACAATGTTAGGATTTTCTATTAGCACAGTTCACTAAATGACCTGTTGGGTAACTAATCTTTGTACAACATTGCCATTCATAATGTTTAGATATTTTCTGAATTGCTCCTCAAAGAGTTCTGTGATCTATGTGTTGTTCTTATCACCTTTATTTTACTACAAATGTGCTGAGGATCAGAGAAGTTCTGGGATTTGGGTAAATTCACAATAGTTGTCATCAGCATGCTAACCCATGATTATTTGATACCAAATTTCATGTTATTCATTTTACTTTCCAGAGTGTATATAAAGATAGTTGGAAAAGGCACAGTTAGTTTAATAGTATACCATAAAAACTAAGGATAATTACCATTGTTGGTTATTGCATAGTAAATTCTGCAAGTATTCTGAGTGGGAACTTTTGGTTGATGGTAAACCTTGAAGTAGTCGGGTAAATCTTCTTTGTAAACATTTGAAGTAAGAAACCAGCAAAGGGATAAGCACCTTGAAATTTGGGTGAGGGCTTTGCAGCTTGTTTAGGTAATTCAATGAGCTGTATTTAGTTGAATAACTACAGCCTCCATCTCTTACCTTTTGTCAGGTGTGCCAAAGAGCCTGAATTACAATGGTGTGAAAGAGCTTATATTAGCAGTCGACGGGGTGGTGTCTGTGCACAGCCTGCACATCTGGTCTCTAACAATGAATCAAGTAATTCTCTCAGCTCATGTTGCTACAGGTCAGTGAGTTTTGTAAACACCCTGGAAAAAAATTCAGTCCTTGTCCTGTAAAGTCAGTAATTTCCCTCCTTTTTGTAGAGCTGCCCTTATTGTCTGTTGCTTGTCAAAACATTATAAAGTGTTTTCTATTACCAAGGGCCTTTGAAACCAGCCCACTTATTGATGTTGTCATAGCAACAATGATACCCATGACATCATTGAGGCTGACTGCAGAGGGCCGAGGACAGACAGAACAAAGGGCTAAAATGCAACCCCAACTTCAAGGCCTTGGACTCTGAAAATTCAACTTCATCTGTTTGGCTTGGTGTCCTATCAGTCAAATAATAGGAATGAATTAAAAACTTAATCTTAATGAGTATCTCCTCTATATATGATGTTTTTCCTAGCACTGAAAATAGGAAGATGAAAGAGACACAGGCCCCACTCTTCAATTTCTAACAAGCGAATGGATGTGCTAATAGGAATTATGGCGGGGGGGACCCACACTGTGTGGTTAGAAATTCTGCAGTCATGTGAGAAAATTCTTATAATATTAGGTTTGTACTAAAAATTACCTTTTCAAGAAGTTAATTTTTGTCTCCGGTATGTCCTAGAGCTGGGAGACTAGGTAGTGAGAGAGCATTTACTGCCTCAGGAGAAAGCTCAGGCCAAAGATAATACATTAGGCTGCTAAAAAATGACTCAAGAAGTTACTTAGGGGCAGGGGACAGGAACACTAGTGACAGTCATTTGAAAACTGTGCTTTCTCAGACATCCTCATCTTCTCGAAAGGGCTCAGGTCTGACTTCAGGGAATTTACAGCATTTACTATGCCAATATTTCACTGCAAATGGAAGAATCTAGTAAACACTCAGGTTGCTATGGAGGGGACTTTACAGCCTGCTGATAGCATTTGGGACAGGAAAAAAATATGGCAGTGAGGGTTGCTGCTCTAAGAAAGGTCTGTGGGGAGCTCTAAACGCTTCCTTGTTCCTGTCACTATCCTTGATATAAATTCTGATTACATACAAGGCCTGCAACCCAGAGATCCCTGGGAGCTGGTGAGCAGGGCTGTATAAGAAATAATAGTTCTGTCTTGGCTTTTTCCAGGGCTTGTCTCCCCTACCACACTAAGCTCCTAGGAATGCCAGACTCCAGAGATAATAGCAGACAGAAAGAGTTCCCATAGCGACAGGGCACTTTCCTGCACTAGAGTTTCCCCTGCCTTGTCTGTGTGAGTGTAGCTCATTATCAGAGCCAAAATGGCTTCCTCTGATTGCCCTGCCTCTGCCCTGCCCCAGGAGGTCAAAGACAAAGTACTTGAAGTTGGAGTCACAGCAGTCACCCATGCGTGTGCAATCAGCGCTAATCTCCCTGTGGTTTTTTATCAACAGCAGCCAGCCGGGACAGCCAAGTGGTTCGGAGAGAAATTGCTAGAGCCCTCAGCAAAAGCTTTACGGTGTACTCACTCACCATTCAGATGGAATCTCCAGTCGACCAGGATCCAGACTGCCTTTTCTGTGAAGACCCCCATGACTAGCTCAGTCACACTGTCAGCTTCCCAAATTTGACAGGCCACCTTCAAACATGCTGCTATGCAGTTTCTGCATCATAGAAAATAAGGAACCAAAGGAAGCAATTCATGTCATGGTGCAATGCACATTTTATCTATTTAGTTAGCGCCATTCACCATGAAGGAAGAGGCACTGAGATCCATCAATCAATTGGATTATATACTGATCAGTAGCTGTGTTCAATTACAGGAATGTGTATATAGATTATTCCTGAGTGGAGCCTAAATAACAGCTGTTTGTAACTATCGGCAATACAAAATTCATCTCCCTCCCAATAATGCATCTTGAGGACACATAGGTAAATTTGAACTCAGGAAAGTCTTACTAGAAATCAGTGGAAGGGACAAATAGTCACAAAATTTTCCCAAAACATAAGAAACAAAAAATAAGGAGAGCCAAGTCAGGAATAAAATGATGCTGTATGCTAACACCCTATTAGAACTTGGTTCTCTCACCAAGCTGTAATGTGATTTTTTTTTTCTACTCTGAATTGGAAATATATATGAATATACAGAGAGGCACTTACAACTAATTTTTATTTACTTGTCACATTTTGGCAATAAATCCCTCTTATTTCTAAATTCTAACTTGTTTATTTCAAAACTTTATGTAATCACTGTTCAAAAGAAAATATTTTCACCTACCAGAGTGCTTAAACACTGGCACCAGCCAAGGAATGTGGTTGTAGAGACCCAGCAGTCTTCAAGAACAGCCGACAAAAACATTGGAGTTGACCCCACCAAGTTGTTGCTACAGATAATTTAGATATTTACCTGCAAGAAGGAATAAAGCAGATGCAACCAATTCATTCAGTCCACGAGCATGATCTGAGCACTGCTTTGTACTAGACGTTGGGCTTAGCATTGGAACTATAAAGAGGAATCAGATGCAGCAAGTGCTTCTATGTCCTGGTAGCAACTCAACACTATCTGTGGAGAGTAAACTAAAGATATGCAGGCCAACATTCTGGAAATCCTTTGTCAATGGGTTTGGTTTGGAACCTGGACTTCTACATTTTTAAAAGTTACCCAGAGATGCTTCTAAAGATGAGCTATAGTCTAGAAGATTGTCAACCACAGGAGGTCATTGAGTGGGACAGCTAGACACATACACAGGCAGCTACAGTAATATCTTGAATTGCAATGATGTAGTAGGGTATAAAAGGAAAGTGATAGATATTGCTGGATGGGCATGGCCAGTGAGGTTTCATGTCATTGAGGTGACAACCCTGTTGGACTTTGAATTACATATGGAGGTTCTCCAGGCAGATGAAGAAGAGAAGGCATTCTAGACAAAAGGAAGACTAGGCGCAAGGCACACTTACGTTTGTCTGTTAGCTTTTAGTTGAAAAAGCAAAATACGTGATGCAAAGAAAACTCTCCACGCTGTGATTTTTAAAACTACATACTTTTTGCAACTTCATGGTCATGAATATTGTAGAGAACAGGAGATAGGTCTTAGATGATTTTTATGCTGTTGTCAGACTCTAGCAGGGTACTAGAAACCTAGCGGGCATTAATAATTATTGAGGCAATGACTCTGAGACTATATCTGGGCCTTGTCATTATTTATCATTTATATTTGTAATTTTTTTTCTGAAATTTGAGGGCCAAGAAAACATTGACTTTGACTGAGAAGGTCACATCTGTGCCATCTCTGCAAATCAATCAGCACCACTGAAATAGCTCCTTAGCATTCTGCTGAGCTTTCCCTGCTCAGTTGAGATGAATATACTCATCCCCCACCTCAATGAGCATGTTTAGGCAACCAGGATTAGAGCCCCTCAGGTTCCCAATGTCTCCTGCCACATCCGATTCTCAAAATGGAAAGAATGGTTTATGCCAAATCATTTTTCCTGTCTCAAGGACCACTGACTGGTTTTGCTTTTCCATAGTTTGCATAGGACACCCTAAAGGTTAGGTGACTTGGCAAACACACAAGTTTTAGTATAATTCTTTGCTTCTGCTTCCTTTTGAAAACCATGTTTAGATTTGATTTTATGTCAGAAATTCACTGAATGTCAGGTAATCATTAGGGAGGGAGATTTGTGTGTCGACCAAAGGAATTGGCCCATGGCTGCAGGGTGTTTCTGCTGTTTGCCTGAAATTCTGCTTTTTCAGTGAACTAGACTGAAAACTCTGAACACTAGATGTTTATGTGGCAAAATGCAAGGCAATCTACAACAGAGATTTTAAGGATTTTGAGATGAAAAAACAGATGCTACTCAGGGGCTTTACGCACCATCCATCAATTCTGAAGTTCTGACTCCCATTACCATTTCCCTAGTGTGGTTAGAACTCCAGGCCACCAGAAGTAAGTGGAATAATGTAATTGAATTCTTTACTTCATGGTGTTGTATCCTCTCCAGCTATCAAGACGTTAATGATCTTCTATGTCTTTTCTTAGTATTATTATACTTCAAGTTCTGGGGTATATGTGCAGAACATGTACGTTTGTTACATAGGTACACACATGCCATGGTGGTTTGCTGCACTCATCAACCGGTCATCTACATTCCTTATGTCTTTCAAAGCAACACTCTATTCTTCTGAGTGGTGAAATCAGGTCAACTTTACCACCACCCTCCATTTTTAATATGCTTCACCGTCATCCAGCACCCACTTAAGATTTATCTAGGGCTCTATGGTGATGTTAGGACCCATAAAAGAAATGTATGCCTTCCATATGTTTGGTTACAGATGGGAAATGGGAATGTTGAAGGACATGAAAGAAAAGGTGTTTACACAGTAAGCATCAGTTCTCAAGCTAGATTGCCTGAGTTTGAATCTTAGCTCTTCCCTTTATTAGCTCTGTGACCTCGAGCTAGTTACTTAAATGCTCTGATTCTCTATTTCCTGATCAGTAAAACCTCCCTATTCAAATGTGTGAGAGTTTAATAAATTAGGACACTTTAAAAGGTTGGAGCTGTGCATAGCATGTAGTTAGCATTCAGTACATGTTAACTGTTATTTTTTATTATGTACAAACATGAGTGGGCACAGAATTTTAAATCATCTAAACTTTTGAGAAATTTTGAGTTATCAACACAGTTCCCACAAGACAGCGGCAAACTTATTGGTGAGAATTAAACAGCTGTTTCTCTGAGGAAGCAATGGAGGCTTGCTGGGATGAAGGCATTATGAGAGGCTGTTACCTAGTGAGAGTGATGAATTAATTAAAATAGTCGAATCCTTTTCTGACTCTCTCTGAAACTTCCACTTTTATCTTTGAAGAGCAGAATTGTCACTCCAAGGACATTTATTAACAAAAAGTACAACTGTCCAGTGTGATGAAGGCAAAGTCATAGGTCTCCCAAGTCTTACACTATTCCTGTGAAACAGCATGTCCTTGGCTTTTCTCTGTCATGTAACCTCAACTTTCTCTGACCAGGTGCATTTCTTTCTCTGGTTTCTAAATTGCCAGGGGCAAATTTGGATCACTTAATATCTGTTAAATTTTGTGACCCGACAAAGTCTTTTAGCACTGTAGTGTCAAAAAGAAAAACACCTCCCAGGCATATACATTTTATAGATTCCTGGAGAATGTTGCTCTCCAGCTCCATCCCCACCCAGTGAAATATGATCCAGAGAGTCTTGCAAAGAGACAAGCCTCATTTTCCACAATTAGCTCTAAAGTGCCTCCAGGAAATGATTTTCTCAGCTCATCTCTCTGTATTCCCTGTTTTGGATCACAGGGCAATCTGTTTAAATGACTAATTACAGAAATCATTAAAGGCACCAAGCAAATGTCATCTTTGAATACCCACATCCCAAGTTTTACAAATCCTGCCTGGCTTGACAGTGATGAGGCCACTTAACAGTCCAGCGCAGGCGGATGTTAAAAAAAATAAAAAGGTGACCATCTGCGGTTTAGTTTTTTAACTTTCTGATTTCACACTTAACGTTTGTCATTCTGTTACTGGGCACCTGTTTAAATTCTATTTTAAAATGTTAGTGTGTGTTGTTTAAAATAAAATCAAGAAAGAGAGAGTTTGGGTTAAGTCATCTTTTTATCACCAAAATCATGGCAGGACATGTTTTTCATGACACCAATGAGGACTGTAATGAGAATACATTCTTTCACTCTCAGTCGTTTATTGGAAGAAATAACTCATTTGGGGAACATATTTGTCTAGAGAGATGGAAGATAATGTGTTAGAATTGGATGCTTTTGAAATTATGGGCATAAAACCCCAATGGGGGAAGAAGATGGTGGTCAGATGTGGCAGGAGCCCTTGACAGTTGTGAAAAACTAACTTGTGCTTCTTCAACCATAAAGCCAGGAAGTGATGAGAGATGTTAAGCTGAATTGCACCCCTTTCAGGAGTGTCAATCAAGTCCTGGAGACAATGTATCATTATAATTGCCCTATATTTCCTTTCTTCAAAGGGATACCCATTTGTCAAAAACATAATTATCCTATTTACAGCCATTAAAACCCTATGGTGGTTATACACAGTCCAACAGTACTATCAAACATTATTTCCCTGAATCTGTTGAGTTTAGGAGTATTTTGGGATATTGCAGAAGAAGAAAGGGCACCAGCTGTACTGAAGATATTGTAAACCATGGTGAGTTAACCTGTACAATGGAATTAGGATCAGATGCGAATTTAGGGTCTCCTTTGAAGTTAAATTGCGTTCTTCAAACGGGAATCAGTAGAGATTTAATGAACCAATGCCCTGGTTTGTTTCTAACTCCTCCTCCATTTTTATAGAGATGAATAGGGGATTTTATTTGGCATATACGTGAGATTGATGAACAAGAATTTCTGTCATTGCCTTATTCTCCACTCCAAAATTGCCTCTGACATGGCAAAAGTCCATGGTCAGGGAAATAAGAATACCCTGTGTTGGCATTTCTTTACGGCAGTACTTTCTATGAATAATTAATGCCCCAGAAAGACGAAGCCTTTTTTTCTGGTTTCCACCTACTCATAAAGTTCAGCACCTTGTATCAACTTGGATGGGGAAAGGAGAGTAGATTTCCCTGGCTCAATAAGTTCTGAATTCATAAACAAGAAGCAGATTCCCTTTCCATTCAACCTCCAATCCTTTATAAAGATAAAGCTGTGGAGATGGTCTTTCAGGATCTTAGATTAGATAATTTTTCATGTTCTAATAAGAAAGTTCTGAGGGAAGCACTGTGATTAAACATAGCTGATGAGAATACACAATTATTTTTATTCTTTTTCTTCTCCTCCTCCTTTTCCTCTTTCTGCTCCTCCGCCTCCTCTTCCCCCTTCATCTTGGTAGCTCTTAAACACTGTAGAATTTATCACTTATCCTTCAACAAAAGAATTCTTTTTGCCCGAGAATAAACATTTGCACAATAGTAGAGATATTACAATATATAGATTTTGGAAAAAAAAAAAACCCTCAAATGCTATACCCTGAGACTTTTAATTCGTTAATTCAATTAATGTATTCATCAATCAACTGCAAGTCAAAACAACAGCAGGAAGTAGAATATTGCTTTAGGTAAGTTTGTATTTGTCCAGAAGAGTTTTATTAATATTTGGGATTAAAATATTACTGAATTGCTAAACCCTAACAGTCCTGAAAAAACTCAATACTGATATGGTAGGCATCAACTTTAGGAAATCAACACACCTGCATTGCTTCTCCCTTGAAAAATATATTTCATAAAGATGCTTTTCAGGGTAATCAAATCATGGAGTAATTTATATTTCCTGATGAAATTTTCCTGTTTATTCCAGAACTTGGTATTTCACTTTACTTTCCTTCTCTCATTACTGAGGTGACAGTTTCTGCATTGTCCAGTGGTAAATATTGGGCAATGATGTGAATGTTGGTGTTAGGCTTGGACTGTTAGTGCTGGAATAGATCTCAGAAGTAGAGCCAAGAAAGATTAGAGGGGAGGATGCCTATAAGATAGGGCAGGATTAGGAATTTGGTATTAGGCAAATTGAGTTATTAAACAAGCACATAAAGATATCAAATAGGCAGTTGTTTATATGAATGTGGGTTAGAGTTACAAAAATAGTATTTTCATCCAGGAGAGAAGTCTGGGCTGCAGTTACAAAAGTCATTATCTTGTGAGGGCCACACAATTACACAGGTGTTCATAATAATGAAGGCCCTTCCATCTTGTAATTGCACCATCTGGAACATTATTTAGCCTCTGAGACAGCAAGGGAAGAGAGAGAAGAAGGGAAACCACATGTTACAGTGCCTTTTAAAATGGATGCTTTTCACTTCTGCTTGGAGGCCATTGGCCAAAATTAATCACATAGCCGTAACCTAACTGAAGGGAAGCTGGGAAATATAGAGAAACACATGGGTTTCCAATGGATATTAACTGCCACCAACTCTGAGAGAGAGGAGAGAATTGCTGGAGTGGTGTACATGAGGAAGCAAGAAATGATGGAATCTAGTGCACAGGTCGTGTACCTGGTTCTAGATGGGGGTATTTATGTACAACACAGAGCTTTTACAATAACAGAATTCTGCTGGTAGATGGCTAGGTACAATGGAGACAATCTGGCATTTTCTTCTGATTGCTTCATTCTTCTAAGTGAAGTAGGAAGCAAGGTTATTAACTGAGTGTGACAATGAAAGAGGAGGTATTAGTGATGTAAAACAAGAGGAGCAAGAGTGAAATTGTCATCTAGGAGAGTAGAGAGTGAAAAGGCCATAATGAAAGTAAGATTGCCTGGTTGTGCCAGTTTTTAAGCAACTGTCTCTCAGCCCCCAACTCTCTCAGGTATTCTTGGCTTCATGATGCTGGGGGCAGGGACTGTGTTAACTACATTTCTCCTTTGCTGGCTGCTCCTTGTTAGGAGGCCCTAGAGGGGTATCAGAAGCCTAGAGGGAGGAAAAGGGGACTTTCCTCTTGTTTTGTTTCCTGCTTGATCCTCTCTCAAACAGTGTCAACCTCGTAATACTTCTTCACCATGGCAGCAGTACTTCATTCTCTTTTCCTGCAGTATTTCCAGTTTGTAGTTTACCCCAAACTCAAAGAACCAGCCTCATCACATCCCCTCAGAGAAAAGCACCAGGTTACTGTACTCTTTCCCTGGAGGTCTAGATCCCAGCTCCATTGTGGCTCTCCCTGGCTAAGATATCAGCATTAATTAATCAGTGTCTCCTCCTCAGAGGACAGTGTTTTAGCTTGGGGTTTACTCCTCCAAGTTTCTGGGTTCTATTAATTCCCTAAGCCTTAGGAGGGTTAACTGCTTTATGCAATTCTACTTCTGTTACTTTTTATTCTCTTTTTGCTTTCAATTTCTTCAATATCTGGCTAAATTTTACATATAAAATAATATAAAATAATTGTTGTGATCTTGTCGGACTATGTTTGATACAGTGGCTGAGCACTAGCCACCTAGTCAACCTGTCTGTCTCAGTTTTTTACTCAGTGAAGGAATGAAAACTACCCATTTTAGAATAGATGTGAGGATTAAATGAGAAGCTGTATGTAAAACACTTAATGCAATTCACTGCTCATAGTAAGTTCTCAATAAATTCTAGTTATCATTTTTTGAGAATCCATTCAGATGGCCCCTAGTCCAGAAAGCTTTTCCTAATATTCTACCCAATGCCAGTCATTCCATCTTCAGTGCTGCCTTTCAAGCAATCACCTTTTTGTGTTCTTGCTTTTGTCACTTCGTGTCTTGTGTGTGTTGTTTTTCTATGTTCCCCTCCTTAAAGTATTAGTTTCTATTTATCTCTGAATAATAACACCTAGCACTGGGCCCAGCACAGAGTAGTAGTATTAAGTTATCTGCAGGAACACACCTTCATCTAGCAGACCTCTATAGTTATCAATAAGATAATGAAGCATTTTAATTCTTTCAGACGTTTCATTGTAAACACCAGACATCTGTGTCTAACCTCTAACGTTATATTCACTCAGCCTCTGCTTCTAATCCAGTACATCTTCTTTCTAGCTGCATGGTTTTGGCCACATTGTGAAGCAGGATTCAGTTACCTCATAATAAAATGGGAAAAACGACACCTATATCACAAGGTTGTTGTAATCATTAGATAACTAATGTGCTGCTCTCAGCACAATGGCTGGTGTATAATGTGAACTGAGAGCATTAACATTTCTTTTTCTCTGAACTAAATCCCTGCTTTTAAAACCTCACTGATGGTGTCATAGAAGGCATGCGTTCTTTACTTAAAAAGAAAGATTGATGGACTATTTGAAGAACCAAGTGATCAAAATATGCCATAAAAATTGTTATGGCATACATCAAAGGACCTTTAAAATTAGATTCATTCTATTGGATATACAACTATTTTAAGGAATTGCTAGAAATAAATAGGAGGTGAAAAGATAGAAGGCAAAAAGGAGTTTTTGTTTTTGTTTTTGTTTTTAAAGGAAATAGGTAAGTGGAACAGTTATAATGCAAATGTGTAGGGTCTGGCAATATTCAGAAAGTGTTTATAATAAATCAGATTCAGAGATCATACTTAAGAAGTACTTAGTGCGGGTTATGTGAAAACATGGCTGTGGCAGGTTTGGCCTTTCTTTATAGGAGAGTCTTAGCTGCCCTGAAAGCTTCCAGGTCGTTAATAACTCCTCAGGTCCCTGCCTGCACAGGGTTTTTTCTTGGTTTGTTGCCTAAGAGTACACCAAATGTGACATCCTTTCACCAATATAGATTACTTCATACCACATTGTCAAGAAAAGGACTAGAAGAATTTTTTGATGACCCAAAAAACTGGGGGCAAGAAAAAGTAAAATCTGGAGCAGCATGGACCTGTCAGCAACTAAGGAACAAAAGTAATGAAGATTTACACAAACTTTGGTTTGTCTTACTGAAAGAAAGAAACATGCTTTTAACCCTAGAGCAGGAGGCCAAGCGGCAGAGATTGCCAATGCCAAGTCCAGAGCGGTTAGATAAGGTAGCAGATTCCATGGATGCATTAGATAAAGTTGTCCAGGAAAGAGAAGATGCCCTAAGGCTTCTTCAGACTGGTCAAGAAAGAGCTAGACCTGGTGCTTGGAGAAGAGACGTCTTTGGAAGAATCATCTGGCACAAGTTCAAGCAGTGGGTTATACCTTGGCACCTAAATAAAAGATACAATAGGAAACGATTCTTTGCCATGCCTTATGTGGACCATTTTCTCAGACTGGAACGTGAGAAATGAGCCTGCATCAAAGCACGGAAGGAAAATTGAGAGAGAAAGAAAGCAAAAATTCTTCTAAAAAAGTTTCCACATCTTGCTGAAACCCAGAAGTCAAGTCTTGTCTAAGATGTCTGAACTCTTATATTTACCATTTTGTTTTTCTTGAATAGTCTGTGTACAAGAGTAAATATGTTAAGTGGTTTATAAAGAAAAAAAAAAAAAGAAGTACTTAGTGCGGTACTTGGTATGGAAGGGCGTTATACTAGATAGTGAGCTAAGTGTACATTCCTTCCCTATCACTCACAGAAATAGACTAGATTGGGAGAATGGGGACATGGATGGGGAGAATGGGGACATGGGGAGGAAAATGGGGTGGAGTGAAGGGTCAGGAGTTGGGGGTAAAGATATAAAATTGATTCACAAGTTACTTAGATGAAGGATATTAAAATAATATGATGAAAGTGAGATAATATATGGCTGTTTCTTTCCGTAACTGGAAAAGTCAAGTAGAAATTGGGGTGTTTGAATATTGATGCCAATAGAGGCAGAATTTGACTCTCCCCAAAACTACCTTTGCTTTTTCTTTCACTTTTTTATTTAATGGGTGACTATTCTGTGCCAGGCCTTGTGGTGAATATGGGGATCCTGGTAATAATGACACATTATAGTGGGAGATATGGACAAAAAACAAACAAAGACCAAAATAAGGCATTTTCAGATAGTGATAAGTGGTAAGATAGAGATAAAACCAATGGATATGGTAATAATTGGGAGAGGGCTAGAGCGAGGCAGCTATATCTGCAAGACCTTCATGAAGAGGTGACATTTGGGCTGAGCCAGCCATGCAAAGTGGAGGAGGAAAAGCAAGGATAGCTTGGACAGAGGCCACAGGTAGGAAGAACCTGGTAGCCTCGAGAAAAAGAAAGGAAGCAGAGGTACTGAGTGTAGCGAGCAAGGCTGGGGGAAGAGGGGTGATCTGGGCTGGACTGGGCAAAAGCCTTGTAGGCCATAAGAAGGAGCTAGAATTTTATGGTAAGTGCAAAGCTCTTGACTGAAAGGAAGAAGAACCACAGCCAAAGTGTGGCAGGCTGCAATTCTTTAGTTAGGTTTATATTATTTTGGCAAAATACATTTTCTACCAAATTTGTCAAAGAGGTACCAAGTACCCCAAAATCCCTTGTAAAGAAGTGCTTCACATATTTATTTATTTGTTTGGCATTTAATACTTATTATCCACATATACTCACTGCAAAGCACTAAACAGGGAAATATAACCCACAGTCAGTATAGGAGAATCATCAGGTGGAGACTTGGGAGACTGGAGAATTAGTCCATTCCATCTCCATGCTCTTGAGACATATCTCTTCCTCGGAGTCTTTCTGCTATCTGCCATCGCCAACATATAAATAAGATTATAAGATTATAATAAATTAGAACCATCTTTTTTTTTTTTTTTTTTTTTTTGACATGGCTTACTTCTCTGGGTCTGCACAAGCTGTCCCTTTTCTTCATGTGGCCACCCAGTAATAGCCACAGCACCCAAACAATCTCCACTATTGATCTCCAGGCCCATATCCTATCTATGCCTGTCTTGGAACAAACTTGGCCTTCTTCCACAGAAGGCATTTCAAATATTGATGTACTTGGTGCTTGGTACTGACCAAGTACTTAGGTGAAATGCTTATTTACAAAACTTGTTTTTTAAAAAATGAAATTCTGAAAATATATATAACGCACAGGTTTAGGAACTAGATGTCTCAGTATGGAGCCATCTGGCCTGATTTTATTCTGTAGTCTATTACCAGTTCTCCCAAATATCCTATAATGTAACACACTGAGCTGCTCATCTTTTCACAAGTAGGCCATATTTGTTCATGACTCCATGCCTGTGCTCATTTCCCCTTACTCAAATACCCTCCCTTCTCTTCCTTTCTCTTCTCTGCCTTGAAACTCTTATTTATCGTTTAAAGCCCTGCCAAAGATCAACCCTTTCTGAAGTTTCACTGACTTCCACTCTCAGAAAAGTTTATTCTTCTCTCTTCTTTGCTTATTGAACACTTTGTAGGGACTTACCACATTACACAAAAATATTTACAATTTTGACTTCTCCAAGTACACTTTGAGTTCTGCAAAAACAGTGATCTTTATCTTATTTAATGTTTTCTTTTCCTCCACAACCTATTATAGTGCCTACTATCTAAGTAATCACTGGATAATTTATTCAATAAATGATTATGCAGTATGTCAACTTTTAAAGTATAGGAGTGGATTCAGTGATCCTGGATTGAGCCCTTAAGAAGAGAAGCATCAGGAGCAGCTGAGAATATGTGATAGGGAGTGTAGCAGGAGAAGTGTCAACATGGCCAGTTCTGTCACTGTAAATTGCTCATAGCTGACTCTAGGAGCTCTGCTTCCCCATGGATAAAACAGGAATAAGAATCCTGATCCTTCTTACTTCCTTCAGTTGTTACGGAGATCAAATGAGATACCATAGGCAAAAGTCCTTTGTGAACCATCAACTATCATATAATCAGCAGTTAATATCATTATTAACTGAAATGATTCCTGTGGCAACATATTGTAGACATTTTACAATAGATTTACCTATTTTCATGGGACTACAAATATTCCTCCTCCCCTCTCCAACTTACAACATAGAATACACACATTCAGATCTACGTTGACTATTTGCTTGTCTGGTTATGCAGAATTGCTTTTGAGACCTTCCTGTAATACTACCTGACCATGAAGTTTGGAAATAAATACCAGTGGAGCTAAAGTTGCAAATAAAAACCCATGGAAGCTGAGGAATGGTTCTTTTGGTTGTACTGAATTTAGCAGATATTGGACCAAGCACCTTCCATGTGCCTGTCACTGTATCTGGGGAAGTAAAGATAATACCATGAAAAATGAGGCAGAGGGTCTGATCTGAAATGTCCCTCAGCATTTTAGGTGAAATGGGTCAAATTTATAAGATACGGTTTTAAAAAGAAGGTCTTGCTTAATTCTCTGTGGGAAAGTGGATACCCTTAGGCTTCCCTGAATACCATTTGTCTGGGCTGAAGCAGGTAATAAAGTAAAGAAAGCAATTACAGGATGCATTTTGTGACTTAGAACTGAACCCTGTCACTAGTCAACCTGTTGGAGGGGACAGCTTCTGTACTAATGTTATGTCCAGAATTCAGAACACCCTTGGCCTTAAAGCAATTTTTGGAAGGTTAGGAGGTCATGGACTGGGCAATTCTAGAAGCAATTCTTGGCCCTTTTTCTAAAAAGAAAGGGAATTTGGCATTTTTTCAGTAGAATTATTATTGGACTGGCAAGGCCTTAAGTCCCCAACTGTGTTCAGGGCTCTTAAAGCGAGGGTTTGGCAGTAGTGTTCATTCAAATTAGGGTTTTACTTTATTTTAAGGGGAAGGTTTTACTTTATTTTAAGGTCTCTGTTTTCCAGGGGATCAACCTAGCTGACAGAAGTGAGATGAGGCAGAAGAAAAGAGCAGCTTGATTGATGTGGGTGCCTATACTTCACATGCCTCTTTAGGATAAATTAGCATCTTAGACGGGAGGGCTTGGAGAATGTTAATGTTAAGTTGATTAGAAGCCAAATAACTTAGTTTAGTCAGAGGCCCCACAGATTTCCTGGGAACCCTGGTTGCACTGGTCCAGATGGTCTTTTTTGGCTGTACTGTTCTCAGCCACACATCCAGCCAGCTCCAGGTTTCCTTCTCCACTCAGAGTGGGAGAGGCTGCCCCTACCTCCTTCTGTGTTCCCATAAATGCTGCATTCTCTCAGTGCTCAGTGAATACTAAATAATCAAAATGGCAATAAATCCTGAGCTTGGCACATTCCTTTAGAAGTCTTGAACAAGACACTGGTAATGCTGAACTGGCTGTTGGAGGGAAAAACAGAGTCCTAACGTTTTCTCATTATAAATTATAATTGCAATATATTATTAACATAATATCAATAATGATAGTAATGCTTGGCAAGATGTCAGGCACTGGGCTGAGAAATTAAATTCGTATACTTATTTAACCCTTAATAAAACAATTATGTACATATGATAACCTCCATGTTACAGATGGAAAATAGTTCAGAGAGTTTAAGTGACTTGCCTAAATCTAATAAACAGTAGAACTAAGATTCAAATTCTGATTTGTGTCATTCCAAATCACGTGCTCTAGAACTTTATTCTATACTCCTCCTCTAGTCCATTTTCTATTGTGGCTACATGAATACATGAATAACTTTGGATGGCAAGAATGGGCCTTCAACTTCCTCATTTGGCACCAAAGGAGCAAAATTTCTAAGTAGTAGTAGAAGGTGAGATGAAGACTTGGGGCTGGAGTGAACAGACTAATAATAAAGAAGGGAAAATCACACTATGCTTTTCGCATTCTGTCTCTTGAACCCACTACCCCAGGACATAGTGCCTTTTGCCTCATTAGAGAAAAACAATTATACTACTAATAATGGTGATTATAATGGCCACAAAACTTCAGAGAGAATGTTCCCAGTTGTTGAATAATACTAAAAATATTATCAAGATTAATTGGCTATAGAATTGTAAATGCAGCCCCCACATACAATGACCTGGAAACATCAAATGGCCTAAGAAACTTACTGGCATTAAGTATGCCCCGATTTATTCTACTTAAATGAGAATCTAGGATTTGTGCATGCCCTTAGCTACTGCTGAAACTGAAATGGCTTTATTTAAGAATGTCAACATCTTTCACATTCTCTTTTAGGTTGTCAGAAAAAACAGGTAGACTAGGAAAATTAAAACCTTTATGCTCCATTTTCAGTCACCCTAGGAGATGGATGTAATATTGATTCCAGTATATGCATAAGACTTTCAACATTAGCTAGTATTGAGCAGAAGATGCATATGAAAAAACGAAGAAGCGTAGAGAGAGGACCAGTAGGACAGAAAAAGCAGATCTAAGATATTTACTTGTAGCCAAAATGGAGTAACAGAGACTTACCATCATGTCAAACAAATAAAATGTGGACAAAATCAATGGTCCTCAAGACATTAAACACCAGTCAATGAAGGACAATTATTCCCAGGAGTCAGGGAACCAAATAGTGAGCCCAATAATTTCCCTAGTTTATTGTGTTGAAAAAATGTCCAGACTGTGTCACAGGGCAAGGAATTGCAGACAGTCTGGCAGTCTCCCTGAGTGGGAGAGATAGAACTAAGAGTCTGAGAATGCCCGAGTAGGTAGAGTTCACAGGACATGGCACTAGAGGTGAGGGAGATACACACACAGAGAGAGAGAGAGAGCCAGAGATCTGCAGGAAGACTCCCTCAAGTCCTCAGCTGAGGAGTGATCAGTGTCTGTCAGTGGAAACACTAATTAAGTCTGGAAAGGATCTACTGAAAGAATAAAAGGGAATCATTCATAACTCAAACAAGGCTGAAATAGTGCTTGTTCCCAACACTCAGATTGGAAAACCTCAAGGTAGGAAGCTTTAGTTAGAGTAGTAAAAATGGGTCTTTATTCAATAGCAGAGAAAATCAACCCTAGACTAAATGGTGCTCAGCTAAACAAAGCTAAAAAACAAGGCCCAAAATGATTAAATTCTTTTAAAGTAGTCTAATTAGTAAAGGAGATTAAAACAGCTATTATGAGTGTATTCCATAAAGTTGAGGAGCTAGATTGGGCATGTAAAGCAGAAACAAGAAAGATTTATAAAAAGGCCAAAATCAAACTTGTAGAGATGAAAACTATGTCTAAAATGAAAAATACATTGGATGAGATTATCAGCTGAACAGACATTGCAAATAAAAAGTGGTGTATTTGAAGATACAGCAATAGAAACTATCTAAAATGAAACAGAGAGAAAAAGGACTGGGAAAACAACAACAACAACAAGAAATTGAGCACTATTGGGCAAACTTAAATGGTCAAATGTGTGTGTAACTAGAGTCCTTAAAGGAGAGAATTGGGGTGATGAGGCACACAGAATGTTTGTGAACATATCAGCCAAAAAATTTTTCAAACAATGAGCCCCCAGCTTCAAGAAGTTCAACAAATGCCAATGACAAAATATGAAGAAAACTATAACAAAACTTACCACAATTAAATTGTTTAACCCAATGATAAAGAAAACAATCTTAAAAGTATCAAGAGAAAATACGCATTGCCCAAAGAGGAACAAAAACAAGGGTAATGTTATATTTCTCATTTGAAACAATGCAAGCTAGAAAACATTAGGAAAACATTTTTAAAGTAATGAAAAAAAGTTTTCTGTCAGTCTATACTTCTTTAGACAAAATAAAAGATTTCAAATATAAGAAAGCTGAAAGAATCCATCTCAAGTAGACCAGTACTATGACACATATATTTTTAAAAGTTTGTGCAGGAGAAAAATAATATGAGACAAAAATGTTGAGCTCCACAAGGTAATGAAGCACACTGAAAATGGTAGTTACAAAAATAAAATGCAGACATTTCTTATTAAATTCCTTTTGAAAGATGGTTGACTTTTGAAACAAAATTATATATGGAGTTTATACAATATGTTGAAGTAAACAAAGGGCAACAATATCTGAAATATCAGAATAGAAGCATAGCAGTAAATTGCTGCAGTATGTTTATGCTACATGTGATGTGGAAGACTATCACTTGAAGACAGACTGTGATAAGTTAAAGATGTATAGCATAAGTCCTAGCAACCAATAAAATAATACAACATAGAGTTGTAGCTAATACATCAAGTGATGAAATCATTAAAAAATATTAATTTAACCCAAATGAAGGCAAAAAATGGAAAAGAGGACACAAAGAACATAGAGAACAAATAAGCAGGATGATGGATTTAAATGTAATACAATTCAAATCACATTAAATATAAATGGCCTAAATACTCAATTTAGAAGGCAAAAATTATCACACTGGATATAAAAGACCCAACTAAATGCTACCTGCAAGAAATTCACTTTTTATATAAGCACAGAAATACACAATTATATAGACTTGTTGTGTAGATATAAATTAACCCAAATATTTAAGAGAAAGAATTTTAAAAATTAGAAAGAGGTAAAACTATTACTATTTCCAGATCATAATGATTATGTATTTTCCTTGGAAACCAAAGATAACTAAAAACTATTAAAAAGAAAACAAGTTTTCAGGAAAAACATACTACTACAAAATTATTAAATTAGTATTTTTATATATTAAAGCAAGAATAAATTATTAGATATGATTACATAATCTTAACATAAATAATAGCAACAAAAGATAAAATACCTAGAAAAAATAAAATATGCAAGACATATATGAAGAAAAAGATAAAACATCATAGTACGTCAAAAACAATTGAAAAATTCGATAGATATTATGACTTGAGTAGGAATAGTCTACATCATGAAGAATGTCAAGGTTACCTAAGTTAATTTATAAATACAATGCTAACCTGATAAAAGTATCACCGTTTCAAAAACCAGATAGACTGTTTCTAGGGTCATATAGCAATATAAGCAAATAAATATATCCAGGAATAGGAAAAAAATAAAGTGAATTTGAGAAATCAATCTATTAGATTATTGAAACAAAGAATGCATTTTGAAGAGTCAATGAAAAAACAGCATGGTGCTGAGACATTAGTAGGAAGACAATCCAGTGGAACAGAGAAGAAAAATCTGAAAATATTAATTTGAGAGTTTATTATATAGATACTAATTCATATTAATGTGCAACTATGTTATGTAAAATGGTGACATTTCAAATAAATAAAAACAATAAGTTTTGATAGACCAAAAAAATCAGAAAAAGATTACTGTAAATCTTTCTTACATCTTACTCCAGGATATACTTCAAATGGATCAATTACTTACATGTAATAAATAAAAGCATAAATGTTCTAGGAAAAAAAGACAATGGAAATTCTAATTGCCTTAGCATAAAACAGACATTTCTATTTATTGCTAATAATCAGAAACCATATATAAAAATCTCTAAATTTTACCCAATAATATTTTTTAAAATCCTGCATAGCAAAAAGTTTTTTAAAAAAAGCCAGGTTGCATTTTCCCTAATTTAAAAAAGTGCTTTTATAACTACATTTATAACCATATTGTAAAACATCGGTATCCTCATTAAAAGATAAGCAAGGCGGGCCGGGCGCGGTGGCTCAAGCCTGTAATCCCAGCACTTTGGGATGCCGAGACGGGTGGATCATGAGGTCAGGGGATCGAGACCATCCTGGCTAACACGGTGAAACCCTGTCTCTACTAAAAAAATACAAAAAGCTAGCCAGGCGAGGTGGTGGGTGCCTGTAGTCCCAGCTACTCGGGAGGCTGAGGCAGGAGAATGGCGTAAACCTGGGAGGCGGAGCTTGCAGTGAGCTGAGATCCGGCCACTGCACTCCAGCCTGGGCCACAAAGCGAGACTCCGTCTCAAAAAAAAAAAAAAAAAAAAAAAAAAAAGATAAGCAAGGCCTAGGAATAAACACTGAAAACAGTAGACCCTGAAAATGGCTCCCAAAACATGAAAATGGCTAGACCCTGAAAATGGCTCCCAAAACATGAAAATGACTAGACCCTGAAAATGGCTCCCAAAACATGAAAACAATGCTCATGGTTACTAATGTGGAACTATTAAGAAGACAGGTATCCAAAAATTTGATACCACTCAGCTTCCAAGCTTGTGATCAAATGTTCAATTTCATGCATGACTTGCAGAAATGTAAATGGATTCCAGCTCTACAGAGCTTTTAAACAATACATATCAAAATAGTTATTTGATAATAATACTACTTCTGAAATTACATATATATGGGCTGACTTATTGCAGCATTATTTGTAAACAGTAAGCAATTAAAAAACTCCAATCAATATGGAACTGGATAAGTAAACCATTCATACACTGGAATAATATACAGCTCTAAAAAAAGGAAGAGGGACAAACCAAATCCAGCAACATATGAGAAGGATTATAAACCACGATCAAGTGAAATTTATCCCAGGAATGTAATGTTAGTTTAACATCCAAAAGCCAATCTGTATAATGCACCATATTAATACAATTAAGAATACAACCCACATAATCATCTCAATGAACTTTTTTTTTTTATCATGAAAGGGTGTTTGATTTTGTGAAATATTTTATCTGTAAATATTTGACAAAATCAAACACCCTTATTTGATTAAAAAATGTTCAACAAACTAGAAATAGAAGGTGGATTCTTCAACCTTATAAATGATATCTAATGAAAAACTCATAGCTAACATCATAGTTAATGGTGAGGGACTGAATGCTTTCTTCTTAAGATCAGGAACAAGGCAAGAATGCTTGCTTTCACCATTTCTAATAAACATTTTACTGTGCATTTTAGCCAGGGAAATCAGGCAAATAAAAAAATTAAAGAGGTCTAGATCAGAAAAGGAGAATTACAATTATCTCTCTTTATAAATGGCATGATCTCTCATATATAGAAATTCTAAGAAATCAACTGAGAATTTATTGGAACTAATTAATGAGTTCAATAAGTTTACAGTATATGGATCAATATACAAAAGTTAACAGTAATTCTATGACTAGCAATGAAGAATTCAAAAATGAAATTAAAAAACAATTCCATTTATGATAGCATCAAAAAGAATAAAATATTTAGAAATAAAGGAAACAAGGGTAAGACTTATACATTGAAAACTAAAAACACTGTTGATAGCAATTAAAAATCTAAGTAAATGGAGGCAACCCATATACATGGACCAGAATACTTAATTTTGTTAAGGAAGGCTTATTCTGAGAATTGATTTACAGACTCAGTGCCATTCCTAACAACATCCCACCTGGCTTTTTTTTTTTCCAGACACTGACAAGCCACTTCCAAATTCATATGAAAGTACAAGGGGCCCAGAATGACTAAAACAATCTTAACAGAGAAAAATAAAGTAAGAAGACTCTCACTTCCTAATTTTAAAATGTAATACAAGAAAATGGTAATTAAGACGTGTAGAACTAGCATTAAGAATAGACATATAACTCATTGTGGGAGATAATTGAGAATCTAAAAATAACATTTATGGTTAATTGATTTTCAACAAAGGTGCCAACCAATTTAAAGGAGAAAGAGTCTTTTCAAAAAATGATATAGGGTCAACTGGATATCCATGTGCATAAAAGAATGAAGTTGGACTTCTTTCATTCATCATACACACAAATTCACTCAAAATAAATCAAAGACTTAAATTTACTCAAAATTGATCAAAGATCTATAGTTAAAACTATAAAACCCTTAGAAGAAAACCTAGGAGTAAATCTTCAGGGAGCTGGGTTAGGAAATGATTTATTAGATATAACACCAAAAACACAAACAAAAATATACAAATTTGACTTCAGCAAAATTAAAAACTTCTGTGTCACAAATGATACCATCAAGAGAAAAGAAAAATCAACAGAATGGAATAAAATATTTGCAAATTATGTGTTTGATAAGGGACTTTATCTAGAATGTATAAGGAATTATTACAACGTATTAATAAAAAGACAACCCATTTTAAAAATAGGGAAAGGATTTGAATAGACATTACTTGTAAGGCATACAAAAAGCCAATAAGCACATGAAAAGAAACTCAAAATCATTAGTCATTTGGAAAATGAAAATCAAAACTATGAGGTACCACTCCACATATACTAGGATGGCTATAATAAAAAAGAGACAATAATAATTGTTGATGAAGATGTGGAGAAGTTGGAAACCTCATATATTGCTCGTAATGCAAAATAGTGCAGCCACCTTGGAAAACAACTGGCAGTTTCTCAAAATGTTAAACATAGAGTTACCCATATGACCCAGCAATTACATTCCCATGTATAAACCCAAGAGAAATGAAACATATAGAAGCTCAAAGACAAATGTTTGAATATTACATGCTGCAACATGGATGAATCTTGAAAACATTATACTAAATGAAAGAAGCTATTCACAAAAGACCACGAATGGTTTGATTCCATTTAAATTAAATGTCAAGAATAGGTATATCTGTGGAGATAGAAAATATACTAGTATTTCTTAGGACTAAAGGAGAGGAGTTTGAGGGAGTGAACGGGGACTAACTACTAATGAGCATTAGGGTTCTTTGCGGGGGGGGATGAAAATATTCTAAAATTAGATTGTGGTGATTGTACTTAATTCTGTGAATATACTACAAACACTGAATTGTACAATTTATTTTTATTTTTTACAGATTTTTTTTTTTTTTTTTTTTAATTTGGAGATGAGATCTTGCTTTGTTGGCCAGGCTAGAGTGTAATGGTGTGATCACAGTTCACTGCAGCCTTGACCTCCTGTGCTCAAGAGATCCTCCTGTCTCAGTCTCCAGAGTAGCTGGGACTATAGGTGCATGGCACCATGCCTGTATAATTTTATTTTATTTTTTGTAGAGAAGGGGGTCTCTGTATGTTTCCCAGGCTGGTCTCAAACTCCTGGGCCAAGCAATCCTCCGGCCTCAGCCTCCCAGATTGCTGGGATTACAAGCCTGAACCACTATGCCTGGTCTGGATTATACAATTTAAATGAGTGAATTATGTGATGTGAATACTATCTCAAGCTATTAAAAGACAAAAAGTTGTTCTAGCCACATGCTCAATAATCACATATGACAAATAGTTTAAAGAAAAGTGAAGACACTTCCTAAATATTTATGTTTTGTGAAAAACAATGGCTGCAGAATAGTGTGCATAGTATGCTCTTTTGTGTAAGAATGAGGAAAAAAAATCAATCTCTGGATGGGTACAGAAGAAACTAATAACAGAACTTACCTATTTTGGAGACGTTTGGTGGGTACAAGTGACTTAGAGTAGGAGGAATAATTGAAACTCTGTTTCCATATACACAAGTATATGTGCATATGTATGTACACATATATCTCCATATATATGTACATGTGCATATATGTATATATGTATGTATATGCATATAATATTTAGTAGGATGAGTGAAAACTTGTATTTGTATTGCAAATATATTACTTATTTAAAAAACAGACTTTGAATGAAACTTTCAACAGCTTAAAATGCTTAGTTAAAATACGCTTACTGGGGTGGAGCAAGATGGCCGAATAGGAACAGCTCCAGTCGCCAACTCCCAGCGCGAGTGACACAGAAGACCGGTGATTTCTGCATTTTCAACTGAGCCTCTGCTGCTGACACCCAGGCAAACAGGGTCTGGAGTGGACCTCAAGCAATCTCGAACAGACCTACAGCTGAGGGTCCTGACTGTTAGAAGGAAAACTATCAAACAGGAAGGAAACCTACACCAAAACCCCATCAGTACGTCACCATCATTATCAAAGACCAGAGGCAGATAAAACCACAAAGATAGGGAAAAAGCAGGGCAGAAAAGCTGGAAATTCAAAAAATAAGAGCGCATCTCCCCCGGCAAAGGAGCGCAGCTCATCGCCAGCAACGGATCAAAGCTTGACGGAGAATGACTTTGACGAGATGAGAGAAGAAGGCTTCAGTCCATCAAACTTCTCAGAGCTAAAGGAGGAATTACGTACTCAGCGCAAAGAAACTAAAAATCTTGAAAAAAAAGTGGAAGAATTGATGGCTAGAGTAATTAATGCAGAGAAGGTCATAAACGAAATGAAAGAGATGAAAACCATGACACGAGAAATACGTGACAAATGCACAAGCCTCAGTAACCGACTCGATCAACTGGAAGAAAGAGTATCAGTGATTGAGGATCAAATGAATGAAATGAAGCGAGAAGATAAACCAAAAGAAAAAAGAAGAAAAAGAAATGAACAAAGCCTGCAAGAAGTATGGGATTATGTAAAAAGACCAAATCTACGTCTGATTGGGGTGCCTGAAAGTGAGGGGGAAAATGGAACCAAGTTGGAAAACACTCTTCAGGATATCATCCAGGAGAACATCCCCAACCTAGTAGGGCAGGCCAACATTCAAATCCAGGAAATACAGAGAACGCCACAAAGATACTCCTCGAGAAGAGCAACTCCAAGACACATAATTGCCAGATTCACCAAAGTTGAAATGAAGGAAAAAATCTTAAGGGCAGCCAGAGAGAAAGGTCGGGTTACCCACAAAGGGAAGCCCATCAGACTAACAGCAGATCTCTCGGCAGAAACTCTACAAGCCAGAAGAGAGTGGGGGCCAATATTCAACATTCTTAAAGAAAAGAATTTTAAACCCAGAATTTCATATTCAGCCAAACTAAGTTTCATAAGTGAAGGAGAAATAAAATCCTTTACAGATATGCAAATGCTTAGAGATTTTGTCACCACTAGGCCTGCCTTACAAGAGACCCTGAAGGAAGCACTAAACATGGAAAGGAACAACCGATACCAGCCATTGCAAAAACATGCCAAAATGTAAAGACCATTTAGGCTAGGAAGAAACTGCATCAACTAACGAGCAAAATAACCAGTTAATATCATAATGGCAGGATCAAGTTCACACATAACAATATTAACCTTAAATGTAAATGGACTAAATGCTCCAATTAAAAGACACAGACTGGCAAACTGGATAAAGAGTCAAGACCCATCACTCTGCTGTATTCAGGAGACCCATCTCACACGCAGAGACATACATAGGCTCAAAATAAAGGGATGGAGGAAGATTTACCAAGCAAATGGAGAACAAAAAAAAGCAGGGGTTGTAATACTAGTCTCTGATAAAACAGACTTTAAACCATCAAAGATCAAAAGAGACAAGGCCATTACATAATGGTAAAGGGATCAATTCAACAGGAAGAGCTAACTATCCTAAATATATATGCACCCAATACAGGAGCACCCAGATTCATAAAGCAAGTCCTTAGAGACTTACAAAGAGACTTACACTCCCATACAATAATCATGGGAGACTTCAACACTCCACTGTCAACATTAAACAGATAAACGAGACAGAAAGTTAACAAGGATATCCAGGAATTGAACTCATCTCTGCAGCAAGCAGACCAAATAGACATCTATAGAACTCTCCACCCCAAATCAACAGAATATACATTCTTCTCAGCACCACATCACACTTATTCCAAAATTGACCACATAATTGGAAGTAAAGCACTCCTCAGCAAATGTACAAGAACAGAAATTGTAACAAACTGTCTCTCAGACCACAGTGCAATCAAATTAGAACTCAGGACTAAGAAACTCAATCAAAACCACTCAACTACATGGAAACTGAACAACCTGCTCCTGAAAGACTACTGGGTACATAACGAAATGAAGGCAGAAATAAAGATGTTCTTTGAAACCAATGAGAACAAAGATACAACATACCAGAATCTCTGGGACACATTTAAAGCAGTGTGTAGAGGGAAATTTATAGCACTAAATGCCCACAAGAGAAAGCAGGAAAGATCTAAAATTGACACTCTAACATCACAATTAAAAGAACTAGAGAAGCAAGAGCAAACACATTCAAAAGCTAGCAGAAGGCAAGAAATAACTAAGATCAGAGCAGAACTGAAGGAGATAGAGACACAAAAAACCCTCCAAAAAATCAATGAATCCAGGAGTTGGTTTTTTGAAAAGATCAACAAAATTGACAGACCACTAGCAAGACTAATAAAGAAGAAAAGAGAGAAGAATCAAATAGATGCAATAAAAAATGATAAAGGGGATAGCACCACCGACCCCACAGAAATACAAACTACCATCAGAGAATACTATAAACACTTCTATGCAAATAAACTAGAAAATCTAGAAGAAATGGATAATTTCCTGGACACTTACACTCTTCCAAGACTAAACCAGGAAGAAGTTGAATCCCTGAATAGAACAATAGCAGGCTCTGAAATTGAGGCAATAATTAATAGCCTACCAACCAAAAAAAGTCCAGGACCAGATGGATTCACAGCTGAATTCTACCAGAGGTACAAGGAGGAGCTGGTACCATTCCTTCTGAAACTATTCCAAACAATAGAAAAAGAGGGAATCCTCCCTAACTCATTTTATGAGGCCAACATCATCCTAATACCAAAACCTGGCAGAGACACAACAAAAAAAGAGAATTTTAGACCAATATCCCTGATGAACATCGATGCAAAAATCCTCAATAAAATACTGGCAAACCGGATTCAGCAGCACATCAAAAAGCTTATCCACCATGATCAAGTGGGCTTCATCCCTGGGATGCAAGGCTGGTTCAACATTCGCAAATCAATAAACATAATCCAGCATATAAACAGAACCAAAGACAAGAACCACATCATTATCTCAATAGATGCAGAAAAGGCTTTTGACAAAATTCAACAGCCCTTCATGCTAAAAACGCTCAATAAATTCGGTATTGATGGAACGTACCTCAAAATAATAAGAGCTATTTATGACAAACCCACAGCCAATATCATACTGAATGGGCAAAAACTGGAAAAATTCCCTTTGAAAACTGGCACAAGACAGGGATGCCCTCTCTCACCACTCCTATTCAACATAGTGTTGGAAGTTCTGGCTAGGGCAATCAGGCAAGAGAAAGAAATCAAGGGGATTCAGTTAGGAAAAGAAGAAGTCAAATTGTCCCTCTTTGCAGATGACATGATTGTATATTTAGAAAATCCCATTGTCTCAGCCCCAAATCTCCTTAAGCTGATAAACAACTTCAGCAAAGTCTCAGGATACAAAATTAATGTGCAAAAATCACAAGCATTCTTATACACCAGTAACAGACAAACAGAGAGCCAAATCATGAATGAACTTCCATTCACAATTGCTTCAAAGAGAATAAAATACCTAGGAATCCAACTTACAAGGGATGTAAAGGACCTCTTCAAGGAGAACTACAAACCACTGCTCAGTGAAATAAAAGAGGACACAAACAAATGGAAGAACATACCATGCTCATGGATAGGAAGAATCAATATCGTGAAAATGGCCATACTGCCCAAGGTTATTTATAGATTCAATGCCATCCCCATCAAGCTACCAACAAGTTTCTTCACAGAATTGGAAAAAACTGCTTTAAAGTTCATATGGAACCAAAACAGACCCCGCATTGCCAAGACAATCCTAAGTCAAAAGAACAAAGCTGGAGGCATCACGCTACCTGACTTCAAACTACACTACAAGGCTACAGTAACCAAAACAGCATGGTACTGGTACCAAAACAGAGACATAGACCAATGGAACAGAACAGAGTCCTCAGAAATAATACCACACATCTACAGCCAACTGATCTTTGTCAAACCTGAGAGAAACAAGAAATGGGGAAAGGATTCCCTATTTAATAAATGGTGCTGGGAAAATTGGCTAGCCATAAGTAGAAAGCTGAAACTGGATCCTTTCCTTACTCCTTATACGAAAATTAATGCAAGATGGATTAGAGACTTAAATGTTAGACCTAATACCATAAAAACCCTAGAGGAAAACCTAGGTAGTACCATTCAGGACATAGGCATGGGCAAAGACTTCATGTCTAAAACACCAAAAGCAACGGCAGCAAAAGCCAAAATCGACAAATGGGATCTCATTAAACTAAAGAGCTTCCGCACAGCAAAAGAAACTACCATCAGAGTGAACAGGCAACCTACAGAATGGGAGAAAATTTTTGCAATCTACTCATCTGACAAAGGGCTAATATCCAGAACCTACAAAGAACTCAAACAAATTTACAAGAAAAAAACAAACAACCGCATCAAAAAGTGGGCAAAGGATATGAACAGACATTTCTCAAAAGAAGACATTCATGCAGCCAACAGACACATGAAAATTGCTCATCATCACTGGCCATCAGAGAAATGCAAATCAAAACCACAATGAGATACCATCTCACACCAGTTAGAATGGCGATCATTAAAAAGTCAGGAAACAACAGGTGCTGGAGAGGATGTGGAGAAATAGGAACACTTTTACACTGTTGGTGGGATTGTAAACTAGTTCAACCATTATGGAAAACAGTATGGCAATTCCTCAAGGATCTAGAACTAGATGTACCATATGACCCAGCCATCCCATTACTGGGTATATACCCAAAGGATTCTAAATCATGCTGCTATAAAGACACATGCACACGTATGTTTATTGCGGCGCTATTCACAATAGCAAAGACTTGGAATCAACCCAAATGTCCATCAGTGACAGACTGGATTAAGAAAACGTGGCACATACACACCATGGAATACTATGCAGCCATAAAAAAGGATGAGTTTGTGTCCTTTGTAGGGACATGGATGCAGCTGGAAACCATCATTCTTAGCAAACTATCACAAGAACAGAAAACCAAACACCGCATGTTCTCACTCATAGGTGGGAACTGAACAATGAGATCACTTGGACTCGGGAAGGGGAACATCACACACTGGGGCCTATCATGGGGAGGGGTGAGGGGGGAGGGATTGCATTGGGAGTTATACCTGATGTAAATGACGAGTTGATGGGTGCAGCACAGCAAGATGGCACAAGTATACATACGTAACAAACCTGCACGTTATGCACATGTACCCTAGAACTTAAAGTATAATAATAATAATAAAAATACGCTTACTGTAGTTCTACATCTATATTCTCTGAATTTTCCATATGCAAAAATACACAAAACACAACTAAACAATGAGCTTTTTGTATTTTATTTCCCTTGTTTCTCACACTCAGGAGCTAGGTGGGGAAGAGTTTTCCGTAGTAGGTGGTCCTGGGGAAGCAAAACTCAGTATGTTTCTAGCCTTTAAAACGTTGGCTACAGTTGCTAAGATTCAGAACCACCCAAGGGCTCAAGATCTGGGTTTGAACTTGTGCTTCTCACCTTCACATTATTGCACTATGACATCAGGAGTAGAATACAGGATGGCTGGGTAAATGAGAGAAGAGCACTTTTCACTAAGTAAGGAAGATCTTATTAATCCAAGGCTTGCCATATGACAGAAAGTGTGGGAAAGGTACATGACAGCTTAATGGAAATTGCTGAAATATGGACTGCCTTCCATTTTTTTTCAGAGGCTTTTAAGTGCAAAATGTCTAATAGGTGCAGAAAGTACTTCTGGTTGTGATGTTCACATTTGTCAAAAGGCCTCCACCAGCTGTACACAGCCAAGGCAGACAGATGTCTAGTGATTTCTTCTTGAGATCCTATTCTACTCTCATTCACGGACATCCAACTGAAGAAATATGTACAGAACACGTTTAACAATCTGCTGCCCTCTGAAGCACAAAGCTGCTCATTAGAGGCAATGTCAGGTAACAGTTCAGCTCGGTTCTGGAGCCGGGCTGCCGGGTGTGAATCCCTGTTCGGCTTTTCTGCTGGTTGTCCAACATCAGTGACTGAAATTTTCTAAGGCTGAACATCCCCATCTGATACAGGAGATCAGTTTATCTACCTAGTAGGATTGTAGAGTTAACAGATTGTAAAGTTAACAAATACAGAAGCGTTCCTGGCTTGTCATTACTATGTCATACCCAAACTTAAAACCCTTCATGTGACCTCTCAGTGTCCTTAGATTAGTTTGAAATGCCAAATGTGGTTGATAATGGCTTCCCTCACAATCCATCTCTCTAGTCTCTTTAACACCACTCTTCCTTCCCTCTGTTCATACTCCAGCCACATTCCCATGTATCAGAAATTCCAACTTTCTCCTTCACGAACTTCATATTTCTCTCCTTCGAAGATTCTTTCTTTCTTCTTTACAGAACAAAAGTAAAACTCCCATTCAAGTCTTAATTTAAATTACACACAATTAGGCCGAGTTTAGATCCCCTACATTGAATTCCCATAGCATCCTGGACTTCTTTGTAGCACTAATCACATTTACAATTAAACATACATTTCTGTATTTTTAAAATGTTCTCCCCACCCTAGATTGACTGTAAGTATATGTATGGTGTTGACATTTAATAGATGCTGGAGAAATATTGGCTGAATAAATAAATGAATGGATGAATTCAAATCTACTGTGACCTTGTATTACACAGTAACAGACATAGTTCCAAGTTTACCAATATGGGCCTGAGGCACAAGTCTTGGAGAATGTTGAACAACAATACTTCTGGCATGTTTTGTTGTAGATCCCAGTAGCTGCTGCTGTGTCTATCTCCTGAAGTATGTAGGTCTCAAAGACAGAAGCTGATGGTTGAACTACAATGAATCTAATGTAAAATCTGCAGAAATTATTTAGTTAAAATAATTTTAAAAGATTGGTTACTCTGTGTTCTACAAACCCACTTGGCCTGGTGAACAACATTCTCTGTTGCACATAGTGTGTAAGAATTCACCTAGAAGTTGACACTTTAGGGGTGTTATTACTTACAATTATCTGAGTGCTGATAATGCTCAAGGTTACGCATGTGGCACCTGACCTCTCTGTGCTACATTCCAGATAAGCATCTCTGTCTACACCTGGATGTCATCTGTCACTTTGTTTTGGTCTTTGCTCCAGTGGTTGTTAGTGCTTCCTGCCCAGAATCAGCCTATCTTATTACCACATATGCCAGTGTGTCTTTCTGCCACAGAGGTGTCTTAGCTGCACTATGCTTCAAGTAGGGTGTGTGGTTCTCCTGTACCAGTGTTTCAACCTGCCTGTCTACTATTGTTTCCCTCTGAGCTGTGGCTTCAGCATCTGTAGGTAAAGGCACCAATAATCTTGGTCCAGTGGTTTCCACAATAGCTTCTGTGCAACGTGTAAGTTAGCATGATTAGTGTCTCTAGAAACAACATGGAGAGGTAGGTATGAGCATGAACAATGAAGTGAGGTGAACCTGGGTTCATTTCTGCCATTGACAGGTACTAGGTATGTGGTTTTGATAAATCTGACCCCGTTTCATCAGCTTTTAAATGACCATCTTGCAGAATGTAAAAATAATTTAGTGAAAAAAATGTATGTAAAGTGATTAACATGGTGACTATTACTACTACGACTATTACCATTACTACCGCTACTATTAATATTTCATGTTATGCCTGAGCTGAATGAATTTCACTAATCCATATGATCTATGGCAGATAGCCAGAGACCATTTTCCTACAATTAAAAGTGCCTTAAAATATCCAAATAGACAGTTCTATACTCTTTTGGGAAGCCTTCAGGCAATTCTTCAGAATCTTCATGCTGATAGATCTGTTTAGGTTCAAATGATGTTGAAGAAAAGAAGGGCAGATGAAAAGTGAGGACAGATAAAAGACTTGTAAATTGAAAGTGATAATTGAGAATCAGGTGGAAGCCCTTGTTATCTATTTTGCAAATTAGTTTGCTTTTTAAATTTCCAAAAAGCTCAGCTTGCCTAGCTAGCAAGTCAGCAGGAAGCAAGATTTTAGTGAGTTTCTTATGCATACTGCATATTTGTAATAATTCATTTCATAAAGTATATAAACACATGTGTAACATATCCTTAGGTACAAATACATAGGCTCCTGTTTGGGGTCTGATTTTCAAAATTACTATTTGTCAGCATTAGATAGCTTTGCCCTAGGGCTACTAAAGATGGTGGAGAACAGAGAAAGAGGCATGGTGGCTTCTGCACAGGTGGCCATTGTCCCTTCTCCCCAGTGCCCTTGTAACTTTCACATGGGGGATTTTTTCCCTGGTGATGGGGTAAGTACAAGCATCACATCAGGCTCACTGGCAGGTGAGTTGACTATAGGGTGTTTTCAGTGACATTTCAAGGTAGAGGAGAATGTGCATATTCTTCATCTTGGGTGTTTTTGAAGTTTTAACCCTCTTTGTTGGGCACTGGGTGAGATGATAAAGTGATTGTTCCAGGTCTTGAATTCCAGATATTAGACTCAGGGTAGGGTCATATTTACTTTATCTACCCATGAGGCTTCCCTACCCACCTTCTTTGGACTTGGGGCCCACTGCCATGATGATTTTTACTTAATTTTACAGTTAAATTTTATCTCAGTGAATTTTAATCTGAAACATATTAAACAATATCTGCCACCATCTTTGGTAATTTACAGAGATGAATTTATGATGCTTGTAAATATACTTGTGCAGGAATATATATACACCTACATGCATATATGTATCTATATCTATGTAAATGTAATATACACATACATAAAATAGGTGTACAAACATACATATCTCTCTGTGTGTGTATATATATGTGTGTGTGTATTTATGCTGTCCAATGAAAGAAACTTCAGTTTTTGTAAACTTGTTTTATAAATCTTACAACTGACAAACAGTATTTCTATAGCTATCCTTGACCAGCTCCGAAATGGAAGAAAATCATCTGCAGATACCCTCCTGTGCCACTGAACCTAAACATTCAAATTATATATGTATATTACATTGTATTGTATATATCACAGACTGATAATAATCCTGATGCAGGTTGCTAGGGGCCTCACGTTACAACCATGGAGATTCAGATTTCCACTTTATCCCATTTCTCAGGCATCCCATTTGGGGGTTGTCTGTGCTGGGGAGCAGAGAAGAGACGCCAATTTTTCACTTCTCACCTATAGGGAAGTGATATCTTCTGAAACTGCAAGCTGTGTTCATTTCTTCCTTTAGGCTTACTGGCTAATTCCAGGACTTGAGCTATTTGTGACTATTGGGATTATGCTTTCTCAACCTCAGCAGCCTTCTGTGGATTGACACTTAGAAGTTTCCAGCGCACTGAATATGAGTTCTGCTGTCTTTGCTCTTTTGACATCAGGCAAAGACAACATGTTTCAGTCCAGATGGTGTCAGTTTAATCACTGGCACCTAATGTAGCATGATACACTAGTGTTGACCCAACGTACATTATGGGTAATTTTCTGAGATTTTGCTTTGGAGAAAAGAATAGAGAAGACTTAGGAGAAAAAAAATTATTTGTAGTAGTATGAAAAGCTGACCTAAGATTTTTATTTTTCAAAATTAGCATCAAATATGTAAATATTGCCATTTTAATAGTAGTAATAATCACTTATTGAAAATCTAAAATGTGCCATTGAATATAATTGGTTGCTTTACATGTGCTTGTAATCCTTAAATTCTACACTCTTTGCCATGCATGGTCTGCCTTCTGTTAACCTCTACAACTATATCAGCTAGGAATAGTGGTTGTGTGTTAGGTCAAAGAAAATTCAACAACATGAGTCAGCAAAGGAAGAAACCAACTTTTCTTGTGTATCAGTTTTTTCTAAAGTAGGAAGTCTGAGCAGATAATCAAGAGACTCATCCAGGAGCCCAGGCCCCTTCTATCTTTCTTCTATGCTCTCTTTATCATGGAGTTTTCGTCTTTATGGTCACAAGATGGTTGCTACATCTCCAGATACTGCATCACTGTTCTAGGCAAGAATAAAGATGTATAAAGGGCAAATGTAAGAGTTTGATACTGTTTTCAATTCAGACAGAGAGGCTCTCCACTGGGAATTGTGCCTCATCTCATTGGCTAGAGCTGTGTCACATGGCCAGCCTCATGCAAGGTAATCAAAGATATTATTGGGAGCAAACAAGGGCAGAATGGGAGTCAGTCAGTGTCTGCCTCTATAACTGCATCTTACACCACTCTGTGCATCATTCACTGTGCTCCAGTCACACTGGTTTCCTTCAATGTGGCAAGCTCTTGTCTCCTCAGAGGATCTTTGCATTTACAGCTTTTTCTGCTTGGAATATGCTAAGCAGAGCTATGGCCATACTATGTCGGGTGGTGCCCCTACTATTCCTAACCAGTTATTCTCTATTTCATGACTCTAGCCCCTGTCCATAATTATACCATTTATTTGTTTACTTGTGTAATATCTGATTATGTGAACTCTCCATACAGTTCTTTTCTATGTTGTTTCTGTTACTCGTCCCTGTGTTCCTAGCACCAAACATGTCAGCTACATAGAAAGTGTTAAATAGAAGTTAATTAATTGAATATTTTATTTTGTCTACTATTTCCCGAAGTCCAGTGGATAGGTAGCCACTTGCTTGCAGTCACAGAAGTACTGAATGCATCAGAGCCAGAATTAGAACCTAGGTTTGCCTGGCTCTTTCCAAAAACACTGTTTCTCACAGAAGGAGGCTCATCTGGCAGTTCTCAGAAGTCTCTCTATTTCAGAGCCCAAGGTCATGCTCTACACCAAGCTAATTGATTTGTTTGTCACTTCCACAATAGCCCGGGGTTACTGACATTAGCACTTCTCTAGAAAGCCAGTTTTTCATTTGATTCTCCCAAGAACACCAGAAGCGAGAGTATTTGTGGTTTCCCTTGAATGGCTTCATCCTCAATGATGGAAAATTAACTTCATTTTGCTGACCAGTAAATGGGAAACTGAAGTCCTTAAGATATTGATTAACAAAGGTTTTTTGCTCAGAGATAAGAAAGTTATTCTTTTCAGAGAAAGGATGGCTTTTCAATTCAGGTTAGTTATTTCCAAGCATTAGTTCTAAATTATAGTCAAAATTCATTTTGCACATAAATCCTGTTTAATGAGACCCTCCCCTGATACACCTTTTATGAAACTATTGATCAAAGGCTCTGGTACTGGAAAAAGACTCTGACATTAGAAATGGATCAGCTCTGGTGATCTAGTGTACAGCATGGTGACATAGCTAATACTGTATACTTGAAATTTGCTAAGAAGTTTGATTGTTAAGTATTCGTACCACACACATGTACACTAAATAGTTAACTATGTGAGGTGATATGTTAATTAGCTTGATTGCAATAGTCATTTCACAAAGTCTATATACAAACATCAAAATATTACATTGTACCTCTCGTATATGTATAATTTTTTACTTGTCAAGTATAACTCAATGAAGCCAGAAAAAAAAGCCAGGCACCGTGGCTCATACCTGTAATCCCAGCCCTTTGGGAGGCTGGGGTGGAAGTGTCGCTTGAGCCTGGGAGGTTGAGACTGCACTGAGCTGAGATAGTGTCACTGCACTTCAGCCTGGGTGACAGAGTGAGACCTTGTCAAAGAAAAAAAAAAAAAAAAAAGGCAAAGAAATGGATGAGGTCTCATTAGTTGTCTTATTCTCTTGGCAATTCAAAGTTTCTCCCTCTTGCACGCTTGGTAATTTCTCCAGTCCATTTTGAGAACTCTTAATGTGTTTCTATTCCCACTCTGGAAGCTCTGCTGCACATCTGGAAGGCTTATTTTTGTTATTATTGTTGTTAATTTTTCTGTCAGCCATGCTTCTCTCTCTGCTTCTGCCTGAATCACCACCAGAATATGTGCTTTTAAAAGCCTTCAAATTCTTTTTGAAAATTTTCAGGGGTTTGTGTTTAATTTATCTTGGAATAAGAAATAAAGACCCAGCTTGATTTTTCTTCCAATTTGTTCCCATTTTCTTCAGTTTTACATCTTTTTCCCATTGGTTTGAAATGCCACATGTACCATGTATTAAATTTCTATTTGTATTTGGTTCTAGTTCTTCATTTTTTTAGTTCCATTGAAATTGATACTCTTGTGTAGTATAAAATGTTTTATATACCAAAGTTTTGTAATTACTCCTATCTGGTAGAGCTAATTCTGCTCAATGCTGTTTTACAGCATTTCCCCACACATTCTGCATTCATTCAGCAACTATTTATTGAAAATTTTACCATGTGCCATACACTATTCTAGGCCCTGGAGATATGGTAGAAAACAAAACAGAAAAAGTCCTTGCGTTTGTGGAGCCTACAGTTTTAGTAGAGGATACAATCTATAGGAAATTAGGACTTGGAGAACATTAGAGAAAGGTAAAGGAAAGCAGGGTGCCAGGAGCCCTGGGGGGTGGTTTTAAGTGAGGCATCACTGAGGTGACATTTGAATGGAGATTTCAAGGAGGCAGAAATTAGCTATTTGGGGATGAACATTCTATGACAAACAAAGAGCAGGCACAAAGATGTTGATATGAGTATGCACCTTGTTTCTTACAAAAATAACAAAGAGGCCAATGGGTCTAAAGTGAACAAAGTGGGCAGGGAAAGTATTAGGATACAGGTTCAGAGGGGAATGTGGACCAGATGGTGTCAGATATTGAAGGCCATTGCACGGATATTGGCTTTTACCCTGCCCAACGTTGGAAACTATGAGAAGGTTTTGTCCAGTAGAGTGACATGAAATGCCTTAGGTTTTAAAGTAAATGAGGCCAGGCATGGTGGCTCACGCCTGTAATCCCAGCACTTTGGGAGGCTAAGGCAGGTGGACCACTTGAGGCCAGGGATTCAAGACCAGCCTGGCCAACATGGTGAAACCCCATCTTTAATAAAAATACAAAAATTAGCTGGGCGTGGTGGTGAACATCTGTAATCCTAACTACTTGGGAGACTGAGGCAGGAGAATCACTTGAACCTAGGAGGCGGAAGTTGCAGTAAGCACCACTACACTCCAGCCTGGGTGACAGAGCAAGACTCCATCCACCCGACCCCCCCAAAATAATAATAGTAAATAAAAAATAAAAGAAATGACCTGACTGCTCTTTTAAGAGTATACTGTGGGGTAGCGGCAGATACAAGAGAGCAGTTGATAGACCGCAGCTGTAATCCAGGTAGAGAGATGATGTTAGATGGAGCAGAGTGATAGTAGTGGAGGTTATAAGAAGTGGAAGGAATCTGAATATATTTTCGAGGTATAATTGGAACTATTTTATGACTGACTGGATGTGGGGTATTGGAAAAAGAAAGACATCTTTAAAAACTCTAAGGATATTTTTGGTCTAAACCAATGGATGATTAGAATTGGCGCTAAATGAGACAAAGAAGGCTGCAGGGGGAGAGACTTAGGGAAAGTCAGGGCTCTGCTTCGATATGTTCTTCTACAATATCTTTTATCATCTGTTTGAAGATATTAAGTAGGGAGTTGCATACATGCATCCAGAGTCTGAGATGTCTGAAGTGGATCTGAACATTTATGGGATTTTGGTATATTGATGACATTTAAAACATGAGATAGGCTTTTATGATTTTTTTGATAAAATATGCCTAAATCAAAATCCAATTAACTTTATAGATTAAAAAGATAAACCACTTAGCCTCCCAAGTAGTTGGGATTACAAACATGATTAGGGAGAACTGATTTCATTGAGTCTTCTCACTCAAAATAAAAAATCTTCCATTTTCCAATTATTCAAGTCTTTTTAGTCCTCAATCTGATTTTTATGTCTTCTTCATATAGATAGTACACATTTGTTACTAAGTTTATTCCTAGATATTTTTATAACTTTTTGTTACAAAATATGAACATCATATTCTCTGAATCGGGGTAAGCACTTCCTTTTGGTAAAGGCCAGATAGTAAATGTTTCAGTCTTTTCAGGACCCTGTCACATATGTGTGCAGGCGTGTGTGTGTTTTACAGTCCCTCTACTATGTAGGGTCTGGGCGCAGTGGCTAGCACCTGTAATCCCAGCACTTTTGGAACCCCTGGGCAGGAGGATTGCTTGAGACCAAGAATTCTGGACCAGCCTAGGCAACATAGCAAGACTGTGTCTCTACAAAAAAAGATGAAACAAAAAAAGGGTGTGGTGGTGTACACCTATGGTCCCAGTTACTCAGGAGTCTGAGGCAGGAAGATCACTTGAGCCCAGGAGTTTGAGGCTGCAGTAAGGTAGGATCATGCCACTGTGCTCCAGCCTGGGCAACAGAGCAAGACACTGTCTCAAAAAAATAAATAAATGAGGATATTAAAACCATCCTTACTTTGCTGGATTAGGTGCTCAGACCATAGTTTGTCAATCTTTGCTCTAAGTAGTTACTACTTATAAATAGGAAAGCTATTGATTTGTATATATTAATGTTGTGACCAGTAGCAATACTTAATTTGTAAAATTAATCTTAGTTTCCTGATATAAAATTATATTATCTGAAAATAGTAACTTTGTCCCTTTATTAATTTTAATAGATCATTCTTTTTTCTTTTTTAATGATAAGGGCTAGCATCTTCAAAACTCTGTAAAATTATAACGGTGTCTTATCTTCACTTAGATTTATTTCAGAGTTTCAGAATCTATATTGTAAAGTGATGTCTTTAGAAAACATTTATTTCTATTTTACTAAGAATTTTTATTTTCAGAAATAAATATATACATTTTATAAAATGCTTTCCAATATTTATCATGACCCTTATATGGTTTTTCTTCTTGGGTCTATTAAAATATTAATTTAAATGGCTATTGAAGTGATAAGTAAAATGTAATAGGCAGGCTGTATGTCTGCAGAAGTTAGGGAGGACCATTCTGCCAAGGGAGCCTGGCTAAGGGATGCCGATAGGAGCTGAAATCTACCTTCCTCTCCTGTTGGCAACTCTGTCACCATTCCCCTGGAACTATGTTCTCCCTCCTTAGCATCTATCGGAATCACCCAATCGACCTGTTAAAACTGATTACTGGTCTCTGCCCCTAAGGTTTTTGATTCAGTAGGTCCAAGTAGGGCTGAGAATTTGCATTTCTAAAAAGTTTCCAAGTGAAACTGGTACTGCTAGTACTGGGATCCACAGTTTGAGAACAATTGACCTGGAGAAGGAGCTGTCATTTTCTAATTTGTACAAAGGAACCCTGGTAGCTAATGACAGTCTTGGTGAATCAGAATGGAATATGAGCATGTAGACAGTATTGACACTATAGGAAAAAGTACAGATGTAAGATACCATCCAAAGGGAATGGTGGATGACTCAGCTTTGGTAGACTTCAGGATATATGTAGGAGTCTATTAATGGATAGCCTTTGAGAGATCAATTTTAGTAGGATGATTAAGGTGGAGGCTAAATTTCAAGAGGTTAGAAGTGAGTGATATACCAGGAATTAGAATTAAACAATTGGATAATAAGAAGAAAAGGAGCCAGCAGAAAGGAAGAGACTGCAATTATCAAAGGACAAATTTGGGACAGACATTTGTAAGGAAAAATGTAGGGAACATATGAAAATTTTTTAAATAGGGGTTGTCCAGGAGCAGAGGCAAGCCAGAAATGCTCACATCTTGGCACGGTTTGCTTTGTGTATGATGAAAACTGTTAAAGTGTTTTGTGCATGGGTGCTTTCATTTGCTTCTTCCTATGGCAAAGTGTAGAAATTAAAAATCCATGAGGAATGATGCCAGTGCAGTTGATGATCCCCTATGCCTTTGCCTGTTAAATAAATGGGAGGTAAAAAGAACCTTGAAGATACACAATCAGAGATATTGCTGTTACAACAGAAAGTTGTGAAAAAATAAATAAACCTACTCAAAACATTTTTAGGCTGCTGAATGGAGTCTCAAATGCCTCTGTCAGCAAAAGATGCTGTTAGGTAGGTCTTATCCTCTTCCATCCTTCCCTGTGACATGAACTTCCCTTCTTTACTTTATTCAACTACTGGTAGAGAAAGAAGACCAGAAATAGCTACGATCAATACTTTGCAACTGTCTTTGGCTGAAATCCTATAATGACCAAAGGCAGATAGACGACTCTGTGCAACAAGGCCTCTTGGGGAGCTGTGATAGGAAGTGAATTTGGAAAAAAAAAAAGATCAAGAGCTTTTGGTTTCCGTGGAACTCAAAACCCTAATACTAGATAAACTAGAAATCACTGTAATTATAATTGGAAGTAGCAGTACTCAATCCGGAGCCAAGACTTGTGCCCATAGTGTGAACTAGAGAATTAGCTTGGGGCTGGGTGTGTGTACACATGTGTATATTCTGGACTTTCTATTGCCTTAAGCAAGTGCAACATGGAATACTGACTTGAGCACCGCAAAGAATGAACCATTTTAATTCATGTATTACACTTCAGAGTCTGATCTTGCTTCAATATGGCATATGAGTTTTAAGTAACAACCAGTCATTTATATATACACTGATTCATTTGATGCCTCCACCAATCTGTGAAAGTACTCTCCTTATTGCTATGGAAAAAACACTGGTCAAAGAATGAACTAAGCTGAAGTATAATTAATACTAGCTTACGTTCACCAAGGAAACACTGTGCACCCATCACTTTATATGTATTTTCTTTAATACCTGAAAATACACTGTGAGGTAGGGAGAGTAGTTCTCAACTAGAGGCTATTTACCCCCGACATTGGTAATATCGGGAGACATTTTGAGTTGTCATAGCTGGGGGTGAAAAGGTGAAAAAGGTTATGCTGTTAGCATCAAATGAATAGAAGTCAGGAATGTTGCTTTATCTCCAGCCCAAATGATAATAGTACCAAGATGGAGACACCTGCTCTACATCTCATTGTATGGGTGATGAGATGATGAAACTACAGCTCAAAGAGGTAAGATGGCATTCCAAGCACACAACCAGTAATAATAGAGCCTATATTTGGCATAGATTAACTAGCTTGAAAGTTTCTGCTGGTCCCACTACAGGGCACTGATCCTGAATTTTCTATAACCTTAAGTAAAACATTTGACTTCTTGGTATCTCCGTGTTCTGATTTCTTAAAATGAAAATGTCACTGTCTGTCTTGCTCTCCTGAATATATTTTTTAAATAATCAAATAAGGTCTCACATCTGAAAGTGTTTCACAAAGTAAGATTTCATTTCTAGAGGGAATGTTAGCATGGTGATGGAGAGCACAGACCCTGGAGTCAGGACGACCAGAGTTCAAAACCTAGCTCTGCTATTTGTTTTCCCTATGACCTTGGCTAGCCTTGTTGAGGCACCTCTCTTTACCTCAGTTTTCTTATCTGTAAAATGGGAGATGAAAATAGTACCTCTTGGTAAGATGGTTGAGTTAGATAGCACATGAAATGGGTTTAGACAAGTGCCTGATACATGCTAAGTAAGGGTTAGCTCTTGTAAATCTTATTATAAATATACCTGTACATATCTAATTATGAAAGATCTAGATTGAGAATACAGCCCGATTAACAAACCCACATCCCAAGCACCTCTGTCAACAGCCCCTATAGTTTGTAGGAGCAAACCTAAACCAAACCAAATCAGCTAGAGCAATTGAGATAATTAAAGAGGTTCTAACTCAGAAGCAATCAACAAACTATACATTCCTTCCCTCACTGCCACCAGAAGACTAAGAACAAAACTGAGTGGACAAAGTTAGAGTTGAATTACATGATAAGGGGTTGAAAAGGCTGCACTGTAGACAAGCTTCAGAGTGTACTCATTAAGAGTTACAGAATATTTTATCTTGAAGGAAAAACTCCCCATAGTATTAATTATTGCAAAAGAGCCCCACAGGATTAAATCCTAAATGTAACTGTGTGTATTGGCCCTCGGGGAGTTGTTGTAGATTTTCGTTAGCAGTATCCTTGTTTAAGAATCTATTTGAAAAACTCCCAAATTGACCCTTATAAAAGGTATAAAACCAACTTAATACAGAAATTTAATTTTAGACTGCCGACTGATACAGTGACAGTGCATGACTACATTAGTTTTAGGTCCTAGGTTCCAACAGAGTCCCGGCCTTTCAATGAACCTAATATAAAGTCACTCCACTTAAGAAATATTTTTTACATTGATTCTGAACAGTCATAGTGGCTGGGTTCTTCACTGTGAATATTCCAGTGGGGAATAAGAAAATCATTAAGGAAATTGGACTCACGGGTAAACATTCCCACCTGCAGTAAAACTAAAGTTAAAAAAAAAATCATTCATTCATTCAAAGTAGTTATTGAATGCCTGTGTTTTGTGTCAGGAACTGTTTCAGGGGCTGGAGATGACTTAGTGAGTAAGACTGATATGAGCCTTGTCCTCCAATGAGGGGAGGCAAGCGATGCATAACTGAGCAAATCCATAAATGGGATGATTTCAGATAGTGGTAAGTCCAATGAAAGAAATAAACAAAGAAATAATGTGAAGCGTTGGGAGCTTCAAGAAAAAGAGATAGGAAAAAAGAACACTCAATAATGCTTTAAACTCATTGAACAAATATTTGACAGCTGAAAAGTTCAGGCCTGATTATGAGGGATCTTGCACCTTTCCAGCTTATTAGTCTTTGATCCATTCTTAAGGTACCAACCTTGTCCTCATGGTTCAAGATGACTAAAGAGTTCTAGCCGTCACATCTCTGTTCCAAGCAGCAAGATGGGCAATAATGAAGACAAGGAAATATCTCATCCCTCTGGAAGACTTCCTAGTATTCCTACAGGATACTTATTCTCCCACTTCATTACTCTGAGCTAAGTCACTTGGTCTTACATGCCTGCAAGAAGATGTGAAATGTAGTCTTTAAGTCGATTAGTGACGTGTCCAATGAAAAGTTGCAGTTTTGTTAATGTGAAAGCAGAGAAGATAAAATATTGGGTAGAAAGCCAACAGTGTCTGCCATGAGGGATACTTTAGAATGCATAGTCACAAATGGTTTTCTGCCAACATAGTATTTGAGCTACAGCATGAAGAGATAAGAAGGAACAGATATTTGAACAACTCTAGGAAAATCATGAGCAAAGTGGTGAGAACAAAGGCCCTGGAGTGGACATAAGTGTGACTTTTTAAAGAAGGGAGAGAAGACGTGTGAGAGGTATGACTTGAGGTTTGGGAGCCAGGGAGAAAATGGCCTGGGTAAGATTGTAGAGATTAGCATGGGTGGATCACACTGGGCTTTCAATGGCAAATTGGTGAAGGTTTTAAGCAGATAAAAGATTAGATCAGATTTATAAGTTTGTAAGATTGCTTTAGATGTTCTGTGGAAAATGAAGAACAGAGAAAATGAGTCAATGTTTGGGAAAAATATATAGGCTTCTGATAAAATTCAACATCCCTTGTTGTTAAAAACTTTACATAAACTAGGTATTCAAGGAACGTACCTTAAAATAATAAGACCCATATGTGACAAACCCACATCCATTATTATACTGAATGGGCAAAAACTGGAAACGTTCCCCTTGAAAAGCGGTACAAGACAAGGATGCCCTCTCTCACCACTCTTATTCAACATAGTATTGGAAGTTCTGGAAGTGAAATCAGGCAAGAGAAAGAAATTAAGGGCATTCAAATAGGAAGAGAGGAAGTCAAACTATCCCTGTTTGCAGATGACATGATTCTATATCTAGAAAACCCCATCATCTAAGCCCAAAAGCTTCTTAAGCTGATAAGCAACTTCAGGAAAGTCTCAGTATACAAAATCAATGTGCAAAAATTGCTAACATTTCTATACACCAGCAACAGCCAAACTGAGAACCAAATCACGAAAGAACTTCCATTCAAAATTGTCACAAATGAATAAAATGCCTAGGAATACAGCTAATAAGGGAACTGAAAAATCTCTACAAAAAGAACTACAAACCACTGCTCAAAGAAATCAGAGATGACACAAACAAAAGGAATAATATTCCATGCTCACGGATAGGAAGAATCAATATCTTTAAAATGGCCATCTTGCCAAAAGCAATTCATAGAGTCAATGCTATTCCCATTAAAATACCATGGACATTCTTCACAGAACTAGAAAAAATGATTTTAAAGTTCATATGGAACAAAAATGAGCCTGAATAGCTAAAGCAATCCTAAGCAAAAAGAACAAAGCTAGAGGCATCACACTATCTGACTTCAAAATATACTACAGGGCTACAGTAACCAAAACAGCCTGGTACTGGTACAAGAACAGACACATAGACCAATGGAACAGAATAGAGAACCCAGAACTAAGACCACACACCTATAACTATCTGATCTTTGATAAACCTAACAAAAACAAGCAATGGGAAAAGGAATTTTCATTCAATAAATGGTGCTGGCAGAATTGGCTAACCATATGCAGAAAATTGAAACTATACCCCTTCCTTACACCATATACAAAAATTAACTCAGTATGGATTAAAGATTTTAATGTAAAACTCAAAACTGTAAAAACCCTGGAAGACAACCTAGACAATACCATTCAGGACATAGGCATGGGCAAAGATTTCATGATGAAGATGTCACAGGCAATTGCAACAAAGGCAAAAATTGACAAATGGGATCTAATTACACCAAAGAGCTTCTGCACAGCAACATAAACTATCAATAGAGTAAACAGACAATCTATAGAATGGGAGAAAAGTTTTGCAAACTATGCGTCTGACAAAGATCTAATATCCACCATCTATAAGAAACTTAAATAAAATTTACAAGAAAGAAACAAACAACTCCATTAAAAAATGGGCAAAGGACCTGAACAGACACTTATCAAAAGAAGACATACATGCAGCCAACAAGCATATGAAACAAAGCTTAACATTACTAATTATTAGCGAAATGCAAATCAAAACCACAATGAGATACCATCTGACACCAATCAGAATGGCCATTATTAAAAAACCAAAAAAATAATAGATGCTGGCGAGGTTATGGAGAAAAAGGAACACTTACACATTGTTGATAGGAATGTAAATTTGTTCAACCATTGTAGAAGACGGTGTGGCAATTCCTAAAGACCTAGTCAGAAATACCATTTAACCTAGCAATCCCATTACTAGGTATATACCCAAAGGAATATAAATCATTCCTTATAAAGTCACATGCATGCATATGTTCATTGCAGCACTATTCGCAATAGCAAAGACATGGAATCAACCCAAATACCCATCAATGATAGACTGGATAAAGAAAATGTGGTACATATACACCATGGAATACTACACAGCCACAGAAAATAATGAGATCATGTCCTTTGCAAGGACACGGAGCTGGAGACCATTATCCTTAGCAAATTAACGCAAGAACAGAAAACCAAATACCACATGTTCTCACGTGTGGGAGCTAAATGATGAGAACACACAGACACACAGAGGGGAACACACACTGGGCTCTATCGGAGAGTGGATGGTGGGAGGAGGGAGAGGATCAGGAAAAACAACCAACTGCTACTAGGCTTAGTATCTGGGTGATGAAATAATAGGTGCAACAAACCCTCATGACACATTCTCCTCCTATGTAACAAATCTACACATCCTGCACGTGTACCCCGATCTCTATCTATCTATCTATCTATCTATCTATCTATCTATCTATCTGCCCACCTACCCAAAACTCTTAAGTGGATGGCATGAAAGGAGGAAAGAAGGCCGTCTTTGTTGTCATTGTGGATGTCTTCATTTACTCCCTCCATCTGCTCTTCACCTTTCTCTACACTGCCTTTGCATTAGCAGCCATCCTTGCTCTCTGACTTGTCTGCTAATCTGGGTAGTGGTAGGAATGGAGGCAGGACACAAGCAGATCAGGCCACATGAAGTGAGTGAGTTTGGGGTATTTTTCTGCCGATCTCCCTGCTAAGTTGCCAAGGGTCCACTGGATCTCTCTACTGAACTCAGCTCCTGCTAGGTGAGCTCTTCCACGCCCGCCCTCCTTAGGACTGGTAAACACTTACCAGCTCAAGGCTAGGAATGGTAATGGGTCCTCACTGTTGCTAGCCCTGGGCTGCTACATGATCCCTTATAGCTCCCTAAACTTTATCCTCAGCTTTGTAAAGAGTTCAACAATTAAACATTCTCCAGTGACTCAATTTAAATGTACTATCTAATTATTAGCAGGGCAAAGCTACTTTCAAAGTGCTGCGTACTGCACGCCATCTAACTTTCAAAATAAAATGGTAGGGGAGGAATTATAATCACTGTTTTAAACATGAAGATATTCATTTCTGAAATATTAAATTAACATAGTGGCGGGGGAGCCAGGTGTCTTGACATTTCTTTAACCTCACTTTGTTTCTAACCTCAAAAACCTGACTTCAGCATGTTTTTCTTCTTTCCTTTTATTTCAGTGCTCAAGGTGTATTCATTATTTTTTCTTTCAGGCTCTTTTTTTCCTCTTTGTGTTATACACACTACATATGTGCATTTGAGGGACTTCCCTGTCAACTTTATTATGGATAGCCTGTGAAAATGAAAGTACAGAGAAGGCCATTTCTCACCCACCACTGGTACATAAGAGCAGTAAAGAAAATAAAGCTCAATTCTTGCAAGTGACAACCACAGATAATAGATACTACCAAACCAGGAATTTGAGGGTGGATTATAAATCAAAACAACACAATATGCAATCAAATAAACAAGAAATAGGAGCGATAAAGGCTCTTTTCATCTATATGTTTATCCACTCTCAGCAAAAGGCACTGACTCTGGAGAATTTGGGCTCCTAGAAATGCCAATTCTCATTGCTGAGCAAGGTTGGATGCTGACATGTTGTTTCACACACCAGGCATCAAGCTGCCACTGTGGTCTCCATGGCAAAATCTACTAAGCACCTCAGAAGGCTGTGATAGAGGAGTGCATGTTTTCAACAAGGGTAAGAAAAATAATAAGGCCCAGCAATGGAAACATCCACCAGAGCAGAAGCTGACAGTTGTCTTTGACAGTAAAAGGGCTGACTGCTCCTTCACTGTAATTCCATGAGAAGCTGAGTGACACTTTTAGATCATGATATGATATCGCTATTGAAGATTTATAATGCCTCTTTTATTCGGTAGGAGACAGAGAGTGGGAAAACCACAGAAAGTATTGAGAGTTTTGCTCATTTCATGCTAATTGCCCCAGCTATAAAATAGTTCATGGAGTCTGGACAATATAACAAGCTTGCTTATAACTTATCTTGCTTCTAAATTAGTAGTTTGCTGGTTCTGAAAATATGGTGTCAATTAATGATATACAGTAGATTTTTTCTTACAATATGCATGTGCATCAGATATTACATTGTTTTGTTTTCTTAAATCAGAATAAATTTGGTTCTGAGTGCCCCCAGAACTACGATGGAATAGCCAATATCTGTCTTTATTAAGGAGTTTTCTTTTCACCTTGGTTGTTCAGAGTCCCAAATGGCTTATGTAATCCAGTGAACTTGAGCAGGGGTCCTTCAGCTTCATGGCATCAGGGCTTTCCTTCCAGGAAGGGAAGCCCAAGATCTTTGCCCAGGGCTTCCTAGTCCATTTAAATGTACCTGCTTTCACCAACTTGGTGCTAAGCTGGGGCACAGAGAACTCTGTCAATGGCTCCCTAGGCCACCGTCCTTGGTGTTTGCTTTCCACTCCATCCCTTTTGAAATCCATGTACTAGCCCATCCATCAAAGGTACTGTCAACCCTAGGTATTTCACAGAAGTGGAACTTGGCTTCCTCCACACTCTTGGAATTCACCACCATTGTCCTCCTCTCTTTAATCCCAAGGAAAGAGGTCCCTAAGGAAAACTGCACTTTAATTCTCCTCAATCAGGGGTTGACAAACTATGAGACCTACCAAAGGCCAAAATCTAGCCAAAAGCCTATTTATTTATGGCTTGTAAGCAAATTTTTTAAAAAATGATTTTAAATAGTTGTATTTCCAAATTGTTATATAAGTACCTATATAATATCGTTGATATTTCTTCTTGGTCCCAAGTGCCTAAAATATTTACTATCTGTCTCTTTAAGAAACTTTGCCAGCTCCTGCTCTAGATTTCCATACAAAAGCCTGGTGACCTGGAGTCTCTGGCTCAGACTCTGAAATAAGAAAGTCATTAACAATCCCACTGTAAGCCAGAAAACAAATTAGTATCAGTTAACTATGAAGAAATGGAGGAAGAAGGGAAATGTTATTTTGATAGTTGTCTAAGGATTTGCTACAATATGCGAAAACAGAACTGTGTATCTCAATAAAGTATGTTGTCATAGAAAATCTTGAAAGTTTCTAAGGACAGGACTCATTTTCATTTTTCTCACTCATGTACTCGAGTTCCCCTAATTTTGACTTGGTCAATCCTAGACATAAATCTGGCCCAGTGACCGCTACAGAAAACAAGAATGACCATGAAAATAACTACCTGTCTGGTTTTCTACATCCAGGCTCTATGGAACAGGGGGACACTCTATACTTTCACAGGCCATAATTCCTTCTCAAGCTCTGAGAACACCTATTTTTCTGGTATTAGGGAAGCTAAGGGATGTTGAGGCAGCAGTTTAGTGACAACAGCACCAGCTTGGCTGCTGGACTCACTCTGTTGTTTTACCACTGGTGTAATAACAAATTACTATCATCCTTACAGTTTTGTTTAGGTATATAAGTTATGTTATAAAATTTATATACAGTAAACTACACTCATCTTAAGTATACAGTTTTAAGTTTTGACAAAAAACATACCATGCACTACTACCATATTTAAGGCATTCTTATCACTCCAACAAGCTTCCTGGTATCTCTTTACATTGAATCTAGCCTCTATTCTTCCATCTCAGGCAATAATTGATCTGATCTCTGATGTTATACATTAGTTTTTACTGCTGTCTAATTTAGATAAATGGGAAGGATATAGTAAGTATTCTTTTGGTTTGGCGTTTTTTGCTCTGCAGTGCATTTTTTTTTTTCAGATTAATCCCTGTTATGTGTATCTGTGGTTTGTTTGTTTATTTTGGTTATTATGAATAAAGCTGCCATGAACATTTAAATATAAGTTTTTGTGTGGATGTATGTGTTCTGTTTATTTGGTAAAAACTTAGAATTGTTGGGTCATATGATAAGTATATATTTAACTATATAAGATGATAATCATGTTTTAAAAGTGATTGTCCCATTTCACATTAAGCAATGTTTGAGGATTCCAGTTGACATATATAATGGGATCTCAGTTTGGCTTTAATTAGCATTTCATTGATGACTAATGATATTGAGCATCTTTACACTTGCTTATTGATTATCGTCTGTGAAGTCCATTCAAATCTTGTACCAGTTTTTGACTTATTATTGAGATGTAGGAATTATTTAGGGATTCTGGATGTGAGTGTTTTGTCAGATATGTGGATTGCAATTATATATTTCTTGTATTTTTAGTGTTTTTATGCTATCTTTCAATGAGCAGAAGTTTTAAAATTTAATACATTCCAATTTATCAATTTTTAAATGATTTGTGCTATTTGTGATCTATCCAAGGAAACTTTGCCTGTGTCAACTGCAAAGATTGAAGATTGTTCCTTTTGTTTTAACCTTTGTACTATTAGGAACTGGCAGCATTTTACCCCCATATATCTACCTTAGTTCCAAATTTAATTGTCTGCCTACTTCTTGATTTTCTAGAAGAATAAGGAGAAGGAAGTAGTGGTATCAGTCAACCATGATTTTGGGTTCTTATGATGTGGAAGGCATAAGTAGTGAGGCCTTACAGACACACAGGGCTAGGAGTTGGAGTTAAGACTGTTGCATAATTCTGGGACCCTTGAAGAACTGCATTTGTTGTGAACATCTATGGATTGTAACAAGTAGAAAACAAAGATTGTTGTCTGTCTAGGCTTGGCTTATGACAGAAAAAATAATTACAAATTCAAGATTTATGTTGCATTGAAGTGTATGTTTTGAACTACACCACTCATGTAACCTGGAAACCTTAACCCCAAAATTCAATAGGCCTCAAGTAGTTCCTGTCAGAAACAAATGCAAACTAACCCTTGAAAGAAACTTCTAGAATTCAGGTCACACAAAATACTCAGTTAAAACAATAACAAAATATATCACCTAACAATGAGCTTGTTATAAGAAAGCATATGAAGAAACAATTTAAAGGCTTAGAGGCAACACACAAGATAACAGTGGGATTAGTGTCATAGAAACTTGAGATATTTGAATTACAATTTGAAAAAGAACATAAAATAATCATATTTAAGATTAATGAGAGTTAAAGAAAGGAATCAAAACATCAAACACACACAAAACATTACATGAAAATAATAAAAATATTTGGAAACATAAATAAAACTTGGAGAAGTAAAAAAGAGTATAACCACTGGAACTAAAAACTCAATAAACATGCTTAACATCAGATAAACACAACTAAAATGGAATTAATGAACAGAAACATGTATCTGAGAAAAAATCAATAATGCATCATAAATGATAAGAGACAAAATAGGAAAGCAATGTTTAGAAATGAAGGCAAAGAAATGAGAAGGTCCAACATACATCTAATAGGAATTCCTACAGAAACTCTAGAGAGAGTAAGACAATAGCAATATTCATTTAAGAAAATAGCTGCTAATTTTTTTAAATTAAGAAAAGAAAGGGATCTACAAATTCATAAGTAGAACAATACTGAAAAATAATAAATTAAAAATTTTAAAAAGAGAAAAATAAATTACCTTTAATAGAAATAGGGACATTGAAATGAAACTTCTCAACAGCAATGACAGACATCAAATAGCTTTGATGCTAAGGGAAAATAATTGATAACCTAGTTAGCTTAAGCCACACAGAATTACTAATGTTAAATTATATACCTACAAAAAGGAAATTACATACAGTTTAGTTACACACCAAATTTTATTCAGACACATTCTTACTTAACAGTGAAGGTGAAATTATGACATTGTCAGTAAAAGAGAGATATTCACAGTTTTATTACAGACACAATTTTACTTTATTCATTACTGTACTCCAAGTATCTAGAATAGGGCCTAGTACTCATAAGTAACTAAATGAATACTTGAATGCTTGGTTGAAATAATACAAATTGAGTTGAAATCCTATTATATTCTATTATTTACAAGTGACACGTTTAAAAAAAAACAAAATAAACAAACAAAAAAGGCTTAAAACTAAAGGACAAGTAAAAAATTCACCGAACTACTACAAATTAAAAGAAGGCTAATGTTGTTTCATGTATAACACAAAATACAGCATAAGCAATTTATTAAGGATAAAAGCCTCATTGGGGATAAGGAATCACTACATATATTAGTGACATAAGAAAGGTTTTGCTTCAGTAAAAATTAGCCCCCAATCCATCCTGTTTAACATGTTTTACTCATATTGTATAACCACTACAGGTCAGAATGGTATACTATTCCACACAATCATCCAGAAACTCAGGCTGATAGAGCCTCTATTGTCTTGTAGTGGCCCTGTCAGAAATGCATAACCTTCTTTTTGCCATGGAAAGGTAAGAGAGCACTGGATTGTCTCATGCTATAAATTGAATGCTTCAGCCTGCAAGTGGCATTTACTTCTTCTCATAGACACTTTGTATGAACTAGTCACTTTTAGTCTTGCCTTATTTCAGAAAGTCAGGGAATTATTATACTCTACTGTACCCAGAAGGAGAGAAGAATTATGTATATGCATTAATCCATTTCTGCATTGCTATAAAGAAATACATGAGGCTGGGTAATTTATGAAGAAAAGACGTTTAATTAGCTCACAGTTGTATAGGCTGTACCAACATGGCTCCAGCATCTGCTTTTGGGGAGCCCTCAGGAACCCTACAATCACAGAAGAAGGTGAAGGGGGAGCCAGTGCATCACATGGCCAGAACAGGAGCAAGAGAAAGAGACAAAAGGTGCTATACACTTTTAAATAACCAGGACCCACATGAACTCATCACCAAGGGGATGATGCTAAGCCATTCATGAGGGGTGAATGATGTAAACACCTCCCACCAAGCCCCACCTCCAACACTGGAGATTACATTTCAATGTGAGATTTGGAGGAGACAAATATCCAAACAATATTAATGAGCAAGCAATAGAAGCCTCTATCATAATGATAGAATTACAGTTCTAAACTTTTATGAGCCTAATATGTCCTCATATAAAACAATATTTAGCATCTTTAAAGGAAAAACATGTCCAATCTACTACCATAAACATAGGTTTTCATGCATTAATTAGTAATTGATAAGCTGACAAAAATTAGCAAGGATAAAACAGTTAAACAATGTAATAATACATTTTAATGACTGCATTAATAATTAGATCTAATAAGCAAACATGGAATTCAACACCCAGCAGTTATAGAACACTTATTCTTTCCAAGAACACAATTATTGAAAAAACAAAAATTTTAAACTAGAATTGTATACCTGGTGGTAATATCTTTCAAAAAGGAAGTTGAAATTCACACACAAAAGTTAAAAAAAATTATCACCAACAAGTCTGTTCTACAGCAATATTAAAGGACATCTTTCTGACAGAAAGATGATGGGACCAGGATGACATGTGGATCTACAAAAAGGAATGAAAACCAATGAAATGGTAAAGACATTGGTAACAATATATATTCCTTAAAATTGTGTATAAATGACAGTTTAAGCAAAAATATTAACTATGTAATATGGGGCTTATAACGCATGGTACAAATAAATTGCATGGCAATAAGAGTGCAATCATCTGCAGGGTAGAAATGGATATATACTACGATATCATTCTTATACCACAATGTGAAGTTGTATCATATCACCTGAAGATAGACTGTGATGAGTTAAAATGTGTACTAGAAACCAAAAAGTAACCACTAGAATAGTAAAATAAAGAAATATACCTAATGATTCAAAAAAGGAGATAAAATGGAAGCAAAACTCAAAAGGGAGCAGAAACAGAGGCAAAAGAGAAGGAAAAACAGAAGCAAAAGAAAAAAATAGCACAATGATAGATGGAAAACTAACTCTACCTGTATTCACATTAAATGTGGTGGTGGAAAATAGTATAACCACTTTGAAAACAGTTTGGCAGTTTCTTAAGATTTAATCATACATATACCATATGATCCAGTCATTCCATTCCTAGGTATTTGTACCAAAGAGAAATGAAAGTATATATTGTGAAAGGCTTGTTCACAAAATATTTAAAGTTTCCTTATTTGTAATAGCCCCAAATGGAAAATAGCCAAAATGTCCACTAACAGGTGAATAATTGAATAAATCGTAGCATATCCGTACAATATAGTACTCTTCAGGAATAAAATGTAATGCACTATTATACACTCATCAGCATGGATAAAGTTCGAGTTATTATATAAGTGAAAGAAGCCAGACAAAAATAATATATAACTAGACGATGTCATTTATATAAAATTCTATAAAGTAGAAACAAATATAGAGCGACAGGAAGCAGATCAATGGCTGCCTGGGGGTGAGTGGGGGACAGGAAGATGTGGGAGGCACAGTGATTTGGAGGATGATGATATGCTCATTACCTTGATTATGGTGGTTGCTATGGTTTGGTTGTGTCCCCACCCAAATCTTATCTTGAATTGTAGCTCCCATTATGCCCATGTGTCATGGGAGGCACCCAGTGGGAGGTAATTAAATCATGAGGGTTGGTTTTTTGCATGCTGTTCTCATGACAGTGAATAAGTCTCATGAGAGCTGATGGTTTTATAAAGGGTGGTTCCCCTGCACACACGGTCTTACCTGCTGCCATGTAAGATGTGTCTTTGCCTCTTTTGCCTTCCACCATGATTGTGAGGCCTCCCCAGCCATGTGGAACTGAGTCCATTAAGCTTCTTTCCTTTATAAATTACCCAGTCTCAGGTATGTCTTTATTGCCAGCATGAGAACGGACTAATACAATGGTGATAAAGGGTCTATATGTCAAAACTTATCAAATTACACAGTTTGAATATGCGTGGTTTATTCTGTGATAAGCCTGTTTTTTAAAAAATTTCAGTTTCTACTGCTTCCCTATATCATCTGTCCAAGAAAGTCACATCAAATATGACAACATCGGTTAGGGGTCAGTAAACTATGGTTCATGAGCCAAGCACTTGTTCTTACAAATAAACTATTGAAACACAGACATGCCCATTCATTTACAAGTTGTTTTGGCTGCTTTCATGCTACAAAGGCAGAATTAAGTAGTTATGAAACAAACCACATGGACCACAAACCTAAAATATTTGCCATCTGAACCTTTAGGAGAAAAGTCTGATGACCCAGTATAGATAGGTTGAAAGTAAAAAATGGAAAAAGTATATAGCATGCAGACACTAATTTTGAAAAAGCTGGAGAGGCTGTATTAATATTAGACAAAGTAGACTTCAGAGTTAAAACCTTATGAGGGATAAAGAGGTATGTTACATAATGATGAAAGACTCAATTCAAAAAGACTTAATCCTAAGTAGTTATGCAGTTAATAACAATGCTTCGAAATACATGAAGCAAAAACTGATAAAATTAAAAAGAAATGGACAAATCCAAAAATGTAGCTGGATATTCCAAGACTTGTTTCTCAGTAATTGATATAACTAGGAGACAGAAAACAAAACATTTTCTTGAAACCGTTGACAAATCATTTTAAGAATGCTTGTTGTATATAGTTTTCTTTTGATATCATGTTTCAATAAGTGGATCATATACACATTAAACACATGTTAACACACAGTCTGATTTTTTAATTTCTCATTTTATTATGTCATTATAAGTTCTCTATATTGTAGTGTATAACATCAGACTGAATTTCCTGATTTTATAAATAAAGCACTTATATGGTAGTAGCTATTCTTTCAGGAACTGATAATTAGAAAAGTAACATATTTTGAGAATTGCACGATTAGTAACAAAAAATTAATTTGCATTTTTTAATGTTTGTTTTGTTTTCTTTTTTGGTCTTAAGTGCATCTCCCTCTCTCAGCTAAGATCTTGTTTTCTGCCAGTGTGGTAGAGTATATAGCCAGAAAATCTTTCTGCAGCAAAACACCAGAAATGCTGGGGAAAATAGAATTTTAAAATGTATCACTGAGCTCATAAGTAAATAAGGGAAAATTCCAGGAAGCTGAAAATTCAATAGCGGCACTTAGGGTGGGAACAGGGTTAGAAAAGGTCTGTAGGTTGCAAGTTGAAATTCAGTAACTATGCAGGAGCAAGATAAAGCCTTTAAGTCTTCACAATACAGTACATTGGCATTGGGCCTCAGAATGCTGCATCCTGGTTGAAATGACAGTGTGGAAATGATTCATTCGCCATCATTAGAAGAAGCTAAAAGAGTTTCTACTTTTTTAACTGGAATTCGGTGGGGGAAGATCGCTTCTAAAATTGGTAACCAGATAGATTTGAGGATTGACTTTCTACTACCTGTGTTTTCCAAAAACCACTCAAGTATATATTAACAAAAGAACAGGTCCAGGTTAGTAATACTGGGGCACTTGATAGACTCGAACACCAAATCTGCTTCTCGGGACACATCCTAAATCCAGACCTCTCAGGACATCCACAAATGAATACCTTGAAGATGTGCTCACGATTCAAAATTGGAAAGCGCAAATGAAAAACAGTGAGCAGATTAAGTAAGCAGCAAGTTAGTCTCCCAAAAACCTCAGAAAAAAGCATGCATAGACAATGTTAACTGGAAAAAAATACTGCCACATTTTGTAGTTAATTTAATTTAAACATTATTTACTTCTTTGAACTGTGGTCTTTTACTTCATAAAAATCACTGCTATGTGTCATAAAATAATAATGCTTTGATTTACCAAACAAATGTGTGGATTTCATAATCATATATTTTCAGGGTTGGGACTAACTCAATAATTCCACAGGTAGTTTCTCTTGTTTTAAAATATTATTAGAAAGCTCTCATTTTCTCTTATGATTTTCTTGTTTTTGAGGTGCTAGACATATAAACAATATCACATCTAACTTGAAAATAAAATTGTATAAATTTAGAGGTTGGTATTAATCTATGTTGAAGCAGGAAATAGACTTTAAAATTTTGGTTTATTTTATATTAGGCTTAATTTTTAACACACGTAGTATATATATATTTGTGTGTGTGTGCATGTGTGTGTATGTGTATTTAAAAAATGGCTATTAACAGACTAGATTTTTTAAAAGAGGGTGTCTGAGAATCAAACAAAATTAGGCAAAGATTACCTGATTTTACCTGATTTTAATTTTACTCAATAATAAAATTTGAGACTTTTTAGCCTAATAGTCATTTTCTTTTGAAAGCTTGGTTTGTAAGACACTATTTGACTGAGCTCATTTTTCTTCTGCAGGAATCATGAAATGATGGCTGCAACTTGGTAATGACCTTGCTTACTTTATATTAAGCATTTAATATCACCCGCATATTAAGGGGACTTAGGATTGTTTCATAACTGATTTCTTTTTCCAGTGGTGCTCTAATTGCAATTTGCACTCAGTCTATTGCTCTAGCAACTAATGAGTTCAGTCGTTTCAAGGACTTCATGCATTATTTGCTGTGAACACAAAGGAACTTGGCAGAAAAGTAAAGAAACACAGAGATGGGTTTTATACAGGGGCATTTCTGGAAACTATGTAGAAATTCAGGAAAAGGAATCTGACTAAATCCATCACAGTTCTCCTATTCTACTCAAATTCTACTCAAAAAAATCCATCACAGTTCTCCTATTCTACACAGTAATTTGGAATAACTCACTGTGAAAGAAAGAAAGAAAGAAAGAAAGAAAGAAAGAAAGAAAGAAAGAAAGAAAGAAAGAAAGAAAGAAAGAAAGAAAGAAAGAAAGGAGGAAAAGGAAGAAGAAAAAGAAAGGAAGGAAGGAAGGAAGGAAGGAAGGAAGGAAGGAAGGAAGGAAGGAAGGAAGGAAGGAGGGGAAAGAGAGAGAAAGAAAATGATTCAACAAATATTTCAACCTCAGTACAGATATAGACTGCAAGTCCCAGGAAAGCCTGAAGCTTTGTGAAAGCGATTATAAAATTTCCTTTCAGAACAAATATTGAGATTATCACATCTGAATTTCAGATTTCTTCTTCACCATTAGAAACCCTGAAGGGCTGTAACAGAGTATATGGCCTAGGCCTTCAAATTCTCTAATTGAGGTAAAATCCACTTTTTAAAAGAGATTTCAGTAATTTCATAGTAGCATGACTCAGCCATGGTAACTTTACCAGGGTATTATTAGTGGGATTGGCCCAAGCTGAATTGTAGGATAAATGATGTATGATTTCTGATGCCTGGAACATTGTATTTCTAGCACCCTGCATGTGGGCCAACCGTTCTGAAGAGTCCTGTCCGCCAATGCTTTTCAACCATCCCAACCACCAAGGATTAGTGGTTTATGTCATGAATGTTTATCAAACGCTTTAAGTATTTGAGTCTTTGAGTCAAGTGTGCTGAAATTAAAGAGAGGAGAGGCAGACAACTGACCAAGAATTCATGATGAAGGGGGACCACTGCTCAGATAGGGAGGTGTGTGAATGTTCTGAGAACACTTAGAAAAGGTCCACCATGCATCCTGGAGGATCAATAAAGAACTCCTGGGTGGAAGTGACATTAGGCTGAAACCTGGAGGAATAGAATTAGCCAGGTGAAATAAAGAGGAAGGGTGTTTCCAACAAATGAATGGTCAAAGGGAAATAACCTGGCATGTGTAGGGAAGGAGAGTAGTTCTTACTCGGCACTCATCAAAACACTCTGGGCACCTCCTTCAGAAATGCTTGGCAGCTGCTGTTTTCAAAAACATTTGCGCCTTAACTATCTGATATTGGCAAACCCGTATTGACAGGTGGTTTTGAAGCCTGGCACTTTTAAGACGTGTTTAAGAATAAGTTCTTCCCAGAAGGTTGTGACAACATTGCCAGTGTGAAATAATTCTGCAGCATGCTTTTTATTAAAGTGGCTGAAATTTAAGTTCCTAATTTTATTCCAGTGACCAATCCTCCACAATTCATAGACCTTGGAGATAGCATCTTCTTTGTGACTCATCTCTAGAGTTTATCTGGTACCTCTATCACCAGACATTTAATAAGTGTATCCTCAGTGCCAGGCACAGGGCTAAACGGATTGGTTGGGAAGAGCTCCAGCAATGATGACCACTCAAGATTTGCCTCTGCTCAAACCAGTTTCATGGCAAATGTTCCATTACAGAAAGTTCATTCAAGTAATAATTTCTTCATTTTGTTTCTGCCTTATAAAACATTCACTCATTTGCTTACTCATTGATTCAAAAATATCTGTTAAATACTTATTCTGAAATACAACAATTTCACCTTTTGTGGGGCCCCTTAGGGGAGACTCATGAAAATCAGTAAGTACAGTGACAAGCAATTAATTATTAATTAATAATTAATATGATAAAGGTTGTCATTAAATCTCCAGAGAAGTCCTATGAGTGCTCAAAGGAAGACGTCTCTTACTTCTACCCAGAGAAGTTATGAAGGGCTGCCTGGAGGAGGTGATATTTGTCTTAAACAAATACTACTGCCTTGTATTTCCCTGAGAATTATAATAGAAGAGAGAAACTGAAAAAAAAATTAAATATTGGCTAATAAGAAATGGCAGAATGAAGGGAATGGGTGGACAAGGAGGAAAGAGCATCCTGGGATGGAAACTACACATGCAAAGATATAGAGATGAGAAAGAGAACAAAAAAGTACTCTATTGGGCACTGAGCACTGGGTGAGTGACTGAGTCTGGGTGGGCAGAGATGTGGTGGCAGATGTGATTGGAAAAGTAGGCAGGGTTGGATAGTAAAGCTCTTTTCATCCTCACAACCATCAAAAGTAACAAGTACTTGTATTATCTAAATGTCAACTCCATAATTCCACCTGGAAATCTACTTGGCCTTTCAAGTTACACATGGAAAACCAAACTCCAGTCCTGCCCCCACCAGCCTGTGGCTTCTGCTGATTTCTCTGACTCAGTAAATAGCATCTTTAAAAGTACCCTAGCTCAGGTCAAAGTCAGCCTCAACCTCTCTCTTTCCTCACATTGCACATTTTACCTGTCAGTAAATCCTGGTGATTCTACATAGGAGATACACCCAGAATTCAGCATTTCTCATCACATCCTGGCCCAAGCCACTACCATCTCTTGTTTGAATAATGAGTGCAGCCTGTTGAGCCATCTTCTTGTATCGGTCCTTGTTCACCCTGATCCCCTTCTGTTCTGAAACTGGTGGTCAAAGTGACACTTTTAAACTCTGTATCACTCTGTTCAAATCCTTATTACTCAAAGGAAAGCTGACACAGTACAAAGGATGAGAAGCCCAGAGATGTGTGCCCGCATCAGCTCTTAGTCTTTATATCCTATTACTCTACCAGTCTTCTCTTTTCTCCCACCGCTCCAGGCTCCTTGCTTTTCCTGGAACTCAAGCATTCTACCTTATCTCGTCCTTCTATTTCCTTGTTATCCCCCAAGTTCTCCATAGTTCTAACCCTCTCCTCCTTGCAGACTCTGCTACAATGTCACCATCTCAGAAAGACCTTCAGAGTCTCCCCTATTTAAAACTGCAACTGGCTGGGCACAGTGGCTCATGCCTGTAATGCCAGCACTTTGGGAGGCCGAGGCAGGTGGATCACCTGAGTTCAAGAATTCAAGACCAGCCTGACTAACATAGTGAAACCTTGTCTCTACTAAAAATACAAAAATTAGCTGGGAGTGGTGGTGCATGCCAATAATCCCAGCTACTTGGGGGGCTGAGGCAGGAGAATCACTTGAACCTGGGAGGTGGAGGCTACAGTGAACCAAAATCATGCCACCACATTCCAACCTGGGTCACAGAGCAAGACTCTGTCTCAAAAACAAAAAACAAAACAACACCACAAAGAAAAAACTGCAACTCTCTCCTCCACTTCTATTTTCCTTCCCTGCTTTACTCTTCTCTACAGTAATTTATTCATTCAATTTTTAAAAATTGTCTAAATCCTCTTAGTAGAAGGTAAGCTAATTTAAGGTACAGATTTATTAATTTATTGCCTTTTCTCGGGGGCCAATGATGTAGTCTTAGTACCTAAAACAGTTCCTGGCATATTCAGAAACATTCAAAAAATATTTGCTAAATGAATACAATGTCCACATTTTACAAATGAGAGCCAGAGGCACAGAGATGTTAAGAAACTTGCACAAGGTCCCACAGCAACGTGTGTGTCATGCTGATCTCGGGCTGGCTATTTTACAAGGGGTGAACAAAGTTTACAGAACGGAATGAAGGCTTTTATGCCAAACCCTATCGTTTTAGAAATACGAGAGCCGGAATCAGAGTGGAGGACTGGCGAAGGTCAGAGGGGGCCTTTAGGAGCAAAGGGCACTGACTTATTTTGCTGTGGAAAGTGGTTTCCAGGTGACCCCACCGAGCTGCCTCACATGAGCTAGAGCTCCTGTCATCTCTGGCTAACAGGTCAGGGGCTCTTCCTGCCTTTTTGTCTTTGCAGGAACTTTGCTTCTGCCTCCTCTTCCTCCGGGTCAAGAGTCCCTTTTGCAGTCTCAAATAGGGTGAGTAGAGTGTGAGGGACTTTAGGAGTCCCTATTATGAAACCAGCACCCTCTGCTAAGGGAATGCTTTGAAGACTTGCTTCTAAAAAGGTCCTCTGATGGCTCCATGGGGTTTGCCTTTTAGAGGCTCTCTATTAAGAAAAAATACCAAACACCTTTATGGTAAAAGTTGCTAATTCTGCTTTGACTGTTTCTTGATAAATATGTGTGAAATTTAAAAATCTCACTTCAAAAAGGAAAAGGTTGTCCTTATTCAATGGAATTCTATATATAAAAAAAAAAACATTTGGAGAGAGAAGGGATTTATCTATTGTCAATTCATCTTTATGTGGCGAGACAAGCTTTGATGTAACTGATAGCTTGGTTACATAATAGCTCAAGAATACAAAAACGGCATGTGATGTATTATGCAGCAATTGAGACCAAAAGTTTGCTTCCCTTAGACGAGCATGAAAGTTCAGCCTGAAAGCTTTTGTTGAAAAGGGACTTTCTTTGTAATAAATCAGGAGAACCTGTAAAAGTTATCTTCAGTAGGCACCTCATACACACTTTGGGAAAAAAAATTGTTAACTCATTAAGCTTAATGGCCCCAGAAGCATCCCAGAATGCTACAGGAGCTAAACCTTTAACAAAGAACCTCACTTCTAAGGAGGTAGTATTGAACCTACAGAAGAGAAATTCTTTCAAGTAGAGATCAGAAAGCTGAGCTATTATTATGAAAGAGCCAGAAACGCAGTCATTCTTTACTAAGGGCAGTTAACAATTTCAGAGATGGATACTACAAATTATGTATACTAGGGAAAACACTTAATAATGTTTAAAAAAATAACTTAATAATGGTTAAAAAAATGTTTTAAAGGCCACCTCCTCAAAAAGGGCCAGGAGAAAAAGCTATTTAAATTGGGAATCCTTGTAAGAGCATATCTGACTGAGAGAGTGTGTGTGTGTGTGTGTGTGTGTGCGTGTGCTTGTGTGCTGCACACACAAAATATTCATATTCATCCTGGACATGGTATAAATTGAAAAGTGCTGAAGACAGTAAACATATACTTGGTCGTAAGGTCTTCAATCTTCAATTAGTAGTATGCAAATAAAAGACTAAAAGATTCAAGTTTTGTGATCATCAGTTCAACTTAGAAAATGTAAAACTAAATGCAAAAGTGAGTCATAATTGCACATAAAGGAACATAATACTTTCTGAACTCCACATTTAATGCAATAATAAGAATGTTGAGCTTAGTGTCTGGCTTATAATAAGAGCTCAATTATTATTAGCAATCATAATTATTATCATCCCAGTATAGACTAAAGTTTGTATTATCAGATTTATATGCACTATTTTATTTAATTGCATATAAAAAGCTAAAAAGACTGAAATGAACATTTTTTTCAAGCTAAAGTTAGTAGCAACAAATTAATATCTCAGGAAACCTAAATATGAATAAAAAGAAATCCAGTTCCACATTTGCCTACAGATGATGCCTTTCATCTGACCATCTCAGACCACCAAACTGAATTAGGCATCAGGCAAACACATAGCATGGCTTACATTGCATCACTTTTCTAATAGTTCAGATGTTTGTCTTCCTAATTTATTACAGCCAGATACTCGCTTCCAGTTCTTTTTCCATCTTTTCTTCTGGCATTGCACTGCAAGCTCCCATTAGTCATCCAGAGATATATTACTTGTCCTGTTCTTGTCCAAATTATTTGCAAAGATGCTGTAATTTAGTGTGGGCAACTTAGGTGAGTGCTACAGTTAAAATTATTGCTTGCCTAAGGTTTCATTTTGAAATCCTGATAAGTCATTTCGAATGGAAGCTGTGTTGAGTACATTTCAATTTATTACTTTTTCTAAATAAACTAATCTAAATTAAAATCTAGCAGAATCAATACCTCATTTTTATCATAGAGCATTGTGATTCTACCTTCCAATCATTCATCTATCGTTCACTGTGGCTTGGGAATTGCTAACAACGAAAAGCTATTTTATATCATATTATGGAAATGACACATTTGTAGCCTGTTGTCTCATATATATGGGCCCAGGTTCTACAATAAAAGTTGCATCACTCTAACCCCCTCATATTATTTATTGTGCAGAACATTCCTCTAATGTCTTATCATGAGGATTATCTAATGTTTATTATGTGTTCACAATGTTCACAATCTGAAAACTGTCACTAAAAACTGTCTCATAGTTTGTTTGGATTTAGTTTCTTATTACAGTATTAGCCATCAACCTAGACAAATGAGTAGATATTTTCAGGTTTTCCAAACGTTATCCAGTGGCCTTCCTCCAAGCTATTCATTCTGGATATTTCCTTTTGGTACATAAAGGTCTAGTGTTGAGTTGGAGATATTGCAAAGATTTTTAATATGCATGTCATTCTAATATATTTTCATTTCTAGTGACCTAGAAAAGAACAGAAGCAAAAACCAGTACAAGGAGAATTTATTCTCATGACAAAGTGTTAAGGAAAAAAAGCTCTCAAAGGATTTATTTTGTCAGGTCTCATCTTTTCCATTATTCTTTTATGTCCCACTTGTATTGCATAGTCTATGGCCAATCCATAAAAGAATAATAAAAAGGCCCCATTTTATGTAACCACGTACCAGCATGTCTGCATAAAACAGGTGATGCATGTATTTTATGTCCAGAATTCCAAATGGCCACTCATATTTTTTTTACCTCTCAGCTTTCAAGGTTGAGTTCATAGTCTTCCAAGAGTCAAAGATCTTCAGTGCATTTGCTCCATGAGGGCAGGATCTGTGTCTGTCTTATTCACTGATGAATTCCAGAACCTAGGATGGATCCTAGCTGATAGCAGGATTTTAATAAATGTTTGCAGTTAATCTTTATTCTCTAACTAATTATTATAGTTAACATTTGAGACAGGTACCCCGGGCACTCTCATTGCCTAAAAATCTGAGAAAGTGGTTGGCAATTACCCAGTAGGTTCTGTGCCAACTTGGGCATACATCATCAGTGACTTTGCCCTGAAATCTCTAGCAAACAAAAGAGAATGTATGGCTCATAATTCAGAAAGGATGAAAAGACAGTAATTTACTTTAAGATACTCATAATCCAGCTGCAGACAAAACACATTTTTAAAAAAGATAAATGAGAACACAAGTCTAAATATGGTGAATGCCTAATAAGATGAGGAGAAAGAAGTCCTATTGGGCTATGATGGGCAGAGGAAGCTTCAGGAAGGTTTTGGATAAGCTCTGAGCCCCTAAGAACAGATGAAAATCACAAAATTGGGTAGGAAGGATATGGGGTTGAAGAAAGGTGAAAAAGAATGAAAGTTACTTGGGGAAGAAGGAATGGTGCCTGCTAGTCATGTTTGGATACAGGAGTGAGTACAGCACTAGCTAGTGATGTCTGGATACAGCAACATATACAGAGGGGGTTTGTTCTGTAAGCCAGGATTGATGCAAATATCATAGTCATAGAATTGGATGGGCTCAGAGTTTTTCCAAAACACATAAATATGTTTATGCACAAGAATATATCTGGTTACCGACTGCAAATGAGTCACTTGGCCAAGTGTTGACTGAGAAATTATATTCACCACTGGAAACAGAGTTAAAAGCTGAGCAGAGATGAGTCTCACTAGTGCCCCAGGCAACAGATGGACTTTGGAGTGTTGTTCTTTGTGGTTGATTTGCTTCTTTTTTTGTGACCAGCCAACAGCAGAAAACAAATAAGAAGGGGACTAAATACATTTGGCAGGGGAAATGCAGACGAAACATGGGTACTTGGTGACTTGTGCAGTTAACTCAGCAATTCCATGGGTTATCTGAGTGCAATTCAGAATAAGCACACACATCATCCCAAAGTCTTATCTAGGAAGCCAGAGGTGCTCACTTGCTCCTTCTGTGGCTGACTTTACATTTGGTGAAAATACGTATCCCAATCCAGAATAGAATCAGGGCCAAGCAGAGCACTGGCTTCCATAGAAATGCAGCTAATGGTGCCCTGTCTGTTCCTGAATGTCAGCACCTCTTGCCCTAACAGTCACTACACAGAAACCATAAGATTTCCAATGCAGAGGAGGGATGATTGCACTCTCATTTCTAGGGAGCAATTTTAGTGATATTCAGGAGATGGTTTTATAGCTTATACATCAAGAGTGGGTTAAGACCATGCATCCTAAATTTAGAAGTCTATCTGAAGACAATAACCATGGCTATCATGCTACAATTTACAAATGGGGGTTGAAAATTGCAAAAGCTTGGTAACAAAGATCCATCAGGAGGAGTTTGGTTAAATAAGACGGGATCATGCACATCCACTGGGATAGTGAGAGTGTAGCCCTTAAAAGAAGACGAAGTCTATAAGGTGCCTATCGATGTTCTTTGAAGGGAAAAAAAAAAAAAGAACTCCCTGTTCAAATACCTTTGAGAAACACTGAGTTAAATCCAGCAACTGAGTTAAACCAAGAAACTTGTTATTTGATTTCTGAGAACCTTTATGTGTGAGGGTACCCAGTGACTCTCTTAGAGACAGATAGAATAGACAGGCTTTTCTGAGATCATTAACTACCTTGGGAGTGTGGGATACATTTGCCTAGCACAATATTTTGAACACCAAAGATCTCAAGAATTATTGAAGGTCCGAGATAGGATTTTATGCTTTAATTTGCTTTGTTTCTTAGTCTTGACGGAAAGAGTGGGTGTCATCTTCTGCAAGTCAAGAGAAATCAAACTTTCTGTTTGTCAAACTTCTAATAACTCTGGTTTACCCTGGAGTTCAAGTCTGGTATAAACAGCCATTTTTTAAGGATACCATTTAGAATTTCTGAAATTAATGTGAAAATATGTATATTCTGGGCAAGAGCAACAAGTTTTATTTAATCAGCACCCTATTCATCACTGTATAATGTATGCAGTCTCTGGAAATGCATAGGAAGGAATGAAAAATTGGAGCTGATGAATTACAGAAACCTTATACATATGCTTAATGCATTAAACACTTTCTACTAACCCTTTCCCTCAACCTCTCAGCAAATACGTCCCAAATAATTTGAGGTAAACAAAGCCTCTTAATCACCCTTAATATTCAAAAAGAGAACATAGTTGGTTAACATGCTCAGCTTTAAAATATGATCCCATTTTCCTATGTGCTAAACTCAGCTGTATTATTGTTTATACCAAGACTGTTAACTAAGGGAAAAAATGGAAATTTTTTCCCAACTCCAGGCTCCTATTAATTATAGTGTTGTATATCCTATCAAATTGAATAATTAAAAAAGTAATTCATAAGTTCAGTACTTGCACAATCAATAATGTGGATCACATTTATTATCCAAAAATAAGTAATGGGCACCTGGAACTTGGAGGGTTTTAGCTTTTCAGTTGGTATTTAAAGTCAGACTATAAGAAGAGTCTATTTAAAATCAAAGCATAAGAACCAACCTTGTATGAACATACACAGTCATTTACTCATCATGTGAGTGCAATATTCACTCACCTGTTACCACGAAGACTTTTGGTTAAGAGATCTTAGACTTCAGATTAAAAGATTTTTATGCACTTTAGGTTAAAAGATTTTGCTTCGATAATTTTATTTTTTCTTGTTTGCAACCTGGAGAAATTATGTAATGGGCAATTTTTTAATGTTTCAGCTTCTGTTTGTGTGTCTCCAAAATGTGCCTACTATGTATTGGCATTTACTCCATGCCAGTCAGTGGGCTGATCCCTTTAGACCTTATCTCATTTAAGCCTCATGAGAATTCTATCATATTTGAGTTTACAGATAAGGCAACAAAAACCCTGGAAGGTTAAGTAACTTTTCCCAGTATGACTCAGAAAATAAAATATAAAGAGAGGATTTGAACCCAGACCTATTGGGCTCCTTTTTAATAAAATGTTTTAAAGTGCTCCCTCTTGATGAAAAAAGACTAAAATATTTGCCTTAACCATCTCCCAGGCTTCTGTGAGGGAGGTTGTGGCAGATTTTTTTCTTTCAAAGGTGTTTGTGCCAGTACATATCTCATTCTGTGTGCTCTTCTTATCATGTAAATGTTGACAAACCTCCTTTGAGAGGTAAGGTTTAAATTTCTTCCACTTGCATCTAGACTGATTTTGTAACTCCTGTACCAAGAGAATCCAAGGAAAATGACATTGATGACTTCCTATGTTGGATCATAATTGGCAAGGATGTTTTCTCTCTCTCTGGTTGCTTGCTCTAGGGGAAGCTGGCCACCATGCCAAGGGGACACTTAGGTAGCCCAAAAGAGGCCCCTACATGGGATAGTACTGAGGTTCCAAGCCAACAGCCAGGACCAACTTGCCAGCTATACCAGTGAGCCCCATGGAAGTAAATCCTCTGGCCTGTGTTAAGCCTACAGATGACTGCAGCCCCAACCAACATCCAACTATAAACACATGAGACCCGAAGCTAGAATCACTCAGCTGAACAGCTTCTGAATATCTGACCCACACATAGCATGAGAAAACATGAGAAAATACATGATTAGTATTGTTTTAAGACACCACTCTACATCTCCGGGTTTTTTGTTATAGACCAAGAGACAATGCAGTGCTACTAATAGAAGTATGTATTTTAAGTGTTCTGTTGACTGAACTAGTCACTGATAAATTGAAATCTTATTTTCTACACGGAATTGGGTATATATATATATTCCAAGACAGGAAATTTAATATGAACTTTTCATTGAGAAATATGGGTTGTAGCTGTGATACAAATAATCTAAACTCCAACTTACACCAACTTTACTGCAGTGATATTAGAAGGGTAGCCTTTTAAACGTATTTTCTATCAGGTTATCCCTCTGAAATGGGAAACATGAAAACTATACCTTTCATTTATACAGTACTGTAGTTCACAACTCATGACAACCTTTAACAAACATCATCTCAGAAAGTTGTTTACCATAAAGCTAAGTGTATTAGTCTGTTCTCATGCTGCTGATAAAGATATACCCAAGACTGGATAATTTATAAAGAAAAAGAGGTTTAATAGACTCTCAGTTCCATATGGCTAGGAAGGCCTCACAATCATGGTAGAAACCAAAGGAGGACCAAAGTCACGTCTTACATGGTGGCAGGTAAGAGAGAGAGCATGTGTGGGGGAACTCCTATTTATAAAACCATCAGGTCTTATAGACTTATTCACCACCATGAGAAAGACCCACCCCAATGATTCAGTTACCTCCCATTGGGTCCCTCCCATGACACGTGGGAATTATTGGAGCTACAATTCAAAATGAGATTTAGATGTGAACACAGCAACACTATATCACTAACAAAGCTTTAGCTTCTGAGCTTTTCAACAGTACTAGCCCCTTTCAATGGAAAACACTGCTAGCAATGTATTCATATAGTCTGCAGTGTTTGGTAAAATTTGCAAAAGTAGGCATTTTTGCTGTGGTTTGTTAAGACAACTTTCTTTACTTCAACTTCCTCTCTATCATGTTCCTCCCCCTGGCTGCTAGCTTTGGTGTGAGCACAGGTATTTTTGGCAAGTGGCTAAGATAAATTTGAGCTGGGAGTACAGTTTTGGCTTGTTGTTGTTTTAGTTTGTTGTTGTTGTTGTTATTGTTGTTGTTTGAAGGGGGTTACAGGCTTTTTCATAATGTATTATGATTTCTTTTCATATTCTAAATTTCTATCTTTATATCTTTTTAAAAATAATTTTGTGATCTTTTTTCTTAAAGAGGGTGCCCCAAATTCTGTTAGTTTCAGGCTTCACAGAACCTAAACCTTCTCTGATCACCTTTTGCTATAATTGCAATAGCCCTGTGAGGTTACTAAGGAAAATGCTATTAACCCAGTTTTACAATGAGAAAACCAAGATTCTAAAATTCCCAATGACTCATCCAAAGACATGTAGTTTGTAAGAAACAAAGAGAGGATTCAAACTGCATAACTCTGATTCTTGGTTCAATTCTCTTTCCACCAACCCACTCTACTGGAAGCATGTGTTCGCTCTTCTGCTTCCTTTAATTTCCAACAAAGCTGATCTATCCTATGTCCCATTCTTCCCTGCACCTTGGTCTCTTTTATGATTAATATGATAACGTGATTCAGTTCAATTAACTACAAAAAATTGGAAATATTTAAGATCTTCCTTCAAAGTTATGACCTTTGAAATGACTGGTGTGGGGATTTCAGGCACCACAGCAGACTCATGTCATTTACATTTTAAGTGCAGGAATTTTCCCAGTGCTCAAGAATCACATAATCCACCTGTACCTCAGACTAGAAAAGGGAATTCTAGGCAGAGGGTACACCAAGTGCAAAGTCAGGAAGGTCTGATGATACTGGGCTGTAGTTTCCTGAAAGAGTCATGGGAGGTATAGCATAAATAATGTCTCCCTGAAGATGATTTAGTTGAACCATTTTAACACTGCCTCAGGGAATTGCCCCTCAGCTTCACATGCCCTTAAGCTGACCAAGCTGTCCCTCAATGAGTATCATGCCATCTTCCCAGAATCCCTCCTGCTCTGGCTTCTCATGAGAAAGCATAGACCCCAATTCTGCATTCCAGTGAAAACACAGTCAGTTTTGTAAGCTGAATTATTAATACATCATTGAGGCCTTTTGTATTTTTGTAACAGAGCTAGCAAATCTGAACCCTGTTTGTTGACTCAGATGTGGGAAGAGATAAAGTTTTCCCAAGGGCAAAACAAAACTGGGCAGAGTTGAGGCACTGGAACAATTGATTTCCATTAGTCTTAAATAGTAATAATGAATGCTCAAAAGAACTCTTCCCAAAATGTCCTTCAGCTGATAATTTATTTCCACTCCTTTCCCTCTTCAGAGGCAAAACTTTAATGGACTGTCTTTTTGCAGCAAATCTTAATATAACAGTTAATATGCAGACAAAGTGACCGAGTCCCCTTGACACATGTGTCTGATTTCCATTTAACAGGAATGGGGGGGAGAGAAGGAGGAGGAAGTACTTAAGTGAGATGCAATCCCCTCCTCCACTGCAAAGTGCAATGCCTGTCTGTGTCATTAAGATCCTTCCATTAGTTTCTTACACATCTCTCCAAACGCAGCAAATTGTGGGGCCATCATATTCAATTCTGCTTATGGCATCTGAGCTAAAATATAATTTCTTCATTTGCTATCGTGAATATTACTTGCAGTTGATATTTTCCATTATGTAATATTTTAGTCATTTCATTTAATCTGTTTCATGTTAAACAATGAAGAAAATGGCATTAATTTGACTAGCTCTTTTTTCTTCATTTTATATCTAAAATATCCTAACTGGGCCCTTCTCCTATCTTTCCCTTGCTTTATCTACAATTTCCTAATAAGCCACTCATTAAAATCCCCCATTAATCGGCACATCATTTTGGGTCTAAGCCTTCTTGTCCCTTTCTCTTCTTAATTTTCCCAGGATTCCACATCTTGTCCATAACGGTTTTTTATTTTCTTCCCTTCTTTCTATAAAGAGGTTTGTATTCTAGGGAGATGCCCTCAGAGAGAAGTGAGCAATCAGACCTGGATGGACTGGATGTCCTGTGTGCTGGAAACTGCTGCAGGTCAGCTACATGGCCGCAAGTGCTAGAGCCTGGGGAAGGAAGTAGGACGTGAGAGAGGCAAGAGAAGTGAATGAAGGGAATAGTTGAGTGATGATGTGGCACCAAGTGGACCCAGACAAGAGAATCTGGGAGAGGAGACTTGTAAGTAGCCCTCATGAAGACTTCAGCAAGATGGGCACAAGAAATTTCAGTATGCCTTGCTGTGATTTGTTGTGTTCCTTTTTCAAGAAAACCTAGAGTAAAGAAATACTTTATTCTCTAAATTTTTCTGTAACTGAGTTGTGTGTGTGTGTGTGTGTGTGTGTGTGTCTGAGTTGTGTAGGGAATTCAGAGACACAACTATCAGCTTTGAGGTGGCCTAGAAACATTCGGGGACAGCTCTCTCCCCGATCTTCCTTCACAGCCTTTACTCAATTTCGCTTACAAAAAAGCCCCAACCCCGGTGTGTGATGTTCCCCTTCCCGAGTCCAAGTGATCTCATTGTTCAGTTCCCACCTATGGGGGAGGGATTGCATTGGGAGTTATACCTGATGTAAATGACGAGTTGATGGGTGCTGACGAGTTGATGGGTGCAGCACAGCAACATGGCACAAGTATACATATGTAACAATCCTGCATGTTATGCACATATACCCTAGAACTTAAAGTATAATAAAAAAAAAAAAAAAGAAAGAAAAAGAAAAACACCACAAAAAAAAAAAAAAAAAAAAAAAGCCCCAACCACTTTCATAAGAAAAGGAAAAGATTCCCCAGTAGACAGGACTGGCCTTGGGTTACACTTCCATTGAGAGTTTATTGTAGTGACATGGTATTATTGATGGCTCAGGGCACCATGGTTGTATTGGCTTTGACTTCTGGCAACAGGTGAGGCGTCCTTGCTGCAATAAGGAAGTTGTTTACAATATTTAGAACTTGAGTGGGAATGACCAAGCTGCAGGTCATGAGTGTGATATCTCAAGTTTCGCAGCCATGAGGACTCCCTCATTCACACCCAGGGATTCTTTCTTTTCTCAGGCAAAAGTCTTGTAAATGCTGGTTGCTAACCATCACAGCCCATGTGCCAATTTGACCACTTCTATTTCTGGAGCAAAGCTGTAGTCTTTCTCCTCATCAGTCTTCATGAAGAAAATAAATAGGAAAATTAGTTATAATTGTGTGTTCTGGGGTGTGGGTGTGTGTGTGTGTGTCACCCTCTTCCCCTGCTGTAAACAGTTGCTTTGAAAAGGAAAGACCTTAGAGAAAGAATCCTGAGCCACCTACAATCTCAGCATCATTCATTGGTTAGTTTCAAGGAAAGGACTTTATGCATTGAATTGACTTCAAGAACAGGAAAGAATTTCAGGAGGTATCTGGTTAGTGATGTGGATGTATCTAGCTGATAAACTCTTTTGTCAAACAAAATTCTTAAGCCAGATCCTGATATGTGAGGTTGAAGCTGCCAACTGGTTGTGACACCTGATCCCTGTTCCAGCTTTCTCCTTACTACCCTTCCCAGCCCTGTTCCCCTCATCACACAGCTGGGTGACCTTGCTGAGTATCTTCCAGAGTCTTCCTCTGCCAAAGAGGAAAGGTAGTAGGACCTGCTGCATAGAGTCGCTGTAAGGATTAAACAAGAGGGTTCTTGGGAAACCCTTAGCACCATGCCTGGAAAACAGCAATCCCTAATAAATGTTGCCATGACAGTTATTATTATTAATGGCACAATGAAGACTAGAGACCGTCTCACTCCCCATTTGTGCTCTTACATTTCTCTACACTGAAACAGTGTTAGCTTTACTTTTGGTAATCCTGTGGTGCATTTTTGCTTTCTTGTTGTTTTCATTAGTCCCTCACTGGCCAGTTCCTGGTTATATCACTGCCTGCAGCACAGGACAGCTTTAAGCTGTCTTATCTCTCAGTGTTTGTCAGGTCTCCCTCTCCAGCAGTGTCACTCTCTGTCTCAGCCTCAGTCTTGACCTCTTCCCCTTCACCTTTTAGGATGAGATTTTCTCTCTCCTCCTTCTCCCTCCACTTTAAAAACTCTTTCTGCCTTTTCCTCCCCTTGCTTCCCTTACAAGCTTCTTTTGCCTCCCTTGTCTTTCCTCTCCCACTCCTGCCTCCTTTCTGACAGATGAGCCTACTCAATGCCGTGTCTGGTTCTATTTTATTCATTGTGCCCAGTGAGTTTCCTCAGCCCCTGCCTTGTTCTGGGGACATTCCGTTCAGAAATGGAAATGTCATGCTAATGCTTGTGGCAGTGCCATTGTCTCATAGCAGGTCTAAAGGCCACAACAGGGCCCTGCTGGAATAGATACCAGGGACCACAGGTGGCACCAGGAAGAGGACCCTAAGCCTCAGCCAAGGGCTTTACAAGACCACCGTGATTTACTGCCAGATGAATGAGTGCCATCTGCATGCTGCAGGTCTGGCGAGGAGGGCAGTAAAGTCATGGTGCTCGGTATAATGTTAATTTCCCCTGAAAAATTCAAAGTGAATTTTGTAATTCACAATATTGTGAATTTTGTCAAAATGTAGGGAAGTATAAACACTGTTTATCCAGTGCGTTCTGGCTAATCACACCCTGGCTGTCCTTCTGATTGCAGATTGATTTCGTTCATTCTTACAAGGAAAGAAATGTATTCCAGAGAAGACATTCGTCTAGATGGGCTTTGAAGACAAAGCAAAGGCTGAACTACTAAGGATAATTGGGTTGAGTTAAAATGTGCTGCTTCCAGTGGAAAGTAAAGTTATGAATACCAAAGGAGTTAATTTCTTGGGTATAACAGGGATAAATCAATGAGTCTTGAAGTTAAATTTACTTTCCCAGACTCCCTGGTCATTCAAGGTAATTATTTCTCCATCATATCTTCTATTGACCAATGACAAAACTAGATTCTTTTACCAAAAATTCTGTCAACTAGAAAATTCTATTCACCAGAAATTTCTATTATTGGTGATTTGCTATGTATACTTTTTAATATAATATATTATATATCATATATAATAGACATAATTATATGATATATAAGCAGATATTGATGTAATCTATATCATATAAATAATCTATAACATATGGAATGTATATATTGCATGTGTAACATATAATTATTGGTGTTTTGCCAGTAAAATTAGATATGTAATAAGTATGATGTAATGTGTGTAAAGAACTCTTGGTTTCATTAAATTATAAGCCACATCTCTAATAATTTAATAAATTTATCCCTCATTTTGACAAATATTTAGGAAATTTCTGTAGGTGTGATAGGATGTGGAATACAAAATTGTGGTCATTTACTTCCCATGTTAAGAATATTTTATTTCATTTTAATTATTTAAAGATTTATGTGCATATAGAGGATCCAGTTTGGTTTTCCTTTCTTCTTGAATGCCATATATTAAATGATAGAGATGATTCCATATATAATCTGTGCAAAGGACATATGCTTCCTTTGTCTGCCCAGCATGTCTTTCTTCTTCATGTGAATAGTACACCAATGTATCTTTGGGGAACTACCTCTGCCCCACTGCAAAAAGTGAAATAATATGTATTTAAAGGGCATACATTTAATCAAATAGCTTCCACAGATAATTTACTTATTTTTCCTCTTTGATTATTTGCAAATCAAGTGGTTCCCTTTTGTTTCCTCTTCAATACTTTCCATCTTCCCCACAATTCAATTACATTGAGGCCACTGGGGCAATGTTTTTCTCAAATTTATAATCCAAATGGTTTTCTTTCATCTCTGCCCCTCCCCATAAGTTCCCCTTCCTGAGAGCTCATGATTCCAACTGTATTTGATTTTCTGGGGTCTCTGTGGCTTATACGCTCCTCAGTCAGAAGAGCAGAGAACAAAGGGAGTTAATAGGAGCATGTTAAACAGGCATATATACCACTGTATCTCACCTCTTCTGCAATGTTTAGCTGAGTTTAAGGATATACTTGAGATCTTTTTCCTCTCCAAGCTGGGAGATTCAGCCATCAGCTAGCCTGAAGGACCTTATTATAACAGTGCCACCCATAACCTAAGCCCACGGCCTGGACTCAAGAACTGCGTAATAGAATGAGGTAGCAGCATCATGAATAAATGGGAAAAGCTTGAAGCTTTAATAACATTTGCTCCCTATATTGCAAGTTTTACATCCCAGTGACTTTTTGGAGGATTAATTACAGTTTTCTCTAAGAGCAAACTGTGAAACTTAGTAGCTCACCCGACTTTCCTGCGGAGATGCTTCTCATTTGGCTAAAATTAATAATTTAAATAGGTACCCAGGAGCCCAGGTAGCTTAAGAACTGCCTGGATCCTCTTTACAGCCAAGTTATGTGCTGCAAACTCCTGTTAGAGAAACTACCTGTGACTGAGATGCTGCAGAGACTGCTTCTCATATTTACTTCATTAATTCTTTCCTTCTCCTTCTCCCAGTAAAAACCTGACAATTCGGTGGCCTGTGTGGGTGGATGACAATGACATTCCTGTTTAGGAAGTCCACCGAGGTGTTTTGATGGCAAAACACCTCTGTCAATGAACCATTTTTCTCTCAATTTTCCTGATGTGATATATTTGTCACTCTAATTCTTTCCTCTCCTATTTACATATTTCTCACATTGTTTACTATATAAGATCTTGGGGGAAAAAGAGAAGGCATATGTGTTGTTGCCTTGGTTGAAAAGCACCTGGTTTGAGTGAGAAGATAATTACCTCCCACCCACCCATCCCACCAGCCTACACCCTACTTACTGCTTCTTACTGAGAATTGCTTCACCTGAACTAATTTTGATGTCTGTAGAAAAGTGAATGTTTTTGTATCATCTATCTCTAAACGAAAAGCTTCTTTGTATATCCATTGCACTGCATCATCAATGAATTCTTGAAATAAATATTGATTTAATCTAATTGTCTAATTTTCTAGATCGATGATTTGGAATCAGACACCATGCCTTTAAATTTGAACTCTGCCCCTTAACTGTGTAACCTTGCTCAGGCTCTTTATCTCTCTGTACCTCAGTTTTCTCATCTGTAAGATGGAGACTGATAATAATGGTACCAATCTCAGAGGGCGTTATGATGAGGACTAAGTAAGGCAACCTGTGAAAGTGCTTACCCCACATCTGTACATGGTAAGTACTCAATTAATGTTTTTTTTTTGAGACGGAGTCTCGCTCTGTCCCCCTGGCTGGAGGGGCTGTGGTGCGATCTCGGCTCACTGCAAGCTCCGCCTCCCGGGTTCCCGCCATTCTCCTGCCTCAGCCTCCCGAGTAGCTGGGACTACAGGCGCCCGCAACCGCGCCCGGCTAGTTTTTTTTTCTTTTTTTTTTTTTTGTGCATTTTTAGTAGAGACGTGTTTCACCGTGGTCTCGATCTCCTGACCTTGTGATCCGCCCGCCTCGGCCTCCCAAAGTGCTGGGATTACAGGCGTGAGCCACCGCGCCCGGCCCTCAATTAATGTTAGGTATTAAGTTGCTACAGGAAAGATCACTGTAACTGGGCCTGCATCCTTTCTTTACTCAAACATTCACCAGGCATCTACTGTTCAGGTCTTTCTTGTCTCTGGGCAACAATGATGAATAAAATACAATTCTTATCCTCAAGGAGAAAACAGTCAGTCCAGGGAGACGAACTGCTTTCTCCTTGAGGATAAGAACTGTATTTCTTATCAGTTACATGTCCTATGATATGGTTAGAGAGAGTAATAACCATTAACATTTATTGACTCCTTAATACTGTGCTGGATTACTTTATTTAATATTTTTAGAAACTTATGAGGTAGGCACTATTATTTTACTATTGTTCAGATAAAGAAACTGCAGCTTAGAAAAATGAAGTTCAGCTCTGTCAGACTCCAAAACTATGATTTTCACCATTTTTCTAACTGGGTGTTAACATATGAATACGTAACCATGTGCGATGGGTGCCCACAAATAGAGAAGATAATGCTGTGTTTTGAGAACCTGTGAAGTGGCAAGGACATATGATACAGGTATTGATGGAAAAAGGGAAACTTGGCTGGGCACGGTGGCTCACGCCTGTAATCCCAGCACTTCGGGAGGCCGAGGCAGATGGATCACAAGGTCAGGAGATCGAGACCATCCTGGCCAACATGGTGAAACCCCATCTCCACTAAAACACAAAAAGTTAGCTGGGCGTGGTGGTGGGCGCCTGTAGTCCCAGATACTCCAGAGGCTGAGGCAGGAAAATTGCTTGAACCTGGGAGGCGGAGGTTGCAGTGAGCCGAGATCGTGCCACTGCTCTCCAGCCTGGTGACGGACCAAGACTCCGTCTCAAGAGAAAAGAAAAAGGAAAAAGAGAAACTTACCAAAAGAATGAGGGGGTGAGGGAAGGCAGTTTACACCATGTGGTGTGGCCAGGAGCATGGCAGGACAGAGGGTGCAGAGGAGGGGAAGGAGATGAAAGGGGGGCGGGCCATTGGGAGTGGCCTTGTGTATAGTGCTAAGGAACTTGGATTCTGGTCACATGCTCAATAGTTTTTAAGAAATGAGAACACAGGATCAAAAAAAGAAAAAAAGTTTGCCAATGCCTGGCCTACGGGAGACCCTTGAACAAAACTCAAGAACAAAATAGAGGTGTGAGTCCTCTGGTATGAAGAGGAGGTGTGCGGAGAGCGTTGGGCAGCACATTTATTGGGATGGTTATTTACTGACTTTCTATTTCCACCTCTGGACTGTAGATTTTATAAATGCAGTGCCCATGTTAGTTTTGCTCATGATTTTAGTATTAGAACTGAACACAATACTGGCACTTAGTAGACGCCCTATAAATGTATATTGCTTATGTTTTTGGGTGACGGGAAACTCACAAGAGGGATCAGACACCATCTGTGGTCAGGCAATCAAAATTTGGGGATTCTTGGGCTGGGCCTTCAAGGGCAGTTAGATACTAACAGGCAAATTATGGCAAAGAGAGATATGTTGGAGAAGAAAGATCATTGATCCCAGGTGTGGAGGCACAACAGGGTATAGTGCATCCAGAGAACTCCAAGTAAGTTAGTCTGGCTAGAGTAGGGTTTTTCAGCCTCAACATTATCAACATTTGGGGCTGGATAATCCTTTGCTGTGTGCAGCTGTCCTCTACATTGTAGGATGTTTAGCAGCATCCCTGGTCACTCAATGCCAGTAGTTTCTCCCTCCCCCAGTTGTGACAACCAGAGGTATTTCCAGACGTGCCAGTTGTAATCCAAGGGGCAAACTCCCACCCCTCCACACCTAATTCAGGACCATCGTCAGGGCTTTGCAAGAGAAGGAAACAAGTATGAGGACATAACACAATATGCTGCTAGAGAGAAATGCAGAGGGGAGATTATAAAAGACATGTGTGTCATGACCAAAGAGGATGGGCATTAGCTGAGACCAGTGGAAAATTCCTGAGAGATTCAAGCAGGGCAATGCCATTGTGTTTCAGGAAAATCTCTTGGCCTTTGTGGTTTGCAGGAGGTCAGAGTTACCTAGAAGGAGAATGGGTTTTCCAGTCTTCCAGGCAAGAAAAGAGGAATGTCAGAACCACGTGGTCACTTCTGGGGAATGGGAGCGGGGCTGAGAGATACCTTGGAGATGGAGCCAGGAGAACTTGGTCCTGAAGAAAAGAGATGGTGTCAGCATAGACGAAATGATAGGAACCCTTTCAGGCATGAAGGGAAAACTAACCAAGAGCTCACTCTGTGGAAGCTAAACAGTTAATTCACAAAAGGAAGCTGCTAATCAAATGAACAAGCATGAAGTGAAAATGCCAACCCCAGTGAAGACGCTGCCAAAGCTAGCAAAGGCAAATGGAGAAAACGCAGGCAGCATCAGTGAGCTGTTCCTGGAAATGGAGTCTAACTACATTAACGCATTCAGACAGAGGGAAACAGATGGTCGGTGTGATGTCCTCAGTCACTTCACAAGCTGGATAAATAATTGTTGCCAGGGAAGGAATAATAAAAGCAGGATTTTGCCAACATGAGCTGTTGCCCTGGCCTTTGGTTCCGGGAGTGCTTCTGGAGGCGAGGAAAAAGAAAATAAATCGAGAGTGAAGGGAAATCAATTAGCCCCTCACAGATGGGCCTCTGACATCCTAGTGACTCTTATTGTCACTAGTAGGAGAGGTTAAGTAAGATGGGAAGAGAAATAACATGGAGAGGGTTGTATCCAGGGCTTTGTGAGATAAACTTACAGCAGCAGGAGCACCCAAAGTGCTTGTGGAACAGCTGTGCAGGACAGGGCAGGGACCAAGCCAGTCAAGCCAAGCTCCCCTGAGGGTGTGGAAAGTCAGGTTGACAGGAATGGCCTGAATCCGTGATGGATCCCCAAAATTCCACTGACTGGAGAAACCCACAAGGTGTATATGGGGTTCTAGTGTGGGAAGAAGATAAGTTGATTTTCTAAACACAGGCTGTTTCCTTCCAATTAAATATATTACTTACAACAGTGTATATTATGCAAATTTATATTTTGAAGTAAATATTCAGCACAACTGGCTTGATCAGGGAACAGAAAGAGTATAGAAAAAAGAATAACACATAATTAAAGGTGAAGAATTACATAAGAGACATGCTAGACTCTGGCTTTAGGAAATGCTTAACAAATTGAGATGGAGAAGGAGGGAGAAGAAAGAGGATAGGGAAGAAGGAAAGGAGAAAAAAACAGGATGAAAGAGGGGAAGGAGGAAGAGAAGATGAAGAAGATTAAAGATGTAAGAAAAATCATATTTTTTTTTCTAACCAGAGAGAGTATTTATCAAGCCAGAGCCTGGGGCAATAATTTGAGATTTTGCTAATGGCTCTTTTATCATTCATATTTGAAATGTTATTGACATTTCTTTGGCATCTGTGATGAGTTTAATTTATTTTCATCTTTTCTGAATTTGATATCAATAATACACATGAAGTCACACAGTGCCTAAATGAGACTTCAAGAGCAGTTGCTATAAATAAAGGAATTATTTGCATTTTTTACGCCTTCTTTACATGATTATTTTTTGATCCTGACAACAGTGTGGTGAGGGAGGCGGGAGAGGTGTGATTATCCTTCATTTTTTTTGTCGGTAGATACTGCAATACAGTCTTACAAAGCCTAGCGAGTCTTCCAAGCTTCTCCAGCCTGTTGTGTTAGGGTTAGGATGAAAAATCAGGTCTTTTAATTCTTGGTCTAGTGTTCTTTCCACTGCACCATGATGCTTGCTAAAAAAGACAGATTTACACATAAGAATCACAAACCCAGAGCAACTGTGAGACTCCCTTTGTCAGTTACCTGGTTGCATCTTTTGATGATTAATGCAAAGTCCCATTTCTCACTCAATCAATTTGCCTTTCAGGCAATTCATCACCACTAAAACCATTCCAGCACCTAATGTACTCTATCTGAGTGTCCCTGGTAGCTCATATCCCTGCCTTAAGTCCAACACAGCTCATTTCTTCCGGTAAGTTATCTTTGAACAATTCTATATTAGTTAACCCACTTTCAGACTAAAAGTTTCTTAATTCTTTGCTTACACCACATTTGGTTAAGCTTTTTTTAAAGTAGTAATTTTTGCTACAGTAACGCCTTTTGATAAACTTTTATGTAGGGGAAAAAGGTTTAAAAAATTAGTTGAACAATTTGAAATTGCTATTTTGTAGGTAAAAACGGTTGAATACTGGCAGTTTCATATGGTTTAGCTTAATCTTAGCTATGATTTTTGTGGAGATTGTTTTCTTCCAATTTTCCTTTCCTCTCATTCAAGCAACTATGCTAGCCTGAGCTAATTGCTTGCCTAGGCCCCAAAATAAAAAGTGATAACAGAGAAGAAAATGAATCTTTTCTGCCTTTTTTAGATTTCAAAAACCTAGGCCTGTAAGAGAAGAAAATGGAATAAAGGAACAGATAAAGGTTTAGGAAAAAACATTTTGTGTAAGATCCTGACCTTTTTACCCACTTGGCTGGGGGAAGAAAAATGATTCATTTAGAATAGAGAGAAGATGAGAGAGGGAACAGAGATGAGGGGGGATTAGAGCAAGCTCTGTGACTCTGTGTGGATTAGCCCATTTAAAATGGTCGAAGACAAGAGGGCTGGATCTGAAGGGACCATAGTTATGAGATCTAGGTGTGCAGATCACCTGCACACCTCTAAAGAGAACACTGCCATCATCAGTGAATGGAAGCCACAGGGAAGCCGAGACAGCACCTGGCATTTGCTGGGCTGGCAAACACCCAATGGTGTCTGAATTAGGGCTGTATTTACTGTCCTTTGATGGCCACCGGTATGATGCTTCTTGATCATCCACAAAGGAATGACTGCACTCTGTTCCCTGGGACCTTGCATGGCCCCTATCTATAGTCCTACAGCCAACAGCCCCTTTCACTCAGCACTCCAGCCTAAGCATTGTCTTAATACTTTTGCAATGTGCTTGAACAATTCACCCAAGGAAGAAATGTCTTTCAGGGACACTATTCCCACCTTACACTTGCATATGAACTTACAAACCCAGAACCACTTTTCTATCCAATCTTTCTTTAGGTTTTTCCAACAGATTTTTCAAGGAAGCAAAAAAGACAGAAAATTACTAAGAACGAAATTCTCTTTTTAATTTTTCCCACTGAGTCTTCATCAAGGGATAATCCCTATCTATCAGGACATATGACAGTTCTCCCTCATTTCAATGTTGTATTCATAAAAGGGAAGAAACTTAATGAAAATTTTATTCTAGGCACTTCAGGAAGATAATCTGACATTGATGGGCTACACTGATGAAGTGAAGGGAACCCAGATCTGGGGAGGTTTTTGCAGTCGTTCAGGTATGTGGTGATGCAGTACTTCTTCAAAGGGGCACTGTTGCACCAGGCTTTGTTATTTAAACCTGAGCTAGTCACTAAAACAAATAATTTATTCATAGAGTTCTCATTCTTTGGGACCCTAAAAATGTTAGGCTAGAAAATATTTCTGAGACACATTTAAAGGCCCAAAACAGATTGTTGAAAGAAAGAAAGATTAATTTCATGGAGATTGCTTCCTCTTCACTAATGTGGTGTCTCTCATCTTTAAACTCCTTCCCATGTGTTATCTCAGCAGCAAAGTCAGAACCTTCATTTGAAATGGAATTGTAAAGGACTCTGGCTGCAATGCTATTTGTTGATAAAGCAAAAATTGATTTTCAACAGAAGTTAGAATGAGGAAAGTCAAATGTGGAGGACAGTGTAAAACCTCTAACATTTTCATGAGCTTTAAAGGTAGACTCTGCTGTTCAGAGATTGCTCAAGACTGAACTGGTCCCTGCCCAGGTATCAGTGGAATGTGAGCAGAACCCAATTTACAAAGCACTTGCACATTGTTTATCTTGATTTTTTATTTTTCTCTTTACTGCCCAGTTGCTCAAGCCAGAAATTGGACATTATCCTTATTTCTCTTTCTCTCCTTCAATCTGCACATCCAATCACCAATTTCCATAGCTCGATGGCTTTCAAATTTTAGCATGCATCAAAATTACTTGGTGGGCTTGTTAAAGTACAAATTGCATGGCCTCAGCTTCAGAGTTTCTGGGATAGGGTCTGAGAATTTAAATTTCCAACAAATTCCCAAGTGATGCTGTTGATTCAGAGACCACATTTTGAAAACCACTGGTGTAGATGGATTCCTTAGCATCTTTCATATTCATCCATTTCTATTTCTATGATGACTAATTTGAGTAATCATGGTACATCACCTATATTATTGCAGTGACCTCCTTGGAAACACAAATCAGTTAATTCAGGCCCCTGCTTAAGACTTCAGTGGTCCTCTGGAGCCCAAAGGATGATATCCACACAGACTATCCATAATTAGTCCTCGACTTACTTCTCTAAACTCAACTCTTGCTAGATCTGCCCTAAACTCCCACAGTAGTAGTGGGTGTGTTCTCCCAATGGCCTGGAGCTCTGTTACACCTCCAAGCCTCTGTTCTATGCCATTTTCTCTGGAATATTTTCCCCACTGTCTTCTGCACAACCCCCAAGGGTCCTTCTGATCTCAGCTTTCAAGTCATCTTTCATACAATACTATCTGCAATTTCTAGGGCTTCTGTAACAAACTACCACAAACTGGGTAGCTTAAAACAACTGAAATGTATTGTTTCTCAGTTTGGAAGCTAGAAGTCTTCAGGGTCATGGTCCATCTGAAGGCTCTTTCTTGCCTCTTCAGTTTCTGGTGGTTGCCAGCAATCTTTGGCATGCCTTCATTTCACTCCAGTCTCTGCCTCTGTTTTCATATGACCTTTGCTGTGTGTCTCTGTGTCTCTCTGTCTCTCTCTTCTTACAGGAACCAGTCACTGGTGCTAGGGTCTATCCCATGCTGATATGACCTCCTACTAGTTTACTACATTTGCAAAGACCTAATTTCCAAATTAGGTCAAATTCACAAGTAGTAGGGGTTAGGACTTGAACATGTTTTGCTGGGGAGCAAAATTTAACCCACTACAGATGTCTTCAATCTATCCTCTAGCCTGGGTTAGGTCATCTATGATGGAGCACATTACTTTAATTGCCTATTTGCTTGCCTACTGTCTCCACTAGACTACAAACTTCTTGAGGATAGTCACTGTCTTATTATTATTGTATCTACAAAGGTCAGCACATGCTATATGTCATAAACATAAGCAGATTTTGATCAATGAACTAAGAAATTTCTTTGTGTGAACTTCTGCAAACTGTTTAAGACTAGCGGAAATAGAACTTGCCAGAAATTGACAAGTGATAAATTATTAAGATTTTTTGAATAGCGAAACTTGTATTTTATAATTTGTAGGACACAGTTTGAAAACTGATCCGATATTATATTTCTGGCGCATGTATTGTTTAGACTCAATAAATGTGTGTGTGTGTATGCGTGTGAGCGTGTGTCAATTAAGCAGTGGTTGGAAACCTAAAAAATAAAGCATCAAACACATATTTTGGTTAAGAACATAAATATTAGCACACATAGTTTCCCATTTCTTTGTTTGTAAAGTAACAAAATGAAGTTTACTTAAGATACACTCAGAAGATGAAGCAAAGGGAAAATAAGGCTAGGAAAATAAGGTAAGACCAAGAATAAGGTTGCTAAATAAAATGTAGTTTATTTATTTCACCGTCGTCATCCTTTCTGCACTAATCCAGCACCACTGAAGAGAACATACTTTTTTTTTTTCTTTTTCTTTTTTTTTTTTTTGAGAGGGAGTCTCACTCTGTTGCCGGGTTGGAGTGCAGTGGCGTGATCTTTGCTCACTGCAACCTCCAACTCCTGGGTTCAAGCGATTCTGCCTCAGCCTCCCGAGTAGCTGAGACTACAGGTATGTGGTGCCACCATGCCCAGCTAATTTTTTTATTTTTAGTAGAGATGGAGTTTCACCATGTTGGCCAGGATAGTCTCAATCTCTTGACGTTGAAGTGAACATTCTTTTACATGTCTTCTTGTATACCTACTAAATAATTCCTCTGTTATGGAAAGTCATGAAAACATAACTTCAGCTGTACTGGGTATTGTCAAGTTGCACCCTAAAGTAGTTGGGGCACTGTTCACTCCTCACTCCTGACTGTAAATGGCAAGCTTTTGTGGTTTAGCTACTGTTTGGAATTTTTGCCATGAGCAAACATTTATGGTGTTGAATTCCATCAGATTTTTAAAAGTGTTCATTGAGTTGATAATTTAGTTTTAATTTGTAACAAAGTTATATATGCATATAGTTTGAAGAGTCAAATATTTCTACAAGTTTTTTTTTGTTTTAAGCCACAGTTGCTTTCCTACCCCCATCTTTCCTCAGAGACAAAATTTTAACCCTTTACTTGATTTTTTTTGGGTATATAGCCCTATGTTTTGATATAATACACTTGAATTACTATTTCTTACATGTCTAGCTTTAGACATTATCAATTGAACTACTACTACTGAAGGTAAGAACTTACCTCTCTGTAGAGTTACAACCCTTTGTAAATCCTACACATCCTCCATTGTATCATTATAATCCTTTTGGTTAACAATAATATTCAGTGTTTATATATTATGACTATGAAAATGCATTCACAGCCCATCAATCTATAATAATTTTGTTTCCTGAACAACTTTTTGTTTTCCTTACAACTAATAATTTCCTAGGCTTTGTTTGCTTAATTTTGTATATACTTGTTGGAATTCAACCCCAAACTTTGCCACGTGTTTAAATCTCATCCTAAGAAATTCTATTATTTTATTTTTCTAAGTGAGTTTATCTTGGAGCCTTCTGACTTGCTGCTTTCTGGACAGGTGCCTTCTACTTATAGCTGCTATCCTGGCATCTCCCTAAATAACAGTTCCGGGGTTCTCTTCATGTCTATTTCATGTGTGATTTTCTGTTTACTGTATCTGTGGTATGCTTTCCCCCAGATTTTCTTGGTAGCTTTTGTGAAGTATATTCTCCCGTAGTTTTTAGGAAAAGGTTACATGGAAAATAAATTTATTGACATCTTATATGTCAAAAAATGTTTTTATTCTATGTTTAATAGTCTGGCTCAGTATCAAATTTGAAGATGAAAATAATTTCCCTTCAGATTTTTGAAGGTGCTTTTCTGTTGCCTTTGAGTTGTCAGCATTTCTTTTGATGATCTTTTATTTTCTTCTGGAAATTCACAGGATGGTTTCTTTGTCCCCAGTGTTCTGAGATTTCTCTATGATGTACCTTAGTGTGAGCCTGTTTTAGTGATTGAGTTAGGTACTTGATGATTCCTTCTATCTAAAAACTGATATATTTCACTTTTGAAAATTTTAACTACTATATTAATAATTTTATGCCTTTCAGGTTTCTATGTTCACTTTTCGTGCAACTCAAGTTTTTATGTATATTTATACATATATACACCTACATACTGAAAACATTAAAAATAATTTTCCAAATGCATGTATTAGAAAAAAGGAAAGAATGAAAATCAATAAAGAGTGCTTGTATGTACATATATATTTTATACACACACACACAAATGTATGTTTGAATCCAGTACATGGTTTTTCTTTGGGATTTTTGCATTATAGTCATTCACATGTGAAGTTTTGCCTAATTGTTTCTTTTTTCATACTGCCCTTGTCCAATTTAGAAATCAAAATTTTACTATACTTTAGAATGGATGAGAGTTATATTAGTTTCTTGTAGCTGCTGTAACAAATTACCACAAACTTGGTGGCTTAAAACAGCAGAAATGAAGAAGTATGAAATCCAAGCATTGGCAGGATCATGCTCCCTCCTCTCTAGAGGAAAATTAGCTTCCTGACTCTTCCAGGTTCTGGTGGCTACAGGCAGCTGTTGATTTGTGGTCATATCACTCTAATCTCTGCCTCTGTGATCACCTCACTACCCCCCTTCTGTCTCAAAAGTCTTTCTGCCTCTGTCTTATAAATATAAATGTGATTGCTTGACCAATTAGACATAATAGATGTCTACAGAATACTCTACCCATCAATCACAGAATGTACATTCCTCTCCTCTTCATATGGAACATACTCCAAATCAACCACATGTTCAGCCATAAAACAAGTCTTAATAATTAAAAAAAATGAAATCACACCAACTGTATTTATTCCTGGAACACAATGGATTAAAACTAAAAATCAATACCAAAAGATCTCTCAAAACCACACAATTACATGGAAATTAAATAACTTGCTCCTGAATGACTACTGGGTAAACAATAAAATCAAGGCAAATATAAAAAAATTTGAAATAAATTAAAACAGACACACAATATACGAAAATTTCTGGGATGTAGCAAAAGTCACTGTCTTTTTAAGAGGAAAGTTTATAGTGCTAAACGCCTATCTCAAAAAGTTAGAAAGATCTCAAATTAGCAATCTAACATCACACCTAGAGGAACCAGAAAAACAAGAACAAACTAACATCAGAGGTAGCAGAAGAAGATAACTAAAATCTGGGAAGAACTGAATAAAATTGAGACCCCAAAATCTATATAAAGATCAAGAAAACAAGAAGTTGGTTACTTGAAAGGATAAACCAGATTGAAGGACCACTAGCATTAACAAAGAAAAAGAGAGAAGATCCAAATAAACACAATGAGAAACCACAAAGGTCACATTTACAATTGATCCCACAGAAATACAAAAGATCCTCAGAGACAGTTAGGAACACCTCTATGCAAACAAACCAGAAAATCAAGAGGAAATGGATAAATTCCTGGAAACACACCATATTCCAGGACTGAATCAGCAATAAATTGAAACAGAAAAGACCAATATCGAGTTCTGAAATTGAATCAGCAATAAAAACATATCAATAAATAAAAGTCCTAGACCACATGGATTCACAGCCAAATTCTACCATAGATACATAGAAGGGCTGGTACCAATTCTACTGAAACTATTCTGAAAACTGAGGAGAGACACCTCCCTAACCATTCTATGAAGCTGGCATTGCCCTGATAGCAAAACCTTGCAAATACATAATGAATAAAGAAAACTACAGGCCAATATCACTGATGAACATGGAAGCAAAAATCCTCAACAAAATACTAGCCAACTGAATTCAACAGCACGTCAAAAAGTTAAATCACTATGATCAAGTAGGCTTCATTCCTAAGAAGCAAGGTTGGCTCAATGTATGCCAATCAATAAATGTGATTCATCATATAAACAGAATTGAAAACAAAAATTATAGGATCATCTCCAAAGATGCAGAAAAAGCTTTCAATAAAATCTACCATCTGTTCATGATAACAATCCTCAAGAAACCAGGATCAAAAGAACATACCTCAAAATAATAAGAGACATCTAGGACAAACCCATAGCTAACATCATACTGACTTGACAAAAACTGGAAGCATTCCCCTTGAGAACTGGAACAAGATAGTGATGCCCACTCTCACCACTCCTATTTAACATAGTATTAGACATGCTAGCCAGAGCAATCAGGCAAGAGAAAGAAATAAAAGGCATCCAAACAGAAAAAGAATAAGTCAAACTATTTCTCTTCACAGACAATATGATTTTACAGCTAGAAAACCCTGAAGACTCCACCAAAAGGCTCCTGGAACTTATAAATGACTTCAGTAAAGTTTTGGAATAAAAAAAATCAATATACAAAAACCAGTGGCATTTCTACATATCAATAATGCTCAAGCTGAGAGTCAAATCAAGAAGGAAATCCCATTTACAATAGCCACAAAAGGTACCTAGGAATACATCTAATCAAGTAGGTAAAAGATCTCTACAAGGAGAACTACAAAACACTGATAAAATAAATCATAAATGACACAAATGAAAAGACATTCCATGCTCATGGGTTAGAAAAATCAATACTGTTAAAATGACCATACTGTCTAAATAAATCTACAAATTCAATGCTATTCCTATCAAACTACCAATATCATTTTTCACAGAACTAGAACAAATCTATTCTAAAATTCTTATGGAACCAAAAGGAGCCCAAATAGTCAAAGAAATCCTAAGCAAAAAGAGCAAACCTGGAGTCATGGCATTATCTGACTTCGAACTATACTATAAGGCTACAGTAACCAAATCATCATGGTACTGGTACAAAAACAGACACATAGACCAATGGAACAGAACAGATAACCCAGGAATAAAACTTCACACCTACAGCCATCTACCTTTAACAAAGTTGACAAAAATAAGCAATGGGGAAAGGTTTCCCTATTCAATAAATTGTGCTGGTATTGTTGGTGAGCCATATGCAGAAGAATGAAATTGGACCCCCATATTTTACCATATGCAAAAGTTAACTCAAGATGGATTAAAGCTTTATTTGTAAGACCTCAAACTCTAAGAATCCTAGAAGACTAACTAGGAAACACCAAGGGCTTTGGGAAAAAATTTATGACTAATTCCTTAAAAATAATTGCAACAAAACCAAAAATTGACAAGTGGGACCTAGTCAAATAAAAGAGCTTCTGCACAGCAAAAGAAACTATCAACAGAGTACACAGACGACCTACAGAATGGGAGAAAATATTCACAAACTATGCCTCCAATGAGCTCTAATATCCAGAATCTATAAGGAACTTAAAGCAACAAGCAAAACCAAATAACCCCATTAAAAAGTGGGCAGAGGACATGAACAGACACTTCTCAAAAGAAGACATGGAAGCGGCCAAGAAACATATGAAAAATGCATCACATCATTACTCATCAGAGAAATGCAAAATCAGAAGTCGATAACATCTCACACTTGTCAAAATGGCATTATTAAAGAGTCAAAAAACAACAGATGCTGGCAAGACTGTGCAGAAAAGGGACGGCATATATGACATTGGTGGGGATTTAAATCAGCCACTGTGGAAAGCAGTTTATAAATTTATCAAAGAATTTAAAACAGAAGTATCACTCAATTCAACAACCCTATTACTGAGCATATATCCAAAATATAAAAAACTATTAGATCCCATTTGTCAATTTTAGCTTTTATTGACATTGCTTTTGGTATTTTAGTCATGAAGTCTTTGCCCATGCCTATGTCCTAAATGGCATTGCCTAGGTTTTCCTCCAGGGTTTTTATGGTTTTAGGTCTTACGTTTAAGTCTTGAATCCATCTTCAGTTAATTTTTGTATAAGGTGTAAGGAAGGGGTCCAGTTTCAGTTTTCTGCATATGGCTAGCCAGTTTTCCCAACACCATTTATTAAATAGGGAATCCTTTCCCCATTGCTTGTTTTTGTTGGGTTTGTCAAAGATCAGATGGTTGTAGATGTGTGGCATGATTTCTGAGGCCTCTGTTCCATTCCATTCGTCTACATATCTGTTTTGGTACCAGTACTGTGCTGTTTTGGTTATTGTAGCCTTGTAGTATAGTATGAAGTCAGGTAGCATAATGCCTCCAGCTTTGTTCTTTGTTCTTTTTGCTAATTAAACTAAAGAGCATCTCCACAGCAAAAGAAACTATCATCAGAGCAAACAGGCAACCTACAGAATAGGAGAACATTTTTGCAATCTGTCCATCTGACAAAGGGCCAATATCCAGAATCTACAAGGAACTTAAACAAATTTACAAGAGAAAAAAGAAAACCATCAAAAAGTGGGCAAAGGATATGAAAAGACACTTCTCAAAAGAAGACATTTATGCAGCCAACAAACATAAAAAAAGCTCATCATCACTGGTCATTAGAGAAATGCAAATCAAAACCACAGTGAGATACCATCTCATGCCAGTCAGAATGGTGATCATTAAAAAGTCAGGAAACAACAGATGCTGGAGAGGATGTGGAGAAATAGGAACACTTTTACATTGTTGGTGGGTGTGTAAATTTGTTCAACCATTGTGGAAGACAGTGTGACGATTCCTCAAGGATCTAGAACTGGAAATACCATTTGACCCAGCAATCCCATTACAGAGTATATACCCAAAGGATTACAAATCATTCTACTATAAAGATAAGTGCACATGTATGTTTATTGCAGCACTATTCACAATAGCAAAGACTTGGAACCAACCCAAATGCCCATCAATGATAGACTGGATAAAGAAAATGTGGCACATATACACCATGGAATACTATACAGCCATAAAGCTTATATCCCAAACCTCTGCATCACTCAATATACCCAGGTAACAAAGCTGTTCATGTACCCCTGAATCTAAAATAAAACTCAAAACAAAAATTTTTTTTTTTACTAAGAATCCTTAAAAAGTGTGTGGAGAAATTGGAACTCTTTTGCACCATGGTGGTGCAACCACTATGAAAAAGAGTATAGCAGTTCTACAAAATATTAAAAATACAATTACCATATGATCCAGCCATTCTACTTTTGGATATATAGCCACAAAAATGTTAATGCTGGATCTTGAGGACATATTTTCATACCCATGTTTATAGCAGCATTATTCAAAATAGCCAAAAGGTGGAAGCAACTCAAATGTCCATTGACTGATGAACAGATAAACAAAACGTGGCATATACACACAGTGGTATATTACTCAACCTTACATGAGAAGGAAATTCTGACTCACGCTATAACATGAATGAGCCTTGAAAACATTATGCTAAGTCAAATAAGTAAGTGACAAAGAGACAAATATCATATATGTCTACTTATAGGACGTATCAAGAGTAGTCAGACTCATAGAAATGTAAAATAGAGTGGAGGCTGCCAAGGGCTCGGGGGAGGGTGAAGTGGAGAGTTGTTGTTTAATGAACATAGTTTCAGTTTTGCAAGATAAAAAAGTCCTGGAAATTGCTTGAACAACAATGTGAATTTACTGAACACTACTGAACTGTATACTTGCATGGGTAAGATACTAGATTTTACATTATATGTGTTTTATCACAATTGTAAAAGTTTTTAAACATAAAATGAAAATTAGATCCTTCTATTTCAACACACACACACACGTGCACACACACACTAAAGATCTATGTGATTGGGTTTAGAGTCCACCCAAATAATCCAGGATAAACCCTTCCTCTCAAAATTCTTAAATTAATTACATATTTTGCCACATACAAGGTCATACTCACTGTTTTGCCATGTCAGGTAATATTCATAGGTTCCAGGGATTAGAACTTGCAAATATTTTGAGGTGACCACACTTCAACCTATTACAAAGAAATTTAGCTCTTCTTTTTTTCAATATTCTGGAGTAAATTTTATAAAATTGAGATCAACTATTTCATGAAAATTCCTGTAAAATCACCCACATACTTTCATTATTTTTATAGCCAATTTTAATAAATTATTTTAACTATTCAATTTCTTTAATGTTTACAAATGTAATCTAATTTTCCTTCTGATCTTGAATTGGTTTTGATTAAATTTGTTGTCCTAGGAAATAGTTCAGTTTCTCTAAGTTTTAAGATTTATTGGCATAATGGTATTTGGAATATTCGGTAATGGATTTTTCCATTGCCACTGCATCTCCAGTGTTTTGTCCTTTTCATGTCAAATACTATTTATGAGAATTTGTTATAATGTATAGATAACTGTTGTCTAGGATGTATTCACTTTATCACTCTAGTGGATAAAACAAGTTCACTTGTTTTAATCCCCTATTGCATCTTTGTTTGTAATATTATAAATTTCACTCTCATAACTATTATTTTTCTCTGCTTTATTGAATTATTTGGCTGTTCATTTTTTAGTATCTTGGGTTGTGATTCCTATTCCATTGATGTCATCCTTTCATTTTTTCTAATACATGCATTTAAAACTATTCATTTACCCTAGCTGACTTAACTACATTTGGGAAATTTTGACATGTAATGGTTTTACTATTTTTCAGTTTTAAATATTATGTCTTCCACAACCCATGGTTTAGAAGTACATTTTAAATTTTCCAAATACATTTTTGCAATAGAATTCTAATTTTATTGCTTTGTCATTAGAGAATGTGATCCATATGACAGGAATTGCTTGACATCTTGTTAAGTATATTGTGGACTAATTTTCAGGTAATTGTTGAAAATGATCCCTATGTAATTGAGCATAATATGCATTGTCTAATTTTTATGTCAATCTAGCCTCTTTTCTTTCAATTTTATTTTTTTGTTATTGTTCAACTCTATATCTTATTTTGTTGTTCAATTTTTATCCTTACTAGGTTTTTGATTGCTTGATTTATATATTACAAAAAGAAGGTTACTAAAAGTCTCTCGTTATGATTATGGATTTGTGATTATCCTTTTCTTCTTATTCTATTAATATTTGCTTTTCATATTTTGAGTCTGTTGTTAGGTGTGCATAAGTTCAATCTTGATATATATATTTTACTGAACTATTTCTTTCACTATTTCATATTTATCCCTAACATTTCTTTTTTTGGCCACAAGTAATTATTCTAATATTAACAGAGCCACGTCAACCTTATTTATGCATTTTCCAGGCATATTTTAAAATGATATAGTTCAATACTTTGGGATTGTATTGACATTTTCATAAAAAGGATACTAGTTCTCTACATATATTTATAATTGTTACTGATCAATGTGGATGTATTTCTCTTATCACGTATTGAACTTTTTCCACACTTTTTTCTCCTTGTTTTCTATCTTCTATGAGAATGTTCCGCTCTCCTTATTCATTTATTCTTCTTTCACAATGGTTTGGAAGTTTTATCAATTACAATGCATTTCTATTTAGATTTTAACTTTTCTACATTGGGCAAGTTACCTAATCTATGTATGAGTTTTCATATCTCTAGAAATGAGTTGATAAGAAAAATATTATTTTTTTCTAAATTATACTTTAAGTTCTAGGGTACATGTACACAACATGCAGGTTTGTTACATATGTATACATGGGCCATGTTGGTGTGCTGTACCCATTAACTTGTCATTTACATTAGGTGTATCCCCTAATGCTATCCCTCCCCTCTTATCCCACCCCACAACAGGCCCCGGTGTGTGATGTTTCCCTTCCTGTGTCCAGGTGTTCTCATTGTTCAATTCCCACCTATGAGTGAGAACATGCAGTGTTTGGTTTTTTGTCCTTGCAATAATTTGCTGAGAATGATGGTTTCCAGCTTCATCCGTGTCCCTAAAAAGGACATGAACTCATCCTTTTTTATGGCTGCATAGTATTCCATGGTTTATATGTGCCATGTTTTCTTAATCCAGTCTGCCATTGATGGACATTTGAGTTGATTCCAAGTCTTTGCTATTGTGAATAGTGCCACAATAAACATACGTGTGCATGCGTCTTTATAGCAGCATGATTTATAATCCTCTGGGTGTATACCCAGTAATGGGATGGCTGGGTTAAATGGTGTTTCTAGTTCTAGATCCTTGAGGAATCACCACACTGTCTTCCACAATGGTTGAACTAGTTTAAGTCCCACCAACATTGTAAAAGTGTTCCTATTTCTCCACATCCTCTCCAGCACCTGTTGTTTCCTGACTTTTTAATGATTGCCATTCTAACTGGCATGAGATGGTATCTCATTGTGGTTTTGATTTGCATTTCTCTGATGGCCAGTGATGATGAGAATTTTTTCATGTGTCTGTTGGCTGCATAAATGTCTTCTTTTGAGAAGTGTCTGTTCATATCCTTTGCCTACTTTTTGATGGGGTTGTGTTTTTCTTGTAAATTTGATTGAGTTCTTTGTAGATTCTGGATATCAGCCCTTTGTCAGATGAGTAGATTGCAAAAATTTCTTCCTCATTCTGTAGGTTGCCTGTTCACTCTGATGGTAGTTTCTTTTGCTGTGCAGAAGCTCTTTAGTTTCATTAGATCCCATTTGTCAATTTTGGCTTTTGTTGCCATTGCTTTTGGTGTTTTAGATATGAAGTCCTTGCCCATGCCGATGTCCTGAATGGTATTGCCTAAGTTTTCTTATAGGGTATTTATGGTTTTAAGTCTAACAGTTAAGTCTTTAATCCATCTTGAATTAATTTTTGTATAACGTGTAAGGAAAGGATCCAGTTTCAGCTTTCTACATCTGGCTAGCCAGTTTTCCCAGCACCATTTATTAAATAGGGAATCTTTTCCCCATTTCTTGTTTTTGTCAGGTTTGTCAAAGATCAGATGGTTGTAGATGTGTGGTATTATTTCTGAGGGCTCTGTTCTGTTCCATTGGTCTATATCTCTGTTTTGGTACCAGTACCATGCTGTTTTTGTTACTGTAGCCTTGTAGTATAGTTTGAAGTTAGGTAGCATGATGCCTCCAGCTTTGTTCTTTTGGCTTAGGATTGACTTGGCAATGTGGGTTCTTTTTTGGTTCCATATGAACTTTAAAGTAGATTTTCCAATTTTGTGAAGAAAGTCATTGGTAGCTTGATGGGGATGGCACTGAATCCATAAATTACCTTGGACAGTATGGCCATTTTCATGATATTGATTCTTCCTATCCATGAGCATGGTATATTCTTCCATTTGTTTGTGTCTTCTTTTATTTCTTTGAGCAGTGGTTTGTAGTTCTCCTTGAAGAAGTCCTTCACATCCCTTGTAAGTTGGACTCCTAGGTATTTTATTCCCTTTGAAGCACTTGTGAATGGGAGTTCACTCATGATTTCTCTCTCTGATTGTCTGTTATTGGTGTGTGAGAATGCGTGTGATTTTTGCACATTGATTTTGTATCCTGAGACTTTGCTGAAGTTGCTTATCAGCTTAAGGAGATTTTGGGCTGAGACGATGGGGTTTTCTAAATATACAATCATGTCATCTGCAAACAGGGACAATTTCACTTCCTCTTTTCCTATTTGAATACTCTTTATTTACTTCTCCTGCCTGATTGCCCTGGCCAGAACTTCCAACACTATGTTTAATAGGAGTGGTGAGAGAGGGCATCACTGTCTTGTGCCAGTTTTCAAAGGGAATGCCTCCAGATTTTGCCCATTCGGTATGATATTGGCTGTGGGTTTGTCATAAATAGCTCTTATTATTTTGAGATAAATACCATCAATACCTAATTTATTGAGAGTTTTTAGCATGAAGGGCTGCTGAATTTTGTCAAAGGCCTTTTCTGCATCTATTGAGATAATCATGTGGTGTTTGTCTTTGGTTCTGTTCATATGCTGGATTATGTTTATTGATTTGCGTATGGTGAACCAGCCTTGCATCCCAAGGATGAAGCCCACTTGATCATGGTGGATAAGGTTTTGATGTGCTGCTGGATTCAGTTTGCCAGTATTTTATTGAGGATTTTTCCATCGATGTTCATCAGGGATATTGGTCTAAAATTCTCTTTTTTTGTTGTTGTGTCTCTGCCAGGCTTCGGTATCAGGATGATGCTGTCCTCATAAAATGAGGAATAGTTTCAGAAGGAATAGTTTCAGAAGGAATGGTACCAGCTCCTCCTTGCACCTCAGGTAGAATTCGGCTGTGAATCCGTCTGGTCCTGGACTTTTCTTGGTTGGTAAGCTATTAATTATTGTCTCAATTTCACAGCCTGTTATTGGTCTATTCAGAGATTCAACTTCTTCCTGGTTTAATCTTGGGAGGGCATATGTTTCCAGGAATTTATCCATTTCTTCTAGATTTTCTAGTTTATTTGTGTAGAGGTATTTATAGTATTCTCTGATGGTAATTTGTATTTCTGTGGAATCGGTGGTGATATCCCCTTTATCATTTTTTATTGTGTCTATTTGATTCTTTTCTCTTTTCTTCTTTATTAGTCTTGCTAGAAGTCTATCAATTTTGTTGATCTTTTCAAAAACCAGCTCCTGGATTCGTTGATTTTTTTGAAGGGTTTTTTGTGTCTCTTTCTCCTTCAGTTCTGCTCTGATCTTAGTTATTTCTTGCTTTCTGCTAGCTTTTGAATGTGTTTGCTCTTTCTTCTCTACTTCTTTTAATTGTGATGTTAGGGTGTTAATTTTATGGAAACTGAACAACCTGCACCTGAATAACTACTGGGTACATAACGAAATGAAGACAGAAATAAATATATTCTTTGAAGCCAATGAGAACAAAGACACACATACCAGAATCTCTGGTACACATTTAAAGCAGTGTGTAGAGGGAAATTTATAGCACTAAATGCCCACAAGAGAAAACAGGAAAGAGAAAAAAATTCTTAACTGAGTTTCTGTTAGAATTAAATCAGATAATATAGCTAACACATTCAGATATTTAGCATATTGTCTGACTCACAGCAAACAAAGTAGATTGTTATGATGATGATGATGATTAATATTTTGAACCTTTGCCAAAAATGATCTGAAAATCTTTCCAGACATTCATCTAATAGACAATGTTTGAGAACTAGATTGTATATTCTAGTGCGATAGTGTAGTTTATTAGTGTGCAGGGAGTTTAATTATGTGCCTTCCTGCTAAAGCCTTTAGTGGGAAGTTGAAATATCAGCACTGTGGGAAATTGATTGATTAACTCAATCAAGATCATTCTCAAAGATGACTCCAAAAATATATCTGACAGCTTGTGGCTGAGGAAATCAGTCTGGCTTCAGGAGTAGGAGGAGACAGGTAGAGAGATCATTTTCTTTTAATGATTAGTTCTGTACAAGAGGGATGGCATTTGATAACCCCATGTGGAGAGTCCTTCCTTTTGCATGTGGGGTCTTGAATATATCTTTTTAAAATTCACTCCAAGAAGATTTTTGTTTCAACCTCTGGGGCTTACTGGTATTTATTTACCCTTCAGGATGTATTTTTTAACATAGAATATACACCACAAAATAAACTATAATTTTAGTGGAAATGTACTGCAGAAAGGTCATTATGAAGCACTGAAATAGAGAAGGGTCTATTTCACATAACCATGTAATGGAGGCACAGATCACTGCCCGTGCTTTCCAGTCCTGAGATAATAATTACAGATACCTAGGTAATGTACCCGGGGCAGTTGCAGGGCAGGGCATCCTTCTTTCTCTCTCCTTGTGCTTGACAAAGTGGCTTACCAATTAGATTCATGAAAAGAACTGAGAAAAGACCTCTGGTGGGTACTCTATTTTTCACCTCTAGCAAATGTGCCTGTGCACATGTGTACAAGCCCTGTCTCTCTCTCTCTCTCTGCTCCTCTCAGTTTCTATTTCAACTGTCAGTGTCAAGAAGAAAGTTGCCATCTCACAAGTCACCTCATTCCATTCTAGGGCTGCTCTGACACTTAAAAAGATATAATCCTAATGCTGTCATTCCAAATCTTAGACCTAACAACTGATATCATCGACTTTTTATCAGCATGCCTTCTGTGTGCTCATTCAAGACCCTGAGAAAATTTTAGACAGGATAGAATTCAGAGCAGAACTTGCAATACATCATTAAAGTCATGTTTGTTAATCTATAAGCTTTGTGTATATTCATTGTAAGAAGCTAAAATTTAAAGGAAACATTGGAATGTTTCATTGAAAACATTTCAATGGCTCTATGTCATCTCCATCAGTGTCACCTAAAGTGTGGTCTATGGGCTGGCGTTGCATTGCAACTGTTCATTTTCATTCAGCAACAAGATAAGTACAGAAATGAAGAATAAGTATAGTTACTTGGAAGAGTGGTTTTATGTAGTTTAATCTCATAATTAAAGATTTGGGTACTGTGTCATTATTTTCTTTTTTTAATTATTCATTTCAATGTGTTTTACAAAAAGATTGGCCTGTGAAAGAATAAAAGTTAAAAAGAAAAATGAATCTTTTGCCAAGGCAGTTTGCTAAATGTTGAACTATAGGGTTAAGTCCCAGATCTTGGTATAATCCACAAAGTCACTGATATCCTGGTCCCTGCTCAATTCTCCAACCTTAGCACCTGCCTCTTGCTCTCCCATTCACAGCACTGAGATCTCACCATATAAAGTCACACACTCTGGTCTTTTAGAAATTCTAGTCCCTCTGCCTAGAATGCCTTTTATATTCTTAGCTGGCTGCTAGATTTCTACATATCAGTTGAGCCTAACCTTTCTGTGTGAGTCAAGGCCCTTAGCTGCAAGTGATAGACACATCTCAAATTATGTAAACAGGAAGGAAATCATGGACAGAGATGGGGTTGGCTTCACACTCTACAGGATCCAGGTACTAGAACTACAATAACTATTTCAGTTATTTCTCTCTGTGGATGTTTCTTCTCCTCACACACTCTCTTTCTGACAACCCTACCATTCTCTTAGTATTACTGTTTTACTCAGTTTTACAGTAGACAGGCTTGCTCCATATGGCAGAAGACATTGTGGAACCAGCTATGTCAACATAACTTAACAATGCAAGAAGAAAGACAAGATGTCTTCCTTGGCTTCAGAATAAAATCATTCTAGAAAGGATTCATCTTGTTTTCAATTGTATTAAGTGCTCATTTTTGGCCTTTGGAAGGATTTCTGTGACCAAAGAGAAGGGACATTCTCTGCAGTTCAATTTCCACCCTTCCACTGAAGAGATTGTTTTAAAATGCAATTACAATTTTATCTCTCTCCATCTTTTAGCCCTCTTTTTCTTCTGCATCTACAGGAAGAAAATTCTAGATATTTTGTACTGTGTGAGCAAGGTTTGCTGTTTCCCACCACTTTTACTGGAGAAGTAAAAAAAGTGCAACCATTTCTTGAATCTGTGTCTTTCATATGCTGAAATAGCCTTCTCCCAGTAGTTCAGGTCGCGAATCTCTAAGCATCTCTTAAAACTGACAGCGATGTTGCCTTCTCAGCAGGTTTTCTCTGATTGTCTCTAAATAAAGGTACTAATTACTCATGGAGACTACTTTACACTTCATATACTTTTGTTGGTGTACCTCTAATGTTCTACTATAATAACATGTCTTTCTTTTATAATACATTTTCTACTAAACTCTGAGCTTATCCACATTGTCTAGCATAATGTTTGGCACATAGTAAATGTCAATTTTATGTTTGTTGAAATAAATTATAGCACTGATTCTTCTTGTATTACAGATGCCTGTTTATATACCTTCCTTTCATACTAAAGTCTGAATATGGAGAAGTCATCATTGCATCCTCAGGAATTCACACACTGTTTAACACATAGTAACTGAAAAGAAATAAAAGATGAATAATTAAATGAATAAATTAAGTGGAAAATGAGTATATTTGGATTGTCTTTAATGACTCTATGAAGGCTTCATGTGCTAAAGAGAGTGGCTGGTCTTGTGGGGTCACATGGGCCTTGTTTTTGAGTCTCCCTTCTTTATAACTTATCATATGACATTGGGTACAAGACAGGTGAGCAGGGGCTACTTAGCTTACAGAGACAGAATTGGTCACTGGGCACTGGGCCATAGCTGAGGCCCATGACTACATCCTAGTTCTACTCAATATTTGTTAAATAACTCCTCAGGTCAACTCACTTCCCTTGTAGTCCTTGGGATCTAAAAGGCAGGGATCTTCTACTCTAATTTATTGGCTAGCTACAAAGAAACATACACCTCTAGAGGAGCTGTTTATACAGATTCTCTTAAGGCATAAACAGCCAGCTAGTGATCTGGTTCTGCCAATATTTGCCTCAGGAACTGTGTGTATATCTTGCATATGGGGTTAAAGTGGGCAGCACAGAAGGGAGGAGCCATGGGAAGGGTGGCTAACCATTGTAAATAAGAACAAAGTCTGACCATGATAACCATTGCCATGGTGACAGCCAGTCCTGTCTCTCTAGAGCACACATAACTTATCATTAGCTGTCCCTTCCACAGTGTCAGGCTGACACAACCGGAGGAGTCTTTAATGTCTCAAAGCTACACACATGAGAGGGTTATACCTTAGCTGTTCATTTCTGTTAAGCAAAAGCTAAGAACAATCTCTTATGTCCTTGTTTTCTGGGATTCCTCATCACGCTGGGAGACTGGAAAGCAGACATATTTGGTGTAGGGTCTTGATGTGTCTTGTTTGAAAAAATGCCATGATCTGATTAGAAACAATCACTTTGGAAGGGACTTTGTAAGAGTAAGATATTTTTTGCTATTGAGCATTCTATCTTTTATAAAAATGCTTGATAATTAATACTTGATAATTTGTTGATCTCCTGTAAAATCCTCTAGAGAAGGTCCCTGTTAAGTTCACTCTTTGATCAATGCATAAATGGGCACAGGTCTGTTTCAAAATATGCTTATTGTGTTAGCATGATTGTGCATTAGAATTTGCTAGAATGATCATGACCTCCACAATAAAATTGCATAGCAGAAACATTATTTAAAACTTTGGAATATTTAACTACTATTATTCATTCACCTCTTATGATTACAATTATGAGATTTGACTATACCAATGGGATCAGACTTGCTATGTTGCCTAACACATAGTTGATACTCAAAAACATTTATTGAATAAATAAGTAAATTAACAACAACAAACCTGTAGGTGTATGATTATAAATACAGTGACTGGAGTGAAATCCTGAGAAACAGAAAATGAAGACAAACACTGTATCCAATCTCAAATATTTGCTATTTTTCAAATATGTCAGGCTGCTCAACCTTCAACATCTTGGAGCATGTTGTTCTTTCTACCTTGAATGTCCTTCTGCACTTTGTCCACCTAATAAACTCCTACATAATCAATCCTATGCTCACCTCTCCTCAACCTCAGCCTCTTTTACCATCTCAGCTAATGGAAGAATTAGTGATTCTTTCCTGCACATCCCACTATAAATTGTAACTTCCTATCAGTGTTGATTCCACTAACCACATGGGACAGGACTGTCATGACATCTGCATTTAGAACTTCATCCAGCTCTCTCAAGGCCAAATATGTCTTACTTAGCTTTATATTTTCAAGGACTGCATAGAGTTAGGACTCAATAAATGTTTCTTTGAAAAAATAATTTCAGTATGCAGATGAGAATAAGATTCACATGCACCCATAATTCGTACACTGGAGACAGAGGAGCATTGACTCAAATCCAAATTATTTAAAGTCACATAGGACATAAGTGGTGGCCTCTGAAGGCCTGCTAAGATTGGAAACTGGCTCTGTCTAATGTCAAAACCCATGTTCTTTTTGCGATGTTGTGAATTGCGTCTGGGGCTGTGGAAGTGGACTGGAGCAAGGAGGAAACATTCCTGAAATAGGTCATTAAATTTAACATCTGTGAGTGCCTAGGATGGCGTGGTCCAGAGAAGTGATCACAGAAGCAGGGAGAAATGGAAATATGATGCCATTCCTCTAGGCTCCATAATGCCTAGATTTCACATGCCAGGAGAGGATTCCTGGTATACCTCTTCAAATCATTCTCCACAACTAGTAAAAGAAGCAAAGGCATGCACTCTATTTTGAAACAAGACTGTAGTAAACTCTGAGAGAAATTCAAGTTTTGCTTCCCACCACATTCAGGCACACAGAGGCACTTAAATACTTAGTGAACAAATGAACATAAACCCAAAGCAAATATGTGGCTGGAGTAACATTTCTAGCTCTCCTTACGAAGTTGTGGTATCTCAAATTTTAGTTGGGTTTATTTTTACCTTAGAGTTAGGGGAGGCGATGGAGGTAAAACAGAACTTCTCTGAAGGAATGTGATATGGCTTGGCTGTGTCCTCACCCAAATCTCATCTTGAATTGTACTCCCATAATTCCCATGTGTTGTGGGAGGGACCCGGTGGGAGATAATTGAATCATGGGGGTGGTTTCCCCTATACTGTTCTCATGGTAGTGAATAAGCTTCATGAGATATGATGGTTTTATCAGGGGTTTCTGCTTTTGCATCTTCTTCATTCTGTCTTTGCCTGCTGCCATCCATGTAAGATGTGATTTGCTCCTCCTTGCCTTCTGCCATGATTATGAGGCTTCCCCAGACACATGGAACTGTAAGTCCAATTAACAATCTTTCTTTTGTAAATTTCCCAGTCTTGGGGATGTCTTTATCAGCAGCATGAAAAAGAATGGTGCTTGTTTTGAATATTATTCCTACCATCTGATGTAGTGAAAAGGAATTTTTCAAGAGTTCCCTTAAATACTTCACATCTCCAGGCAGTGGTACTTTAATATCTTTTAAAATATGAAAAGCTTTTCCCCCACAGTCTTCTACCTGGCTCTATCCCCAGGGTGACTTGCTGAACTGCACAGCATCTCTGCTGCACCTGTGTTTGATCTTGCAAGCACTGAACTGCAGTCCTTGGGCCTTGGACTAAAGACAACTTCCAGTACTTACATAAAGCTGCTTTGAGCATTCTGCCAAGGACTTGGGAGACACTTTTTTCAAAGAAACAAATACATTTGGTTTCTGGAGTTAGCAGAAGTCCAGGCCAATTTTTTTTCCTGCCTTTTCTTTTTCTCTGTCTCAGTCTGAGATGTAACTAATTATATACAGGGGCTAAGGGAGAAGCCATCAAAATCGCTTCTTCACACAGACTATGGGCTACAAGGAAATCTAGGTCAGCATTGTCATCCAGAAATGCAAATTAAAATAATAGCCTCTGTCTGCATGTCAGGGATTACAAGCTTGAAAATATGGTGGCAATACAGGAAGTACAGTTCACAAGCTCACAACCAGAAAAAGTGTACTCTTTCTTCTTGGATGATATAAATCTATTTTCTGAGGCTTTGAGCATTGTCCCAGAATGCCTTCAATGTTAAATCTCTGAAGTGTCTACAAAAAACAAGAAGGTCTTGGTGCCTGGAATGAACTTCCTTTGGCCTTGAAGACAGGCTGAGTGTCTGGTTTCCTAATAGCAGCATTGCAATCAATTCCAGGGCAGAAGCTATACTCAATTGCATGCTGCATCTTAGATGTACATAAGCAGACTGTGTTACTAAATTTAATCCATGCACCAAGGTTGGTCAACATCTATGAATATAAAGGCATATGTCTAGTAGAATTTTGTATAGCCTTGGTGGAATCAGTTCATATAGGAATTAATATAAACGGAGAAATCTTCAATGGACTCTCTTCTCTACCTACTGGCATCCTAATACTTTTCCTAGCCTGATAGTGGAGGTCATCCTACCCTAGTAGTATCTCATTACACATTTTTTTTTCTGATCTCACATTACATTTCAAATTGCATAACTTTTAAATAATTAACTCTCTGCATGTGTACATGTGATCAACACTCTACTAAGAGCTTTACAAATATTTTTTATATTCCTCATTCTTCAAAAACGATTTATTGAGCACCTACCATATGTCATGCATTGCTTTAGGCTGTGGTGATAAAGTTTCACAAAGCTTGTGTGCAAGTGCAGAGACACAGAAAATATCAACGTGTAGCTCATTAATTCCAGAACATGAGTGATAATGAGACAATAAATTCAAGTAATGCAAAATAAGGTGTAGGGAGGGGCATTTAATGAGGGTGTTTGGAAAAGCCTCTCTGAATAGCCATCTGAATTATCAAAGGCATGACTCATGCAAACATCTGGAAATAGACTCTTCCAAGCAAAGAGGACAAGGAGACCAAAAGCTTTTACTTGGCTCCTATTTGATGCATTTGAGAAATGACTTAAAACAAGTGAGTAGAAAAGTAACAGGAGATGAGGTCAAACAGAAAGTCAGAAACCTAAACATGTTGGGCTTTGGAGACCATGGTAGGGAGATTCCATTTTATTCTAAAGATAATAGAAAGCCTACTTGTACATTTTATTTTATTTTATACTTAAAAAAAATTGAGATAAAATATGCACATGAAATTTACTGTCTTTACAATTTATCTGTATATTTTAAATATTACTCTGGCCATGGAGCGGAAAATCAATTACAGAAGGCAAGAATAGAAAGAGACAGTTAGGGGGCTCTTGTAATTCAGGTCAGAGGTGATGGGGTAGTGAGGTGAATTTGGGATGTCTTTGAAGGCATAGCTAGTGAGTCACGCTCATTTGATCATGCAGTAACTCTTTCAGATGAAGACACTGAGATGGTGGGGTAGAGTTGTAATGTATTTGAAGGTGAATCTAATAAGTTAACCTTATAATAATCCAGAGAGGTGAAAAATAACTGATGATAAGGAAGTAAACCTCTATTGCAAATTCAAGAGAGGAGTTGGGGCAGCTAGGTAGTTAATTTGTGTGAAAACCTCTCACAACCATTTTCTTCAATTACTATCCGGAAATTTCCAAGAAAAGTTTCTATTTTGGCTGATTCTTACAGACAAAGGCAACATCATTCCTTCACTTGATGTCTTTTTACCCTGAGGAACACTCAGAAACTCCACAGTTTGTTTCTTACTTATTTTGATGTCCACTTTTCTGTTTGATGTTTGCTTCTCTCTCCTTTGCTGATGAGTCACCAGAAAAAAATGCTTTTATAAACTTCTATAGCTGCCTTTTTTACTCTGTGTTGACAAAGAGATAATGCTGTTGGGCAAAATTTGATGTAGCTGGCTGTTTGTTTTCTTGGAGGACCCAAAGGTGAATAAATAATTTAAAATAGCCTTCATGATCAATGTGTCAGTATCTGGGTGACAAAATTAAAGGAATCAAGCTGAAATACAAGAAAAAGAAATATAAAAGATTTGAAGGAAAATATAAGATTTGATTTGGCATAACACACATTTATTCAGCACTCAATGTTCAAGAGCCACAAAAAAGAGCTAAAAGCATACACATACTGAGTGCCATGTGCCTATATAGACTTGAATCCTGAAAAGACAATGCAGTGGGTACAATTATTATCGTCATTTTCTACACGAGGAAATGAGCAAGTTTAGAGAGGTTAGAGCAATTACTCCAACCTCATATTCAGAAAATGGCAGATTGGGCCTTGGCTTCTGATGGCCTGATTCTAAGGTCCTGTTCTCAATGACCTGAGGGTCTGCTTCTCAAATAAGAGGCTCTTTAGGAGTTCACTATCTGGTGGTGCAGGATAAAAGAAAACTATTGTATTAGTCTGTTTTCGCACTACTATAAATAACTTTCTGAGACTAAGTAATTTATAAAGGAAAGAGGCTTAATTGACTCACAGTTCTGCATGGCTGAGGAGGCCTCAGGAAACTTACAATCATGGGAGAAGGTGAAGGAGAAGCAAGTAACTTCTTCACAAGGCAGAAAGATAAGTGCCACACTTTTAAACCATCAGATCTTGTGAGAATTTTATTACAAGAACAGCAAGGGGGAAATTGCCTCCACAATCCAATCACCTCCCACCAGGTCCCTCCCTCCACACATAGGGATTATGAGAATTACAATTCAAGACGAGATTTGGGTGGGGACACAGAGCCAAACCATAGTATTCTGCCCTGGCCTCTTCCAAATCTCATGTCTTTCTCACATTTCAAGACACAATTATGCCTTCCCAACAGTCCCCCAAAGTCTTAACTCATTGCAGATTTAATCCAAAAGTTCATGTCCAAAGTCTCACCTGGGTCAAGGCAAGTCCTTTCCTCCTATGAGCCTGTAAAATCAGAAGCAAGTTAGCTACTTCCAAGATAGAGTGGGGGTACAGGCATTGGGTAAATATTCCCATTCCAAATGGGAGGAATTGGCCAAAACAAAGGGACCATAGGCCTCATTCAAGTCTGAAACCTGGCAAGGCACTCAGTAAGTTTTAAAGCTCCAAAATAACCTTCCTTGACTCCAGATCTCACATTCAGGGCATGGTGATACAAGGGGTGGGCTCCCAAGGCCTTGGGAAGCTCTGGTCCTGTGGATCTACAGGGTTCAGCTCCAGCACCTGCTTTCACAGGCTGGTGTTGAGTGCTTGAGGCTTTTCCAGGTGCATGGTGCAAGCTGTCAGTGGATCTACCATTCTGTGGTCTGGAGGACAGTGGACCTCTTCTCACAGCTTCACTAGGCAGTACCCCAATGGGGACTCTGTATGGGGGCTCCAAACCCATATTTCCCCTCTACCTTGCCCTAGTAGTGGTTCTCCATGAGGGATCCTCCCCTGAAGCAGACTTCTGCCTGGACATCCAGGCATTTTCATACACCCTCTGAATGCTAGGCAGAGGCTCCCAAAGCTCAGCTCTTGTCTTCTGCACACCCATATCCCAATATCATGTGGAAGCCACCAAGGCTTGGAGCTTGTACCCTCTGAAGCCATTAGCCCCTTTTAGCCACAACTAAAGCTGGAGCAGCTGGGTCACAGGACACCATGTCCTGAGACTGCACAAAGTGGGGCCCTGGGCCTAGCTCATGAAACCATTTTTTCCACCTAGGCCTCTGGGCCTGTGATGGGTCATGAAGATCACTGAAATGCCTTGGAGACATTTTGCCTATTGTCTTGGCTATTAACATTTAGCTACTCTTTACTTATGCAAATTTCTACAGCCCACTTGAATTTGTCCCCCCAAAATTGGGTTTTCTTTTCTACCACATGGTCTGTCTGCAAATTTTCCAAAGTTTTGTGCAGTGCTTCCCTTTTAAACATAAGTTCCAATTTCAGAAATCTTTTTGTGAACTCATATGACTGCATGCTTTTAGAGAAAGCCCAGTCAAATCTTGAACACTTTGCTGCCTAGGCATTTCTTCTGCCAGATACTCTAAATAATCTCACTCAAGTTCAAAGTTCCACAGATCTCTAGGGCAGAGGAAAAATGCCACCAGTCTCTTTGCTAAAGCGTAGCAAGAGTCACCTTTACTCCTGTTCCCAACAAGTTCCTTATCTCCACCTGAGACTACCTCAGCCTGGACTTATTTGTCCATATCACCATCAGCATGTTTGTCAAAGCCATTCAATAAGTCTCTAGGAAGTTCCAAACTTTCCTCATCTTCCTTTCTTCTTCTAAGCCTTCCAAACCATTCCAATTTCTGTTGGTTATCCAGTTCCAAAGTTGCTTTCACATTCTCAGGTATCTTTATAGTAATGCCCCACTACCTCGGTACCAATTTACTGTATTAGTCTGTTTTCACACTGCTAAAAAGAACTACCTGAGACTGGGTAATTTATAAAAGAAAGAAGTTTAATTGACTCACAATTCTGCATTGCTAGTGAGGCCTCAGGAAACTTACAATCATGGTGGAAGGTGAAGGGGAAGCAAGCACCTTCTTCACAAAGTGGCAGGAGAGAGAGGGTGGGGGAAGTGCCACACTTTTAAACTAATGAGAAATCTATCACAAAAATAGCAAGGAGAAAACTGCCTCCATGAGCTAATCACTTCTCACCAGGTCCATCCCTCCTCACATGGGGATTACAATTCTGGATAAGATTTGGGTGAAAACACAGAGCCAAACCATATCAGCTATTAACAGCCAGGAGTGATTTGAGGGTCATTGAGCAAAGTTATTTGGAAGAGCTGTCATTTATGGTGGGATTGGAACAAAGTATATGATTTAAATAAGAAGAAGTTATACCTTATCTTAGGCCAATGGATAAAAAGTAAGGAATCCAGAGTATTGTATAATGATTTTTTGTCTCTGGGTTGTCAAAGAATAAGTTTTGCATATTTATTTATTTTAACCTTTATATAGAATCTATAATAGGATGTATATTAGGCACATAAAAGAATTATTATATGTAATATGTGACCTTATTTAATATTAAATATAGGTAATATATACTTGATATAGATATACAAACAACTTTACATACTATAATTCTGTATTTTTATGTTTAAACATTTGTGATCTGCAACATATTAATATTATTTTATTTCACCATGTATACTGTATATATGTTACATATAAATATACACACACACACACACACACACATATCTTTCATAGGTTTGACTAGTCGACTTGGTTTAAATGACTGAAGTTAGGAGTTACGAGTTTCCATAATTTTTGTTAAGTCCCTTGATTTCTCAGTTCTCGTGTCCCTTCTCTAAACCATGAAAAGGCTGAACTAAATAAATATTTCTAGGATTCTGAATTTGACATTTATCAAAGAAAACATACAAATGGCCAACACATATATGGAAAAATGCTTGACATCACTAATTACAAGAGAAATGCAAATTAAAATCACAATGGGAGATCATCTTACATCTGTTAGAATGGCTATTATCAATAAGACAAAAGATAACAACTGTTGGGGAGAATGTAGTGTACAAGGAAATTAGTATAGCCATTATGGGAAACAGTATGAAAGTTCAGCCACCCTTCCTAGACCACGAGCTTTCTAAGATCTGGGTTGATGTCTTACTCACTTTTAACTCTAACATCTAGCCTATAGTAGAGGCCCAATAAGTGAAATACTGTTTCTCTGGTAAAATATTCTGTTTTAGATTATTCCATCTCAATATTTATTGAAAAATATCACTCAATATATGCTTCAGTCCTCATTATTTCAAAATGGTTCATTTCCAACTTGATAAAAATAAACAGTTCATGTTAATTGAGGTTTAGATTGAAATCCCTTGTTGGAATGTTGCTTAAAAGGCTTCATAATTACTACATATTTATCCTTTCAACAAGAAATCTCAAACAATTTACTAAGAAAGCTATTACTTCATATTTTAGGCTGAGGTACAAAGAGATCAGCAACTTATTAAAGGTTAATAAATTATTCACTGATTGGGACTTGAGCTCCTGAGCCCTAGCCTCACAACTTTCTGTATAAACCCCTAAAGAGCAGGCAAAGGAAATGGTGTTCAGAGATTCTGTGTACCCAGTGTACTTAGCATAATCAGTTCACCTGTGTCAATTTCATTACCGTTTATAAATAGGGATGCTGCCTCATGGGAAAAGAAAAGCTTCCCTACTCTTTTTCCATCTTCAAGCAGGGTAATTCGCTATTCAAATCTATTCTGAAAGGGTACAGAATTTATTTCAGTAGGCTCTGAGAAAGCAAAGAGCTCCCTGCAGAAACAGTCACTCTAGGGTTTGATTGGGGTTGAAAGTATCCTAGGTTGGGTGTTACACGTCCCTCAACCATTCATTTTGGCTGCCTTCTTCATCAGAACCGTGTTTGAAAATCCCTTTATCTCCCTTTGACCCTGCTAGGCTGCTACCCAAAGGAATACACTCTAATCCTCTCAGCCTGTCTGGAGAGATTTAGCTCTCAGTCAAAGGGCTTTCAAAGAAAAGATTTTCAGCAGTCCTGGAAGGGAAACATATTGTCTATAAAGAAATTGGTCACATTTACTTGTTTTTGTGAGTGACTTGGAGATGCTTTGGGAAATTTATATGTGCAATATATACACATCTATATCATATACATATTAAACATATGTATATATACATATATGGGTATTATCACTTCAATATTTCACTATTTCAGGGAGAAGATAAGTCATAAATTTGTATAGACTTGAATAAAGCCAACTTCTTGTTCCAGAAGAGCTTGAATTAGGGGATATTCACACCAAAAAATGCTCTTTTGTTACTTTCCAACACAGAAGTGACTCAGATTAAAGAAATTGTGCCTAATGAAATCCTAAGGAAATTTGCTTTCATGCATAGAAAAGAATTGTTTAAAATTAGATTGACTGAATGATAATATAGAACAAATTTTCTTGAGGACATTTTAAAATTTGACTTATCTTGTTTCTTTATCATTTGAAGTATTTCTTTCACAAACATATTTACACTTTTAAATTGCACAAAGCTTGTGTCTAAGAAAAGAAACAAATTGTGTCCTAGAAATAAAACACACTTTGGAATCATAGTTCATTGCAATTCTCACCTGGCCACTTGCTGGTTGGATGTACTTGGAGTGTTTCGTAACCTCTCAGAAACCTCAGATTCCTTTTCTGTAAGAATGATGAGAAAATGCTTTTCTTGAGAGATTGTTGTGTGAATAAGATAACTAATGCACACTGCCTGGCAGTTGGTAGAAATTTTAAAAATGTTGCTTTCCATTTTTAAGCCAAATCATGTCCCAGTTTCCCTAAATGCCAAAATAATTGAATTAAGAAGTTATTTACTCTGTGTTATTTATCTCTTCCTGTGCTCACTTATCTCCTTCTGTGTTTTCCCCATGGTCTAGGTATTTTGTATATCTCTAATTATGTTTCTCTAATGTTCAGTTTTTAAATTTGAATTGTGGTAAATTAGAAAAGAGTTAACTTTTGTATTTTTCTTCGGGAGGAAGAAATGTCAAATAACAATTACTGGAAAGCAGTCACTTTTTACCCCTAACTCCAACACTATTACTAATTTACAGACATTCAAACTCACAGTTGTATGAGTCAAATGATAGAGACATACATGAATTTGGGGATTAATACGATGAAATAAAGCATATTAAATTTTTCCCATCCCAATAAATTTCTTGTTTATCAGCTGTGAGACTTGAAATAAAACATCTGAATTCTCTGAGAATCCAGTTCTTCAATAACAAAATGAGGAAGTATTATTATAGGGATTGAAATCTGAAATCACTGCAGGGACCAGACAGACATTAATAAGTAGGCCGGTTGAGTATAATATTAGTTGCTAGCAGCTAATTCAAATTATTTTTTTAAAAGTGGCCCAAACAGTGACCTCCACTTTAGAGGTTCTTGTCGGTTCTTCCTGCTAGGATTTAAAACTTATTTGAAACAGTCCTTGTCTGTAATAAATGACTTTAATAATTTCCCTTTCACAGAGCTCAATTTGTCTAATATTACAGGGGTCTTGTGAGAATCAAAAATTCTTGAACAGAATTTTTGAACAGTGGAGATGATCAAAGATGTAGTGTATCTATACAAAACCATAAGAAGGAGAGTGATAATGGAATGTTTCTGAAAGGTCATTTTGAGTTCATAAATTACACTGCATTCCTTTCAAGGAGGAAACTTCAGTTCTTTGATATTGGTGACTCCCTGGAACTCTTCCCTGGACTTAGGAAACTCAGCATTATGTGCACAAATAACCAATTTGTCTTGATCCTCTCTTCTTTCTCCAAAGGGACGTATTACTCTATGCATCTTTAAATGAGAAAATATTTGAATATCTAATTGGCTGCCCTGTTTTCTGAACTAGAGAAAGGGTAGAACCTGTATACTTGTATAGGCTTTATCATTCCCAGTAATATTGCACTTAAAATTTTTTAAGTGAATACTTGATTTTTGGTGATTTAAAACCTGTGTATCTTTTTCTGTGAAGTGTGTTTATACACACATAATTACTTTCATTCAGTAACATTAGAACTTATAGAAAATGAAATATATCACCCTGTCCTGACTAAACAAACAATAATACCTGGCTTGGAAACTGTATTAACTGAGCAACACTGTAATATAACTTTCGAAGCCAATTTGTTTAATAAGACAAGACAGAAAAATGCACTTTTCAAGTATTCTTGCTGGTGGTAAGAGAGCATCTAGGAAACTAATAAAGCTATAATACAGTAACAATCACTTTATTATTAGATGTTAAAGAACATCAAGGAAGATTTATATCTTCTTTTAACTTTACCCTGAGACAATTTCAAATTCAATTGCTGGGTTGTTTCAGAGTAAAACAGAAGTTCAAGAGGAGAATGCCTTTGAACAGGCTTATGATAATTTGGAGTAGGTTTAATCATCTTCTGCTTTCTCCCAGAAGATTACTGACATGACTTAAGCAGCAGCATGTACACTGATTTCATCCTCAGAGAGCAGGAGAGATACTAAAAGCTCATTATGAACAAATGCATTCGCATCAGCCTGCTTCACATTCAGAGAGTGAGTGCAGATGCACAACGCAGAATCTGAAACAGAGCATTTAGAATGTAGAACATGGTGTGGCTTCTAATGTAATAAACAGAATTCTTAGAGCCTCAAGGCTGTTAGCATAAATGAGCTATTTCCTAACTGCAAACTTAATGCCCATATTAAATAACTTTAAAATCTGCATGTGTATATGAGTAAGTAGTTTTTGAGTGAAAACCAATGGATTCCTCTGTTTGGGGATTTATGTGCAATGTTTTTATTTTCTGAATATAGTCCATCTCTCGCTTCTTCGCTTTTCACATCCTGATTTCCAACCAAGCAAGACTATTTCCAATTCCCTACGCACTGAATTTGTTTTACCCTTACTTTGAGCCATTGATAACACTTTCTTATATTTCTAGAACGCCCTTCCTACACATTCAGTAAGCTTAAGTCTTAATTATCCTTTAAGGCCCAATTCAAGTGTTAACTGCTTCTGAAAAACTTCACTGATCTTTGCAAATGGAAGCAGTATAACTCTTTTTGAACTTTAATAGCTTTAATATGTGCATAACAATGCCACTTTCTGTTTTATATTACAGGTATATATATTAATACATCATATTTCTTATTTCCCTTACTCGCTCCTCAAAGGCAGGACTCCAATTCAAGTTTGTATCTTTCACGGTACTGAAAACATCCTTTTATCTTTAATAGATATCTCTGAAAATTCATCAGAGGGACTTAAAATTTCAATCACTGTTATTCTTTGGTATGAAGAAAAAAATCTTATATGATGGTAAGTTTTAATTTATTTATTCCACAAATATTTATTGGATGCCTGCTGGGTACCAAACTCTGTACTAGCACTGGGAATACACAGATGAACAAGATCACTTGTATTCTACTGAATAAATAAACAAGAAAACAAATAGAGTTGTAAATAATACCCCAAATTAAAATAAGGTAATGTGATGGTAATGACAAAAGGAAGCAGCCTGTTATCTAAAACATCAGGGAACAAACATAACATTACAGGAAGAAAGATGAGACGAAAGAAAGTATAAGGCATAAAATTTGACATATGTGTTAGTTAGGGTTTAGACAGGAAAGTAGAAATCATTCCAGACATTTCAAGCAGAAAGGGATTTAATACAGGGAATTAGAGGCTTTGAAAACCTTTGAAAAGGCTGGGAGATCAAAAGTTAGAGATTGCACCATCTAGCATTTGGAAAACCAACACTTAGAGGATTCAAAGGAAACTGACAATAAAATGTGTAACTCTCTGGCAGACACCTAAAAGCAAATACAGGTGATGTTACAACAGGCTTCTATACTGATGGAAATGATCCAGGAGATAGAAATATACTGAGACTGCAGAGAGAAAGGTGTAAAATTTCAGATGTATATTCCCTGCAAAGTCTACAGGGTATGGGACCTAGAGCACAAGTGGAGGTGCTGACCTTTGATGGGAGTGAAGACATTTCATCTAGAGGTACACAAGAGTAGGCAGAAGATACTGGAATAGATGCAGGTGGCGTTGTAAGTTATGGAGAAGAGAGAGGAGTGTGTTCCTTTCTGGCAGGTTCTATCTTATTTCCATGATGTATGTGAGGATGAGCAGAGGAAGGTATGTCCCTGAACATTTTAAGGAAGTCAGAGACTTTATGAAGCTTCTGGAATAAAAAGACCCCTCCCTGTTATTGCTTGTGATTCAAGCTTTCCATGTGTCTTCCTGTTGTCTACTGTTGTCTACTTCCATGTGTCTACTGTTTCTTGTTTACCTGTTAAAACGAATACAGATTTGAGTACATTCAAAAGTAATTTAAAAATCAGTAAAGGCCAGTATAAAGTAGACAAGACAGTAGAAAATGGATTCTGATTTATTTTTAAAATGTTTTAAAGACCAATAGAGTCCTTTTACTTAACCTGAAAGACCTGAAATAAATTAACAATGCCCTGTGCGTAAAAAGAAAACCCTTTGCCTTGCCCCTTAGGCAAGAGTTTGAATTACAACGATGACGATAATTAAAATGATGGTGATTATGATGCTGATGATGACTTTTTTTGAACACCCACTATGTGCCAAGCACTTCATATAGAATTAATTTTCCATTTAATTATCTCAATGCTCTATTTTATAGATGAAGAAACTGAAACACAAAGAAGTTAAGTAACTTATCCAAGTAAATAAAGCTGGTAAGGTTAAAACTCTAGACATTTTGACTCCAGAGGTCCCCCTCTTAATGACTACAATTTATTAGCTCCCATTTTCATGTGTGCCTGTATCATAGACCCACAAAGCCATCTATCCATCTGACCTGCAAGTCAAGCCAGTCTTTCTTGTCAGCGAACTGGAGACTGACCAGACAAGGGTTATGCTGGAAAAAAACAAAGCCACAGGATTCATGCAGACCAGGGTAGGAATTAGATTGGCCACATACTCACCACTCATCTTGAGAAAATTATTTAATTTTTTTGAGTCTCAGTTTTCTTAGCCGTAAAGATGGAGAAAATATCAATGCACTTACTAGCATTAATGGAAAGATTAAATGAGACAACCTTTGTGCAGCTTATGGAAGATTTCTTCCTTTCTTGTCAATGTGAAGAAAATGGGTCCTATTCATCTTTATGTTACCTAAATAATCTGCTAAACACCTTGCAGATAATGAGTGTTTAATAAATATGAGACAATGGATGAATGGATAGATTAATGGCTCATCATCTTAAGGTTATGGTAGCTTAAAAAAAAGAAATAAAAGTATAGGTGTGGAAGAGGTATACTGAATCATTGACTATCATTGACTATCTATCATGCCTGCTCTAGCTTCACATTTCTTAGCCCTTTGCAGTAGGGCAGCACAGTATGATCAGTTTTGGCCAATGAGCTGTAACCACAATGATGTGTGTGACTTCTGGCCGAGATATTTAGGAGCCAGTGACTGATTATTGTAGATTTCTCTTGCTTTGCTGCAGCAATTATGGAGTACCCGATTTAGACCAAACAGCCACAGGATGGGAGCAGCCAGGATGACTGAATCACTATGGGAAAAAACTGGCCCTGTAGTTAAAGGACTCCCAGATTTTGAATAAGCTATGACTTTATTGAGCTAATTTGTTTCTGCAGCATAACCAATCTTATCTTGCCCCATATAAAAAGCTAGGTTTTTTTTTGGGGGGGGGGGCACAAAATCATCTTTCTGACATACCAAATTGTTGAATTTCAAACTTAACTCAAAATAAATAGAAATAATATCAATGATAAAATAAATAAATAAAATTGCAACAGAGCAAATTATTTGGATAAAATTTGGTGGTTTCAATAGCTTAATAGAAGTTACTGATGCTGTACAAAAACACAGTTTAAATGGTGTCATCTAATTAGCTATAGAATGCATATTTTGGGGTATCAGAATATTTTGTTGGGCCCATCTTATTATAGACTTCAGAATCTCAGGTATAAAGAAATCTCAAAGGACATAGAGTATGACCTCTTTATCTTACCGATGAAAAAACTTGAGACTTTAGAGTGGTTAATCAAGTTCTCATGGTGACTCAGCAACTCAGGGGCAGGGCTGAGCTAAATACCCATCTGTGACCCCTCACCATCATTTCAGCTCTACGCTGGAGGTTTTTTCCATTGTTTTGATTGCCTCATGATATCTGTGTGCTCTGAAAGAGTTAATGTGCCTTCCAAAGGGTTATTTTTCTTAAGCTCTGCTGAGAGCCAAACTGGATAAAAGCCAGCAGAGAATTCTGTTCCATCCTTCTTGAGGGTTCTCATCCAGAAAATGATAGAAGATGGAAGTTATCCAGACGGGGTCTCAGTGAAATACTTGTAGGAGAAAAATAAAAAAGAATTCTAGCTACCCAATTTAGAAATTTACATAAGTCTTTCGAATATTGATGGCAGTGAAGTCAGCAGTTCTCTCAGGAGGATAATGGGATCATGCCTTAATTCTCTTCATTTTTTATTTTTGAAGTTCTACCACTTGATATATCCGAGTGAGTCAGCAGAAAGTGAATCTTGTTAAAGAGATAGTCTGTGAAATGCAGTGTTTATCACATGGTGATTACTTATCTGTTTGGAGCACTTTTCAAAGTTTTCTGAAGTGCCTAACTTTCTCTTCCCTGATTCTCCCTGCTTCCTTAAGAAAATTGTTATAAGGCCCCTACCTAAAGTACCAAGCATATGCCTTCAAAAAACTCCAGAGATTTGATTATGTACAATAATAGGGACAGGTGTTAATTCTACATATTTGTCACACTTCAGATTTTCAGAAACTCCTGAATAATTTTGGTCTTTGGAATAGCACATGTCTTATGTGTAAAAATAAAGCAAAAAAATAGCCTGTGGTTACAAATGTTGTCTCCATGAAGGCATCCATAATCATGACAGGAAGTATCTAATGAATAGAAAAAAGCTGTAGTTTCCCAGGAGAGTATGGAATAACCATTATAAGTATGTTAGATTTTTGTGTTTTGTTGTAGCTTTCTTATTTAGTTATGGGTTTATCAATGAAAAAATATCACTTAATTTCAACAGATAGAGAAAAATTAATATGGCTCTTTCAATAATTATTACTGGAATTTCCAAATCATTACACACTGTTTAATTCCTGAGAATCTGATTGAGGCTTTCCTATCTCTGAGTCAAACAAGGACATGTATTCACATCCTAATGTAATTCTGCTATCAAACTTTTGAATGTTTGCAAATTAAAAAGATGAAAGTATCTCAAAGCTTTCATTTGCTCTGATTATTAGTGATATTAAGTTAGCGCTATTAAGCATCTTTTTGTATGGGTGTGTGGCCATTGTGTTTTGTCTTCTTTGATTTGCCTTCTCCTGATTTATTTCTTACTTCTTTGGCTTGTTCTTTTTCCATTGATTTATAGGATTTCTTTAAACATCATTACCTTCTTTATGGGTAGGTGGCAAATCTTTTTCCCCAGGTAGGCATTTACATTTTAACTTCATGTGTGGCTTCTTTGACTATGTCAAGGTTCTTGTTTGTTATATAGCCAAATATGTCAATCTTTTCTTTTATGGCTTCTGGGTTTGGTTCATGCTTAGAAAGACCTTCCCCATCTCAAGATAGATAAATATTCTTTTAAATTTTCTTCTGGTATTTTCCCAGATTTCTCTGGTGCCAACCCTGTGCATATCCAAATGACCACATTACAGACTGTAAACCACATTAGTAAAGAATACAAACTCCAGAGCCAGGTTGCTTTGATTCACAGGCCAGCTTCAGTGATTACTAACTGTGCAACCTTGAACATCTGGAAAGGGTCAATAATAGTTCATATATCCTGAAGTTGTGGTGAGAATTAATAAATGTTCATTGATATATTTAGAATAGTGTTCCATAAGCATTAGCTATGTAAAGGTACAGAATATCATTTATTTCTGGGAGACTAGTGCAAGCATGCTTTCTGGCATATAGTTCAAAACTCTGATAATAAAAGATTAATCAATTTATTCAAACTATGTTTACCCCTTCTGCCTTTTCATAAATTATTTATTACTAAATCTATCTGGCCACGGTCCACATAACCATTTCAGCAACTCTTAGCATAAATAGTTGTTCTGATTCTCAGTGGATCTTAGAGCTTTTATATGCAACATATGAAATTGCTTTGCAGAAAGATTTAAACCAACCTATAGGAGAGTAAATGTGGACTTTCCTCACATACCCATCATGGCCATAATTCTTTGAAAGGCAATGAATATTTGTTAGCCTGAAGGCATAAATAAGGATCTTACATCTTTCTTTCTCAAGTTTTATTGATGTATTTTCATCTTGCAATCTCTACCTAGTAGTTCAATGATGATTCCCATGGTTATTGGAAATATACTCCCCATTCTTTGGTACTGATAATTCAGAAGCCAAACCATGGGGTATAGGAAGTTTGTTTTTTTGTTTTTTGTTTTTTATTTTGCCCTGGAGGATCTTACAGCTTTACAAGAAAGAGAAAATGAAATTGAAAAGACATAAAATACAAAACCTCAAAACTCTATGTGACATAGTTGTTGATGTTATTCACAGAATAGAAGCCAGGAACCAGGGCAGCATATCCCTCAATTTATCAGATATCTTTCTTACAACCCATGTCTGAATTATACAGACTTAACTGATTGCTTTAGCTCCATGTGCCATTCACTTTTCACGAGCCACTAAAGCTACAAAAAATGGGCTTTTCCCTCTTTCACTGTTGTATATTCTTTCCAGCCAGGGCAACAAACCACATGGGCTAGCTATCATAGAACCCACTCCATTTGTCCTCTGAGTTTTGATCTTTTTACTAATAGATAGAAACTAGGAGAATTTTGAAAATTTTTTCCTGCTCAGAAAACCTGACCACAAGCTATTTTTCCTACTGATAATTTCTATCTTGAATGTCAGAAGTTCAGTATTACTTTGTTCCTTTTCAATTATTTCTTAGGGTAAAATTTTATTTTCTCTTGGTGGATGGATGCCTTAACCTCACTAGAGGGAAGATCATGAACCTAAAAATGCAAAGGAGATAAGGGCATTCATATTTTTCCAAAGCATTATCTTGACTAAAAATGTATAGTGGCTCTGAGGCAACTATCAGGGACGTTGTATGAAGTGCACAATAACTGAGAGGGTCAGGAAGTCACAGCAGTGTTGTGGGAAAAACAATTTGATAAGAACCTTAAGGCCTAGGAGGAAGCATTTTACTTTAATTTGATGGAAAACTAGAAGCTTTTTAGAAATTTTTTATAAGAAGGGGTATTCTGACCAAAATGACACCTTGGAACAGGAATCTAATACTTCGTATAAAAACAGGGCATGTAATGTTAAGGGTAAGAATGAAACATAGTAAGAAAAAGTAGAATAACTGAGAGTCTCATAAAATTATTCTGGAAAAATATAAGTGGTTCTGGCCTGGACAAGCTTGCAGATCACATGGAGGAATGGGCAAAAGATTATTGCACCATTGGAAAGCAATAATTAATAAACTAACATATACCTCAAAGACTACATCTATGTCACAGAGTTACTAAAGTTATATGGAAAACTGAAGTCAGGAAAAGAGCAGTATAATTCTCAATTCATCTGCTATACTCCCCTACCTTTATCACATCCCTTTTTCTTAGTGACCAGTAAATGGTAGTGATTGTGTGAGGTAGGTACTATGATCATCCCCATTTTACAGATGCATGGAAGAAGCCTGGGGAGTTTAAATAATTTGGTCAGGGTCATAGACTTAGGAAGCGGCAAAGCCAGGATTTGATCAAGACTTTCTGACTCTGGAGACTGTACATTAAACTACTGGTCCTTCAGGTCTCTGTAGAGACCTTCTCTGATTAAAGAAGAAATTAGGGACTTGGGATGAATTGACTGCAATGGACACTAAGGAAAAAGATTTGAGATGACATCAATGTTACTAATTGAGTGGGAGTGCCAAGGATGGAGACAGAGAATTGATAGTTTAATAGGGGAAATATTTAAGCTCTTCAGTACTTTAACCAGTCATTTCTTGAGGGCCTACCAGGCACCAGCATCCACCAAGCATTGTGCAGGTTTATGGAGATAAGAAGGTAAAGGAGAAGGTTTCCTGTCTTCAAGGAGCTCAAACTAGCAGGATGGTTAAACTGTTTGTTTTATTTATCATAATAATGAATTTGTTTAAATTTAATACCTCATGCAAAGCATGCAGATCAAGGAAAACATCTAGGGTACTATCAGTGCTCAGAGGAATGTGCCTACCTGGGAGAGGGATCAGTTAGACTTCTTAGACAAAGTGATGCACAAGGTAAGTCATAATGGATAGTAAATGACATTAGATGGCAAGGTTGGTACATCCTCCTGAACAGGAGAATATGCCAGGAGCAGGGAAGCATGTACAAAGGGACATAGGTAAGTTGGACTGGGCAGGATGACCGTGGCACGATCTTGGGCTTCATTCAGAAGAGAACAAAGCCCTATCACAGAGTTTTAAGCAAGTCAGGCTCATGGTTGGTTTCACATTTGGGCTAGATCTCTCTGACAAATGTGTAGATGCTGTATTTGAGTGGGATAATATGAGGAGTAGGGAGGCACATTGACAAGTTCTTGTACAAGTCCAGAAAAGATAACAATAGCTTGAACCCAGAGAAGTAGCAAATGACTTTGGAGAAGAAGGCTAGATGGGAGAATTAATCAGATATAAAGTTTGGCAATTGGTTGGGTGAGAGAGCCAATGGCGGGGGTGAAGTCAAGGATTACAAGCTGTGTTGTCTATGTGATAGTGGTGTCACAAAATAAGTTAGAAAGTGTGGGCAGAGAAAGGCATTCATAGAATCAAATGACTAGTTCAGTTTGAGATAATGGATTAGTTAATATCTAGGGCTGCCATAACAAATTACTACAAACTTGGTGGTTTAAAATAATAGAATTTTATTCCCTCAAAGTTTCTGAAGGCCAGAAGTCCAAAGTGAAAGTGTCAACAGGGTTATATTTTTCTTGAAGACATGAGGGAGACTTTGTTCCATATCTCTCTCCTACCTTTTGCTGGCTGTCAGCAATTCTTAGTGTTCCTTGGCTTGGAGATGCAGCTTTCCAATCTGTGCCTGTCTTCACATGGTCTTCTCCCCTATATCTGTGTGTCTTCTTTTTTTTCTCTCCTGTAAGGATACCTGTCATTGAATTTAGGTCACACCCTAACCCAGGATGATCTCCTCTCAAGAACATTACCTCAATTCCACCTACAAGGACCCTTATTCCACATAAAAGTCACGTTCTGAGTTTCTGGTGGGCATATCATTTTCATAGCAGCAGGAGGCAGTCAAATGCCCAGGTAGGTAGGGACAGGTCCCCGGTGAAACTCCACCTTCAAGCAAAAGACAGTTCAAAGCCTGAAAGCCAAGCTACAAGTCAAATCCACAGACCAGATTGAGAATACCTCTTCCTGTTTGGCGTGCTTTCTTCTGATTGATCCTCAGCCTTCACCTATTTTACATATACCTATGCTTCCCTAATTGGTTTTTTTGCATTGTTGTGCTCACCTTTGAGTGGCGTATTCATTTTAGGTTTTTTGCATACTCACAAACCAATCAGCATGCACTCTCCCATTCTGAGCCCACAAAAGTCCTGGACCCAGCCATACTGGGGGAAGAGACCACCTGACTTTGAGTAGGGGAATCACCCTTGCATCCCCTCTCCACTGAGAGCTGTTCTGTCGCTCAACAAAATTCTTCTCCACCCTCCTCACCCTTTAATTGTGAGCATAATCCCATTATTCTTGAACACAAGACAAGGTCTCGGGAACCACTGAATGTGGGTACGAGCTATAACACAGGTGGGCTGGGGTATGCCTGACCCAGCCAAGGGGCTGAGCGAGGATCCTGTGATAAGTGCAGGATCCAGGCTGGTGTGCAAGCCATGCACAGCACAGTGGGCCTAGTTGACAGGGTGCCTCCTGTGGCAGGCCTGGGGCCAGGCACAGCCTGGGTGGGGACGTCGCCAGCCACGGAGATCCCCAGCTGGAAAATTCCTGCAGCATTTTGGGGGTTCACTATTCAACTCACTACAGACACTTTGGAGATACCCAAGGGTGAGTCTGAAGCTGAAGAACCCCAGGAGTGAGTCTGAAATCTGAGTCTGAAGTATGAGCTCAGAGGCATCATCATTTGAGTGCTAACTGAAATCAAGATAATGGATGAGAAACAGAATAAAGAGATCAGTGAGCCAATAATGAAACCTGGACACATTCATATTTACTTGACGGTGGGAAACAAAGTTTCCTGCAGGGGCAAAAAGAAAGCATGGACATGTTGTTTCAATAAGAATCAAAGCATTTTACGGTTTTTATGTATCTACAAATGATTGAGCACTTATTATGTTCCAGTTCTTTAGATCAATGTTCCCAAACAGGTTGTTCACAATAGGTGTTTTCATCTCTGTTTTATACATGAAGAGACTAAGGCTTGCGCATTTTAAATAACCTGAGCAGGATCCAAGAGCTAATTAGTCACGAACTCAGAATTTGTCTGAGTTCACCTTTGTCGCATTCCAAAGCTTCAGTTCCTTTTCCTCGTTGCTGTCTTTTTAGCATTTCAACAAAGGGAGCGTTTGAGGATAAAAGAAATGGTTTAATATATTATGGCAGTGACTATGAGTTGCCTACTCAAATTCATTGTTACGTTTTATCTTTTTGACAGAATCCTTTTTTTTTTGATATGCCAAGTTTTAAAGGATTTCTGTCTTGTCTTTCCTTGCAGATAGGCTGGCCATGCAACAGAATGCAGACCAGTGAGATATAAGCAGAAATTGTTGGGTCCAGGAAATCTCCTTTAAAAGATGGCTAAGTGGGAGGATATCTTTTGGACTTTTTTTCTGCTTTCCTCCTCCCTACCTCCAGGCATGTGGACACGATGGCTAGAGTTACAGTCACATTTTTATTTAATACCACGAGGCAAGTCTTTGGATGAAAGTTAAGTGTTAAGTAAGGAGAAACAGAAGAATCAAAGACACCTGGGCCACTGTTGTCACTACAGAGCTTCTGCACCAGCTCTACCTAAGAAGAATATCTCTTCCTAATCTTAGTGATATGTAGGAAAAGAACACTCTATCTTGTTTAAGCCATTTTTTTTTTCCTAGACTCTCTTATAAGCAGCAAACAAGTCCCAATGTGGTGGTCCCTTCCCATAGCCTCTAAAATGAAAGAAATGGATTAGAGGGCAGAAGTGGATATAGATGAATTTTGGCAGGACGGTTAAGGGACATCAAACTCAATGGCTGCAACTTTAGGATGAAGTAAAAGGCAACGTTTACTAAGACTGAGTGCGGCAGGATTTGGAGTAGGGAGGTTTTAAGCACTTTAATGGTGTGCTAAAATGAGATACTGTACTAACTGCTGATCCAATGTAGCTTGCCCACTTTGTGCTGTAACCTGCCTCTGAGGAAAAATGGAATAGCATTTCTCCCACTCTGAACACAGAGAACATTTGGGTTTTGTCATTGTGCAGACTAATTCCATTTTGGAAACTCATCACGAACCTTTTCGATTTTTTAGTGACAGTATAATAGCCTGCAAGCTGGTTCAACCTGAAGAATATTCTTCTGTTTTTATATTTCAAAAGGGCTACTAGAACTTACTTGACCTTAAAAAAAAAAAATCTTCAAAGTGGATCTGGAGGTGGTCAGACAACAAGGGAAACACAGGGTAAACCTTAGCACCTACCTGAAAGAGCCTCTTCTTGAAAGACAGTGATTGAGATAAGATGATTTCTGGGAAAGACTAAAGTTTGCTAATGTTTTTTCCTCTTCCTAGGGTATTTGATTAATTTCTTAAGTCAATTTTCAGTGTACATAGAATAATCAATATTCTGAGATTTTTATCGCTAACTTCTTGGCTACAGTCCCTAAATTCACTGCATCTTGATTTATGCTCAAGTGTGGGTAGTTGTGAGATGAATTTTTATTTTTATCAAGATTTGCTTTAATTATAAGATCCCATGGTGTTTTCATTTTCACAGCCAGGATTCGTATTCACAGGAACATGCCCTTTTAAGAGAAAATGATTTTATTCTTCAAAGTCCTTCGTTAGTGACAATTCAACCTGAGATTTTAACACATTTTAACCGATGCCACATTGAAATAACATGAGAGACAGAGAGAGAGAGAGAATAGTTGCAAAATATGCAACATCACTATCAAATAAGATGACACATACATATATGCACATGCTGAGACAGAAAAAGACAAATGTTAAGATTACTGGGTTCATCTGACTTTAATTTTTCAATCTTATTTGTTTGTGTGTCATTCTTTCTTGTCCTCTATGAGCTACCAGAGAGCACAGATGATGTCTCAATCATCCTTATGTCCGCAATGTCAAGAAAGCACAATTCTCATCACATAGCAAGTCCTCCAGAAATGCAAGTTGGGTGAATTATTAAATAACTGATTGAATAAATAATAGATGTCTAACACACAATTCCTTCAACAAGTATTTCATGGGCAACTCCCATGGTCCAAGTATAGCATTAGGCACTGGGAATGGGATCAAAGACTGAGAAACCGTAGGCTCTACCCAGAGTTCACATACACATGTGCAAATCCATACATATAACACCATGTGACTAGTGCTTCAATACAAGTAATTACCAAGTGCAAAGGGGGATGTAGTAGGAAACAAGTGGAAGTCAAATTGTCAGAATTTGGAAGCCAATGGGGTAAAGGAAGTATAAGGAGAATAGAGTCCATAATGATTTTGAGATTCGGGCTTAAACTGGTAGTGACTGGTGGTATCCTTAACCAACACATGGAATATGAAAGGAAAAGCAAGTATAGGGAAAAAATGCATTGAGTTTTAGACACATTGAAGTTAAAGTTCTCATGTTAGAGATATGCAGTAGGAAACAGAATGTGAATCTTCTGTAGAGAGAGGATGGACTAGAAACATAAAGCATGCCATCATTAACACATAGAAAGAGGATTTGAAATTGTAGCAATAAAAGAACTAACCCAGGAGGAACGTGTAGAAACTGAAGACAAAGCAAAAATGGCATGGCCCCAGTCACATACTCCTCTTCTGTACATGGATTGGATAGCTACTTATTTCTCCAAATAATGTAATGATACAAGCATGGCCACCAAACCCACACTCTCTCTCCTGTCTGAATTGTGAATGCCTTGATGTTCTAACCAGGTTTCTTACAGATAGGGCACATGCTTCTTCATGCCTCCACATCTAACACAGTCCTTTTTGCAGATAAGTACTCAATAAATGCTTGTGGATAAGAATGATGACTACCTGTTTTGACCAGTAGATGATGCAATCTAATAATAGACAAGAGACTTTATCAGGTGGGACACCAAAATCACTGTCCTCCCAAACATCAAACACTTTGTTTATTAAGAAAAAAGAAGTGTTTTGAATTATTCATACTCTAACCTTAGTCACAGCAGCAGAGATGCCATAAAAGAAATCAGACATTTTTTATGAATTTTATAAAAGTTCCCAGCTAGGTAGACCAGTTTTTCCTTAAGATAGGTTTATTATACAACTTCAAATGCTATGTGGAAATACTGTGAGTAAAACTCTTTCTTGCTAACTTATTCAGGAATCCAAACTTAATTAAACCCTCAATCACTTTTCCTGGAATTGAGATGATGTGATGAGATTTGGTGATCTGTAATTTTTGGAATCTCCTTTCATTTCCTCTGTTTTTCCCCTGGGTGTGGCATTAGCAATTTTTCCTCCAACCTTCAGGAGAGTTGCTATTTATAGAGAGAATTTATTACATCCTTACTGGCAGTGCAACTATTTCACAGTTTATCTCCCTCAGAATTCTCAGATGAATATCAAGGAATACTAGTGATTTACTATATTTGAGTTCCTCAAAGTTGCTCAAGAAGTACATCCTTAAAGACTGCAACACATTTGAATTTCCCATAAGGAATATTTGTGCTATAGAAACGCAAGTATTTTAACCTCTACTCACCCAGTTAGAACACAATAACAAACAAGATTTTCTTTTTCCAAAGGTGGTCTCTTTTATGATTTTGGGCTATAATTTATAAAATTAAAATAATAGAAAACATATCTTCATCTTATTTCATACGATATTCTGTATTTGAAGATCATTTAGAACCCAAATGTGCAGATCCATACTCAATAAATGTTTGTGGATAAGAAACTCTGAATCTTGTTCAGAGTCCAGACTTGTGTTTACTGTTTAGATGCTATCTCTGAAGTTGGCAAGATAAATTCTCTTGACTGTAAGAACAATAACTTCCAGAATACAACAGGGCTCCAACACTTTTACAATAATAGTGACCACTCTTTGCTCAACCCGAATAATGAGCAGATGTGTTTTTGTTGTTTGTATCTTCCCAGCATCCATTTAATCTTCTTCTGGAAATACCACCTCAATGTGAGAACATCACTCTTATCCTAGTTTCAGTCCATGTAGTTCAGATGGGGTCAAATTCACCATCTGGCCTCAGAAATAGGATAACCTAAGATGGGTCAATTAAAGCATTGCATAGTGACTAATTTAAGAATGGCACGTCACCCAAGCCAGACTAATAACTTTCAGCATTGGTTTATTGTTGGGAATTCCTCTTGACTAGCCTTCAGGATGATCATTTTAAAAAAGGGTAACATCATATCACTTGGCTAACTTCCAATAACTTTCACTGTAACAAGGATTAAATCCAAACTCCTTACCATGGTCCATAAAGCTATTATAATCTAATTTCTACCTACATGATTTATCTCATCATTTGTTATTTTTTCATATTCACTTCACTCTATACCTCAAATAGGCTATGTTGGTTCCCATCTCAGGAGCCATGCACTTGTCATTCTTTCCATTTGCAATATTTTTTTCTTGGATCATTCTCTTGCTGCCTTTTCTCCATAATCATTTTTGTCTTAAGCCAAATGTCTCCTCCACAGATAGGCCATCCTGGATGACCAAAAAAAGCATCCATCACATAGTCTTTACTGCATTCTCCTGTATTATCTTTTTCATGTTAATTTCAGGGTCCCAAATTATTTTACTTGTTCACATCTTTATCGTGTCTCTCATTTAACCAGAGTGTAAGCTGTTTGGGGGCAGGCACATTAGTTATCTAGTTCATCAATGTATATATCCCATATTCCCTAAGTATCAGACTTTCAATAATTATTTACTGATTGATGGAGGAACTATGTTTTTGCTGTGCTTGCTAACCTGGCAGAATATAAGCCAAGAGCTGCTAATGTCAAATTGTCGGCCAAGGCCAATGCAGGGGTAAGGAGAGCTGAGAAATGAAGAGAGATGGATTCCCCACCACATAACTGAAGCCAGATACCAGAGATGTTGTTTATATAAGCCAGTCATTCTTAATTCACTTAGAGCTAGGTTTCTGTCTTTTGTACCAACAGGAGTCCTGATGGAAAAGTATGTAAAAGAACTTGTGGAGAGCCAAGTACCACACTTATATAAGTGCTGTGTTCTTGGACAATATCCATATCCTGTCACTTACACCACATATCTTTCCTTTTTTTTTTTCCCTGCTTTTGGCCAAAATTATAGCTAGCTAAAAGGGTTAAAGGTCTTATTTGAAAATATTCAGGTAATTTATCAGTGAAAAGTTATTTGAGATTTATCTGCAAAAACGACCCATGTATTAAGGTAACCAGAACACTTGACTTTATTGTATGGCAATGGTATTTTTATTGTTATATTTAGTTGAAAAAGTGAATTGCTTGGGTATCTGTGTATCTAAGCATGGTAGAGTAACTTTACTAGACTTGATCTCCCACTAAAAATAATTATAAATTTAAAAAATAAAATAATCAATAAAAATAGATAAAATATGTGAGGCAACTTTTTAAAGCATTGAACAACAGACAGCACGGTACTGCAATCTTTGAAAGAAGAAAAACACAGAAATTAGGGGCCATAATAATATCATGATCACTCAGACTTCTCTGCTGCAGACCAGGAAGAAGAAGCAGAATTGGGGTCTCGCTAAGGTAAGAAGGCAGAAGTTGTAATTACAAATTTCTGATGTGACTGGAATTTGTAAGGCAAGATATCTGAGAAACAAGCACTGCAAAGGAACGGTGGGAGTAGAGTAGATAAAGACTGCATTGAGATTCAATAATTGTATAAAATGTAAATGGACTAATTACTTCCATTAATAGGCAGAGATTTTCCAGTAAAAACACAAAATCCAATGGTTATCCTCTGTAAGAAATTCGCTTTTAATATGAAAAGAGTCTGAAAATAAAAGGATAGGAAAAGATATACCAAGAAAGCAGTAAGTATTAGAAAGTTGGAGTAACAATTTTTAATATTAGGCAAAATAGACTTTGAGACAAGGAGTATCACCAGAGACATCCTTAAATTTGCAACCACGAGTTTATTTAGCAATATTAAATTTTAATACAAACCCACAAGGTACCTTCCATTCTTCCTCCTTTCCATATTTCTAACTTCTTTCTCAGAGTGAGAAACCTGGGTACCATTCTCCACAATATATCACTCATTTTCTCAAACCTACACAGAATAGTTTTGGAATTACTAATAAATACTATTGTGAAAAGCAAGCTTACTGGGGCAGGGAATATACAAAACAAGCCTGAAGCATCTTACAGTGCCAGAAACTAAGGAAGTGCTCAAAAACCAATCAACCCAAATGAAATTGATAGGAGAATGTCAAAGGGACAGAGGAGCCAACTGAAAGAGCTCTCAATGTCCAAAGCGGAAACCATTAATTTTAGCAACAAAATAAATTAAGTAGTGTTAGATTATAACTCAAAGTATAACATAAATATTCATGAGGTCATATTGATATGAATAAATGAATAAGTAAATGAGAGAGAAGAGAAAAAGCTCCCAGGCAGAAGAATTCCAAATAATTTATGGAAATACTTGGCTCTTAAGGAGGGAAGCACAGTGTGGGCTTCCAGTAGTGATCTCCCTGTAAAGAGTACAGTATAAAAAGGTGGGGATGGGGGAGAGTGACTTTACAGTGGAGAAACCTGACAAACACACTGGCAAAGTGACCCAGATCAACTTCAACAGTGGTAAATCCTGTTGATAATATGTATTCCCAATATGATGTGCTTAAGTTGGCCTTTACTTCTGTGGTCTTCTTCCAAAAAAACACACAATCCCAGTATAACCATAAGAGTAACATCGGCCGGGCGCAGTGGCTCATGCCTGTAATCTCAGCACTTTGGGCCGCCAAGGTGGGTGGATCACAGGGTCAGGAGTTTGAGACTGGCCTGACCAACATGGTGAAACCCCATGTCTACTAAAAATACAAAAATTAGCTTGGTGTGGTGGTGCACACCTGTAATCCCAGCTACTCAGGAGGCTGAGGCAGGAAAATCGTTTGAACCCAGGAGGTGGAGCTTGCCGTGAGCCGAGATAGCACCAGTGCACTCCAGCCTGGGCAACAGAGCGAGACTCCATCTCTCAAAAAAAAAAAAAAAAAAAAAAAAAAAAAAGTCAGTAGTAAAGTATCCTGTACTCTTCAAAACTGTCAAGGTCATAGAAACAAGGAAAATCTGAGAAACTACTGCAATGAAAAGGAGCCTAAAGAACTGGAACAACTACATGTAACATGGTATTCTAGACGGAACCCAGGAAAAGAACATCAAGTAAAGCTAAGGAAGTCCGAATTAACTATCTTCTCAACTTCTCTGTAATCTTGTAATCTAAAGTTGTCCTAAAAAATGGTGTCTATTTAAAAATACGTTCAATATTGATTGAATAAAGCTCCTTCAACACAAAGGCCACAAAAGTGACACCAGAAGCAATAAGCACATCTATGACTAGTTTCTAAATCACATTCTCCTCTGAAAACCAATAGGGTGACTATAATCAATAGTAGCTTAGTTGTATATTTTAAAATAACTTAAACAATGTAATTGGATTGCTTGTAACACAAAGGATAAATGCTTGAGGGGATGGATACCCCCCATTCTCCACAATGTACTTATTTCACATTGCTTCTTGTATCAAAACAGCTCATGTACTCCATAAATATATATACTTATTATATAGCCACAAAAAATTTAAAAAATAATAATAATATTTTTAAAACCCAATAGGCCTCTTTGGAGAAAAAGTTGTTTTTAGGGTTTAAATACAAGCTAAGCCTGCAACATTTTCCTGTACCAAAAAATTAGAAAGTACTCAGAGATGATGCGGACATATCAACAGGGCAGGAGAACAAGTTGAAAGGTCCCCCAGTGGCCACATCTGGGTCCAATTGAACTTCACTATAAGTAAATACATAAATGATTACATTTAGTAAAATAAGAATCTATGAGTTCCTACTGATATAAATAAATATATAAACCAGGTCTTCTTTATAGTAGGGTGCTATAAGATGCTTTAATGTGGAGAAAATGATGGAGTTTAAAATATCAACCCTGGATGCTAAAATTAGTTTGATGAGGAACGTATATTTACATTTAACAGTAATTCCCCATAAATTACTGACAAAGGGGAACATAGACATTTTGCAGTGGAGAAAACTGGAAGAAAATGCTGTAACCAAATGATCGAAGCAAATATCACCAATATTGGAACAAATCAACATCATAGGCCTCCTGATGTGATGCACCGTGGAGGACGACACAACACTGTGTCTCTAGCATTCCTGAGAAAATACTTAAATTTAATCAGGAAATAAAAATCAAAATTAAGGCACATTCTGGAAATAACTGGTCTATGATCTTAAAAAAGGTGTCAGTGTCAAGAAAGATAAAGAAAAGCTAAAGAACTACTACAGACTAAAGAAGACTAAAGGAGCATGACAAATAAAGGCAACGTGATTCTGGATAGGATCCTTGGCTGGGGAAGAAAATAGCTATAATAGGTCTGTTGGCAGAAATGATCAAACTTGAATATTATAGTGGATGATGTAATGGTGTTTTATTAATTCTGAATTTTCATATTTTGATAATTGCACTGCAGTTATGTAAAAGAATATCCTTATACTGAATTCTGTCAACAATGTGAGTTTGGAAGTGAATTTTTCCCCAGACCCTCCCAATAAGAACCTGGCCCATTTGACACTTTGATTTCAGTCTTGTGTGTTGTAAGCTGAGCCTGTTCAGATTTTTGACCTACAGAACTCCCAGCTAATAAATGGGTGTTGCTTTAAGCCATTAAAGTTGCTATAATTAGTTCTGTGGCAAAAATAAAGGAATACAATCCCTCACCTACTCATACACACTAAATACACACATAATGCATACATATGCATTGTCATACACACAAAAAACCTATGGATAAAGATGAAATATATATCTAATAAAGTGTTGAAATCAAGATGTAGTTATGGATGAAAATCAAACCAACAGATAAAAATCAGAGTGGTTAAAGCATAGCTCCCTTCAAAACAGACTGCTCTGAATAACATTCAATTTGAGGTGGAATTTCTGTGGTGATAGAAGATAGCTCCCAGAAGGAGAGGAGCCAAGAGCACACATCTCTTCTTGATCCTAAACACACAAAATAAGATGTCCTGAGAGCACTTACGATGACACATTCAAAGCTATGCTTGGAGCCAGAGACTTTTAGAGAAGGCGAGAGACAGAAAGGAGATGAGTGTAGGAAGTTTGAATTCAAATGAGAGGCTAATTTAGGCCATGGTCAAATTAGATAAGTAAAAGAAATTTTGATTTATTCTGCATTCTCTTCCCAGGGGTTCAAAATGCTATCCTAGCTGTTACTGCATTTATCCTCATAATTACCCTGTAGTCATTCATTCCTTCTTAAAATCCTAATTTAAACCAATGTTGGCTGTTCCTTAATCACAGGATAAAATCCAAACCTCTTTCAGGTCAAAGAAATTTTATACCAAAAGAATTTTACACCAACTTGCTTCTCTAGTCTCATGTTCCTGCTGCCACCCACCTTCACTGTGTAGTTTCACACCATAGGACATGGCCTTCTTCCATGATTATTTTGATGATTAATACCTTTCTGCCTTTTTTGTGGATTATACCTTCTTTTTTTTTTTTTTTTTTTGAGATGCAGTCTCATTCTGTCATCCAGGCTGAAGTGCAGTGGTGCAATCTCGGCTCACTGCAACCTCCCTGGTTCATGTGATTCTCATGGCTCAGTCTCCCGAGTGGCTGGGATTTCAGACGTGCACCACCACACCCAGCTAATTTTTGTATCTTTAGTAGAGATGGGGTTTCACTACATTGGCCAGGCTGGTCTCAAATTCCTGACCTCAGGTGATCTACTTGCCTGGGCCTCCCAAAGTGTTGGGATTACAGGCATGAGCCACTACGCCCAGACTGTAACTCTTATAACTGAGTTATAATCTGTCCTTCAATAAGTCCACAAAAATGCTCCTCTCCATATTAACACCCTGGCAAATCCAAATTCTCACTGATCCTTCATTGATGCAGGCAACAGAAGTTCGGATTTGCATCATGTCTCCTGTAACGTGATGGTTGCAAGTATGGAATGAGCTCCTCTTTTCTCCTACATTATTATGCTACCCAGTCTAGATTAGATTGCTGCTCACGGCAGGAAAGTGGAAAAAAAAAAAAGCATTTAGAAAATGAATCTTAACATGCTTTGAAAACTGGTAACAAAAATGAATAAAGTAAGTAAGTAAATGCATCTAGTAAGAAGACAATATTGGGATAAAGACTTTGGATGGTAAGTTGAGTTTTGATCATTCAATCTTTCAGCACATTTAGAGTTGATGCTGAAATGTTAAAGATTCTTTCTAGCCTTATGTAATATGTTCTTCCATCTGGATGACTTACTATTTCTCAATTTTCTTTTTATAAACAGCTTTACTGAGATATAGTCCACATTCCATATAATTCACTCATTTAGTTTGTACAATCCATTGATTTTCAATATATGCATAGAGTTGTACAGCCATCCCCACAACTTAATTATAGAATATTCTCAATTCCCTTTTGTGCTTATCCTACTCTTTACTTTTCATTCATTCACTCATTTATTCAACCACTTAGAATATATTTCTCCAGTCAATGTAAATTCTGTGGATACCATGATAAATACAAGATGGTCCTGCTCTCAATGAGATCCCGAGAGAGGCACACATTAAAGAAGCAATTACAATACAGGGTGATAAATCCTATCACAGGCAAAGTGCAGGGTGCTGTGCTAGGACATACGTGGGGGTACCTGACCCACTGATGGTCAGAGAAGTGATTCTGGAAGGAAGCAATTTCTGTGCTGAGACAGGAAGAGTGAGATGGAGATTTTCAGCTGACAGTGAAAATGGGAACACAGATGAGGCATTCAAAGGAGAGGGTTCCAAACATAAAGAATGGTGAATGCTAAGACCCAGAGTGAGACGGAAATGGATTCATGGTGCTAAAAAGAATCCAGCCTTTTCTGCCTGTCAAAATCCAAGCCATCATTCTGCTTAGATATGAATGTTCATAGCAGTTTTATTTGGTAATATTCAAAAACTGAAAACAACTGAAGTGCCCGTCATCAGGCAAATGAATGAACTGTTGTACATCATACAATGGAATAATAACCAGCAATGGAAAGGAATGAACTATTGGTGCATGCAAGAACATGCAGTGAATTAAACCTGACAAAAAAAGAGTAAACACTGCACAATTCCATCTGCATAAAATTCTAGAAAACACAAGCTAATCTTTAGTGACAGAAGGCAGATTAGTGGTTGCCTGGTAGGTAGTAGGGACAGATTATGAAGAGGCAAGAAGAAACTTTCAGGAGTGACAGAGATGTTCGTTATCTTGATTGTGGTGATGGCTTCATTGGTGAATACATACATTAACCATTATCAAATTGCATATACTAAACATATATAGTTTATTGTATGTCAGTATATCCCATCAAGTTGTTTTTTTAAAAAGGCATCTCTGTTTTGACAACCAGTTATGTGATCTCCCTGTTAATAAAAGACCCGGCACCTAGTAAGTGCTCAGTGAGTATTGGGCATTAATTTTGGTGTCAATGTTAAAATATGAATATTAGTATGATCCTACTTGCCATGATCAGAAAGGCCGAGGAAACAAATGAGGTCTGATCTGCCCATTGACCCAGACAGTAGACTTGGGAGTGGAAACTGGGAAAGCCGGGAAGTCCAGAGCTGAGACCTAGAGTTGGGGGGACGAACTGAAGGATTAAAATCCTCCCTCTGCCACTTACTAGCCCAACTCAAATGTTGCCTCCCCTCAGAAGCCTTACTCGATTCAGATTTATTTATTTATTTATTTATTTATTTATTTATTTATTTATTTAAGATGGAGTCTTGCTCTGTTGCTCAGGCTCTAGCGCAGTGGCATAATCTCAGGTCACTGCAATCTCTGCCTCTCGGGTTCAAGCAATTCTCCTGCCTCAACCTCCCGAGTCGCTGGGATTACAGGTGCTCAGCACCATGCCCAGTTAATTTTTGTATTTTTAGTAGAGACGGGGTTTCACCATGTTGGCCAGGCTAGTCTTGAACTCCTCTCAGGTGATCTACCCGCCTCGGCCTCCCAAAGTGCAGGGATTACAGGCATGAGCCACCACGCCTGGCCCTGATTCAGATTTAGTTACGTCCTCTTCTGTGTTTCCTTAGCCTTTTGGGAACATCTCAATACACTATTTTCCTTCTCACAAAATACATCTTTAAATCAAACAGTAATTTTAAACCAAACTTTGAGTAGTCCACACAGACTGTAAGATAAAGTTAGGAAACAATAAAGTAAGATGAAAAAAATAATAACAACCACTATGAAACGTGAAATGGCATGCAGTTATAGGAATGACTGAAATCATGAAAAACTATCTTTAATTCCCCTGTTTATCTGAAAACTATTAATTCTTTATTATTTTATTGCCCCCAAAAGCCTACTTGTTATAACCTGTAGTTATAAATATTACAGAAACATCCAATTTAAAAAAATCAACAGGCTCCTTTTTCCTATACCCCCAGAGAGTGAGGGTGAATCACTATTTACACATTCAGTTGTCTCAATCCTTAACAAGAAGACTGATCACATTCAGAAGAAAACAGAAATAATCCAGAAAATGGAGGGCTCAAATACCTTATGAATAAGAAAATAAATGACTGTTTCTTATGATGAATAATTTAAGTAAATGTCACACTGAAGTAATTGCAAATAACATATAACACCTTTGAGTTAATGACAGTGGAATTAGGAAAGCTTTTTCTAATCGCTATCATCTTTTAAAAGTTCACAGTTTCCAGTTCAATAAAAATATGTAAGATAACTTCATCAATTTCCAATCCTGGAATGAAGCTCTTTAATATTTTTGCACAGAATTTCTTACAAATTTATAAGTGAACCATCACACTTAGAAATGGGATGCTTTTTTCTAGGAGATATTCCATACCAACTCATTAAATTGATTTGTCCATCTCAACGGTTCTTAAAAATTGCTAGAGTTACAAAATTTTAAAGTAGAGAAGAAATAATATATATTATTTATCCCGAACTTTCTATTTTACAGATGAGATTAGGTCCTAGAGAGAAAATGTTCTGATCAAATTCACACAGCAATTAGTCGCAATTCTTAGTCTACAATCCTAGCTTCCTACTACCCAGGTTCAGTGCCTCTTCTCAACAAGATACCTCTTTCACAGAACAGGTTCCTGAACCTGGAAAAAGAATTAAGTATTTTCACAAGGCTCTGTTTGATTGGGAAATTGATTTAAATGCAGCTAGACACCTACTCAAGCTTTTTGTTTTGAGCCTATTCTAGTTACTATTGCTCCACAATGTAGTGATAGAAGATACTTATCATTCCATTTTGCTCACCATTTTGCCAGTCAAGAATTAGAGAAGGGTTTATCTGAATAGATGGTACTAAGAGTCTGTCACGCAGTTGCAGTCAAATATGGGCTGGCATTGCAGTCATCTGAAGGCTGTAGCAGGTAGGACATCCAGAAGGGCTCACTCACATGGTGGCAGTTGGTGCTGGATTCTACATGCTGGAAGCTAAGCTGGATTTGCTGACTGGAGTGCCTACACAGGGCCTGTGCAGCATGGTGGTTTCAGGGGCTCTCACATGGTGTCTGGTTTTCCCCAGAGCGAGTGTCCTCAGAAACCCAAGCAGACACTGCCAGGCCTTTCCAGACTTAGTCTCTGAAGTTATGCAGCTGCATTCCACTCTTTACAAGAAAGTTACTAAGGCGGGCTTAGATATTAGTACAAGGGAGGAGACAGAATTCACCTCTCAGTGTGCAAAGTTTCAAATAATTCATAGACATGTTTTAAAACTGCCACATGGCCACAGAGGGAGAAATCTCAGGTAAGCTAGAAGATATGACATAAGTGTAGAAGAATTGATCAGTCACTCACTCATCAAAGAAACTTTGGAAAATAGAATCCATATTCCTCTCTTTGTTTATCTCCCTAACACCCTACAATAGAAAAATGTAACTAAGAGTTTTCAATCTCAGATTTGCCCAGTTTCCAAGACAATGAAATTGATATTCAAGATAAAGTTGCAGGAAGATGACCTAGAAGGCAAAATAATAATCTTCAAAGTCAGGATCTTGAGTTGCAAATCAAATATTTAATATTTGAGTTAATGAAGGACCAAAGAGATCTTGTATTGTTCCCCCAATGAGCATGTGGAATTAAATTTTATTGAACTTCTTAGAGTTGTGACTCTGTCTTTTAAACTTGATTTGTATGGCATTCCACAGAACCCAATGCAGAGATTAGTGCTTTACAAATTTCAAATGATAGATGATGATTTAATTGGAACAGTGTAGTCCATAAATGTCTTATGAATATAAAGACATCACAGAGACTGTGGTATAGACTGTTCTGTGATTCCAATAGTCGGGATGAATAGGACTATTTTTAAGCAGCCATGATTTTAGAAAATAAGAAATTGGAACAATTTCCAGTGACACTGATAAGGGCCACAAGTACCTCTTAGCATTCAAAATTATTTCAAGAAAAGAGACACAGAGATTCAGAGAAGCAACCGAATATTTACTAGAGAATCACTAGGATATTGAATTGAAAATCCTTTCCATCTCTTATTTCTTAACCTTTTCAGAAAGGAGGTACTATTTATAGGTAAGTTGGAAAATATAATGTGTGTTTATAACGTAAGAAAGGTATGAATTCTCATACCATGAGAGAGGGACAATTTGAAGAAGTTGTAAAGCTATTTCTCTTCAAAATTTTACTGTTGCCAATAAAGATATAAAATTTCAGGTTTCCAAAAGGTTGACTGAAATTATTGTACGAATAAATTATTTAAATTAGAGTTTGTGGATTATATGGCCCAAATCCAAAAGAAGTTACAAATGAATTTTGTGTTAGTGTTTGTAATTTTAGAGTATGGCTTTTTCTTTTGCTGATCCCATGTGGGTTCTCTGGCATGGCTCCATTCTGGACTGGGGTTGAAAAGTCAGGCTGGCCTCATTCACCTATCTGGTACTTCAGTGCAGGCTCTGGAATGAAGCTCCTTGTTTCTCCTGTATTTGACCTCAGTGGTAGACAGAAAAATGGTTCCCAAAAGATGTGCATGCTCTTATCTTCAAAATTTGTGAATATGAATATGTGATGTCACATGATGAATGAAACGTTGCAGATGGGGAGTAAGTTAAGGATCTTGAAATGGGGAGATTATCCTGAATTTTCGAGGTGGGCTCAATCTAATCACAAAGAACATTTTGAGAAGGAGGCAGAAGAGTCCGGGTCAGAGGAGATGTGATAACAAAAAGCACAGTTGGAGCCATGTGAGGAAGAGACTACCAGAAAGAATCCCAGCGGTGGGTAGAAGCTGGAAAAGGCATCGAGGTGAATTCTCCCCTAAAGTCTCCAGAAGGAATGCTGTCTTGCTGACTGATATAGCTTGGATATTTGTCCCCACCCAAATTTCATGTTGAATTGTAATCCCCAGTGCTGAAGACAGAACCTGGTGGATGTGTCTGGATCACAAGGACAGATCCCTCATGGCTTGGTGCTGTCTTCACAATAGTGAGTTCTTGCCAGACCTAGCCACTTAAAGTAAATAGCACCTCCCACCTCAACTCTCATTCCCTCCCTCCTCCTTCCACTATGTGATGCACCTACTCCCCGTTTGCCTTCCACTATGATTGTAAGCTTCCTGAGGTCTCTTTAGAAGCTGAGCAGATGTCAACAGCATGCTTCCTGCAAAGCCTGCAGAACCATGAGACAATTAAACCTCTTTTCTTTATAAATTGCCCAGTCTCAGGTATTTCTTCACAGCACTGCAAGAACAGCCTAATACACTGACCCATTTTAGGCTTCTGACCTTGAGAACTATCAGAAAATAAGTATGTGGCATTTTAAGTCACTGAGTTCATGATAATTTGTTACAGCAGCAATAGGGAACCAATTCAGCCCCTCATATCTTTCAATAGACTAGAACAGGTCTAAAGTAGTGTTCCCAGAGAGCCAGCCCTTTTGCACACACATGCTTTTCAAGCTTCTGTGTCACCAGTGCAGAGGTCCCATTTGCTGAAACATGTTACATGGCTGGCAGAGTCCATGTGAGAGGGGCTTTGTTTGACTATACCTTTAGATAGAAAAAGTGACAAAATTTCATTGCTTGAGTATTGGGATGGGAGAAATTTGTGGCCATTTATAAATGTGTTACAGGGGTTGTAATATGCTTTATGTGGCTTGTGCTTTGAAAACCGAAACTCCTTGAATAAATGCCGTAGCCTGATGCTCACAGTTGAGATAATCTATCAAATATTCCATAATGCCTAACCCAGTCACCACCCTGTCTTGCCCGAAGTTCTGGTTGATTATGACTTTTCCTTCTCTCCTTCTACCTGTCTTCTTCCCTCTGCTCCCCACCACTGTCCCCTTCCCATTCTTTTCCATTTTAGCCCCACTTCCAAATGAACTTCTCAGACTGCTGAGCCATCAGAAAAGCGTTTTATTGAGCCTACAGTGTTTTCAAGACCTTCTTTTTCTTGGAGAAAGTTACTTCACATGCACTTTTATGTGGCACAGAGTTTCTGTGACTAAATCCTGAGATATTCATTTGCATAAAATACAATGCCAACTGCCAAGGCCAAGTAGCAAATGTTATTAGGCATTTTTTTTTTTTTTTGGCCATCCTTCAACTTGAAGGATGGCACTTGTTCCAGGTATTTTAAAAGGCAGAAAGAAAACTCCAATGTTCTTCAAATTTGCATTTTGCTTCATGTTTTAACTGAGAAGTAAAATACATTAGAACTCTCACATCATTAACAGAAGTGTGTGGGTAAACTTAGAATTTGCATTTAAATACATTCAAAAGCAGACTTCTGCAGAACTTGCAAGCAGATCAGCGGAAGATGCCAGTGAGAAGAGAAAAGGAATAGTACATTTTTGCCAAAAAAAAAAATCATCAAAATTGAATTTGTATATGTTTTGATTGTCACATTTGTTTACTTTTAAAGTTTGTATTGGTCCAAACAGACTGCGAATTTCTTGAATAATTTGCTTTTGTGATCAGTCTTCTGCATTGGTTATATACTTTACAAATTAGCTTATTTGGTTAACTGATAAAACTTCATGTGGGTTCATCAAAGCCAAAGGGAAAAAAAAAAAACAACACTTTGAAGCAATGTTTATGGCCAGGCCAGACTGAACAATAAGAAACTCTCGGAGAGCGTGATCTTGGAATGAATTACACAACCAGGGACTGAATCCTCCGGCTTACAGTTTCAGAAACTTGATTTTAGCTGTTTCCAGTGACCCCAAACTTCTTACTGGCTGTCTTCTTTCCTGGTCTTGGTGAACTTAGTCACTGAATTAAAAGGCCCCATTGAGCATAGAATTTGAGCAAAGAAAAACAGATGCTCAAGGGTCCTGATGCCACAATGAAGCCTGATCAAATATGCCTGCCCCTCAACCTCATTCACCTGCCTACAGACCTGAATGTCAAGGCCTACCAGATTCAGGAATGCGGTGGTCCCTAACCTAGTTGCTTCTCTGATCCTTGTGTTTCCAGACATTCATCTCAACTTTTCCATGTCTTATTTAAATATGTCAATATTATTGATTAAGCCATGGTGTAGTGAAAGGTTAACAAATGCATGCTATGTGTCACTCCCTCTCTTCCTAAGCAATTGTTCATTTGAAAAACAATCCCTCTTTCCCACTAAGTCCTGCTCAGCATGGACTCCAGGCAACCACTTCAAATCAATTCGAATTGATAAATGAGATGAAGCCTAGTACATTTGCCACCTCTGGTGCAGAGGCTTATTCTAACAACCTGGAGACAACCTATCTCTTCTCATTAGGTGCTTATTTCATTTGACCATGAATGGCTGAATTCTAGCTCTATAATGATGATCGAGGCAATGGATTCACATCCTCATGTTTGTTTTTCTCTGTCTTACAAGCATTATTACATATTTCCTCCAGAAATGTGTGATCATGAGCAAAAAACCTCTTGGTGGGTTAACACAGGTTCATATTCATTATGGGAATATAGTATGTGTGTATTTTCTTGTCTAAGATCTGTTGTCCTCACTAGATCTTAAGCATCATGAGAAGAGGGACTGTGCCTATTTTGTTAACTCTGTTATCAGCAGTGCCTAGTGTACTGCCACCAAACAGGACCTCAGCAAATGTTTACTAAGGACATACAAAGAGTGGGTCATTGCTGCATACATATTTAATGTAAGATTTCCTAGCTATTAGGGATACTATCAATAATATATCAAATTCTCACATTATAGAACCTAATTATTCTCCTATTTTTCAGCTCTGCTTGCTTGCAATATTATGAGAATGTCTCCAGAAGGAGAGCATTTTAGATGAAACTCAACCTAATTATTTTTTCTTTTTCTTTTTTTAAATTTTCATAATATCAATGGTAAGAGAGTCCTAAACTATGTGTCAAAAGTAGCTTTGGAAATCATAAAAATTATAGTTGTATTGCATTTTATTCAACAAATATTTTCAAACAGCTTTTTGTGGAGGTATCAATGTTATGGTTGCTGACCTGACTCCAAGCAAATTTTTCTCTAGGTGAAGTGAAGAGGCTTATATAAAAATGACTTTTAAAAATATGTAGTCAAAATTCAAAATATATAATAGAAGCAAAAAAAACAACCAACAGAAATCATCTATTAAGAAGAAAATAAATGTTCTTTAAGCCCCCTGAAGATTGGAAAACAGTAACTTTTTGGCATCCTGTTGTCGTATGCAGACCTGGCATATTGCCTTACGAAAAGTAGATGATCCATGAATGTTGTTTGAATGAATGAATTGAATTAATGAATATTCATTCAATAACCATAGTTTCATGCTATTTACATTCTAACAAAGTATATCACATGTTATCAGGGTTTAGTATTAACTTTCTGCCTAGTATTACATTCAGTGAACGGCAAAATAATGGCTGCAGTTTCCCCAGGTGAAGGCCAAGAGGTTATTCTTGAGAATACAGTTAGTCCTCACTTAATGTCATCACTAGATTCCTGGAAACTGTGACTTGAAGTGACATAACACGTAACGGAACAACTCCTTTTCCTCATCAACATTTTAACAAACTATGTTGAACAAAAGGATGTTATTAGAGGACCTGCTGTACCTTGTGTCACTTGAAGTTGCAGTTTCCAAGAACCTATCAACAACCTCACGTGAGGACTTCCTGTATCGCTCTCTTACCCCACATATATAATTAAATCTCTAGGTATCCTTTCTATTTGCCTAATAACCTTTTTCCATTGACCGGCTTCTCTCTATCCCCTGGCCACTCTTTAGTTGTGGCTTAACTTGCTCCCTTCTTGCCTCCCTCTAACCTGTTCTCTAATTGACACCAGAATGACATGTCTAAAGAGCAAATGTGACCAGGATATTGCATATCAGCTTTCTTGGCTCCCCATGGATACGGTAAATTTAGGCTAATGCAAGACCCTTATCTGGTACTTGCTCTCCTTCCCTGCTCCTCCATGGTCATCACTGTCTGTATTTCAGCTAGACAACTTCTTAAGTCCTCAAGTGACAGCACTCTAGCTCATTTTAGTTGGGTTATATTCTTCTCATCTCTAGGTTGGATTCTTGGTTAGAATTTTCCTTTCCTGACTATTTGCCTGGCTCACTCTTAGTTGTCCTTGAGATGTCCTTGTGGTCTTCAACCCCATGAGAAAGTTTATCTGTGATGCTGAAGAGTCCTGTATCCTAATTGTAGCAGTGATCACCTGTCTTAATTGCCTATCTGCCGTGTCTCTCACACCTCAATTGTAAGCTTCTTTCAGGGCCTATGTCTCATTTATGGTTGTATCCCTAGAACTTATTTCATGGTAGGAACTAGTAAACAAGGCAATTGTATTAAGATATACACTGAAGGCCGGGCGTGGTGGATCATGCCTGTAATCCCAACACTTTGGGAGGCCGAGGCAGGTGGATCACGAGGTCAGGAGATCAAGACTATCCTGGCCAACATGGTGAAAACCCATCTCTACTAAACATACAAAAACTTAGCCGAGTGCAGTGGTGCGTGCCTGTAATCCCAGATACTTGGGAGGCTGAGGCAGGAGAATTGCTTGAACCCTGGAGGTGGAGGTTGCAATGAGCCAAGATTGCGCCACTTGCACTCCAGCTTGGGCGACAGAGTGAGACTCCATAAAACAAAAACAAAAACAAACAAAAGCAAAAACAAAGATACACTTAAGAGAAGAGTAAATGAATGAGCAAATACAATCGTGGCAGAGAACAGGATTTATTTATTACAAGTAGCCTTGATCTCTTGTATTGTTCCCAACAGAAGCCAAGACTCCCAAACCCAGGCATATTTAGGACGTTCTTCAAACAATTGCCAGTACCATGGTGCTGGGGAAAAACAAAACAAACAAACAAAAACAAAACAAAACCTTTCAGCCACCTTAAACTAAAGCTGCTCTGTCATCTTGCAGGGACCCACCCTGGAGTCCAATAGGACAGTTTTCAAAGCCACCCATCCTGGCAGAGTGCTTGAGAAGTTGCAGGAGAACAGCATCCAGGATTGCAATTAGAGTTGGAAGGGAGGAGGAGGAGACAAGGGTCACCGGGCCAATCAATAGTCAGCTACCTTCTCCCCCACCCCCTCACCGCCAAGTGTTCAGAGAAATGCCAAAGCATGCTGCTTAATCGCGCTTCCCATTTTAGGTAGTGCACTCCTGCCATCTAGTGGTTCCCCCACGCTCTCCACAATGTCTTCAGCAGAGGTGGATTTCATGTGCTGAAAACCCACCAAAGGCAGAACCAAACCAAAAAGCCAGACTTCTGAGTGCCCTAAAATAGTGCCCAAGTGCAATCAAAATCCACCTAGAGAACCACAATAGCATTTGGGTTCCTTTGTGACTGTTGAGAAGTGATTATCTTAACTGGTGTGGAATGCAATTGAAAGTCCAAGTCTTGAATCATGGTGTCAAACTGGTAAACAGATTTGAAAACTGTTTTTTATTTCACTAGGAAATAGGAAATGATTTTAGTTTATCATGGACTGAATGTGTCTTTTTGCCCCTTCTTCTCCTAAATGATTCTAAATGTGTTGTGAACTGCTTAGAAATCATTCTTACCCAACAGTGAACTAGATAATTGCAAAACTGAAGAAAAAGAAGAAAAAAAAAAAAAAGCTAAGAATGTCTCTGCTACTCTCAGCACAGAAGTGCCAAAAAAGCCAAAGATGACACAGCTGAGATTTAACAAGAAAAACATTTCAGGGAGCAGGACTGACAATGGATGAAAATGTTCCTGATTTCAAAGTCCCTGAGGGAAGCTGGCACTCTTACTGTTTTTTTCATGGTACTCCTGAAGTAATTCATTAAAACATTAATAGTCTCTGTTGGCCCTGGGGCCATGAACTGGGACCGATCCAGCTGCACAGGAGCACATCAACATGCAGAAGATACTCACCTCTTCTGCACATACTCTATGGCTGAGAAAACCGGTCTTGAAATAATTCTGAAAACAGAGAAGTAGTCAGCCTGGCCCCAGAGAAACAATAGCCTTCACCAACAGTTTTACAGGAACAGAATTTCTCAGGCAGAAAATATATTCTTATGCACATATATATATAAAAAACACATTAACTTATAATGTAAGTTTAATATGTATATAATATACTTAACATATATATACTTAATATATACGTATTATATACTTAAAATATACATATTAAACTTACATGCCTCAATAAAATAACCAAGAGCCACAGGAAGTGATAGGGGCCATGATAAAATATTGAGAGGTCTTGCATGTGATTTAAGCTTTTTTTTTTTCCTCTTTCTAAATGCTCCAAATATATATAATCACAGCTTCTGGTATTGTAATATGACCATCAGCTGAAACTTGGAACAACTAACATTTACAAACCCCACTTAGGAATTTCACAAGATTCCTGTTTTCTTCTGCATTCTATGCCAAGACATGTTTGCTGTTTATTTAGATAAACATGTAATGTGTAAGGGATGAGACCTTATTTTTAAACTCAATTTTCCAGTTGGGTTAAAAAATAGACAGGTTGGCCGGGCGCGGTGGCTCAAGCCTGTAATCCCAGCACTTTGGGAGGCCGAGACGGGCGGATCACGAGGTCAGGAGATCGAGACCATCTGGCTAACACGGTGAAACCCCGTCTCTACTAAAAATACAAAAAAAAAAACTAGCCGGGCGAGGTGGCAGGCGCCTGTAGTCCCAGCTACTCCGGAGGCTGAGGCAGGAGAATGGCGTAAACCCGGGAGGCGGAGCTTGCAGTGAGCTGAGATCCGGCCACTGCAGTCCAGCCCGGGCTACAGAGCAAGACTCCGTCTCAAAAAAAAAAAAAAAAAAAAAAAAAAAAAAAATAGACAGGTTTCTGAAGGAGGAAAAATCAGTTAATCTAAGTATTTGATGTTATATAAGTACAATCAATTAACTTACACATTAAAAAAATTTTCATCAGCTGTTTTATCATGGTGACACAGCCTTGTCATAAAGAACTACCTTTAGGTTAGCTACTAGCTGAGAATGAAACTACATTTAGTATACGAAACAAAGACATACGATTGTTAGACAAATTATCTGCTTTATCTTTGTGGACAAAAAAGATGATCGATGATACTCAGGTTTAAAAAAATTCATGTTCACAAAATATCTTCTTGGAGAAAGTTTCACTTTTATAAAGTTATAAATGTATACAAAAATATAAATCAACCATTGATTTTAGGGGGTAATAGTCCTTAAACAGCTTACTACTAAAGATCTACATTGCTTGCCACTAAGCAAGAATGACAGAAGGAAATTCGGTAAGAATATAAAGATTGGGTTAAGATTTTTAGGGAAATAGAAAAATAATAAAAACGTTGCCTAAATAACAAACTTCCGGCTGGGTGCGGTGGCTCACGCCTGTAATCCCAGCACTTTGGGAGACCAAGGGCGGGTGGATCATGAGGTCAGGAGATCTAGATCATCCTGGCTAACATGGTGAAACCCAGTCTCTATTAAAAATACAAAAAATTAGCTGGGCGTGGTGGCGGGCCCTGTAGTCCCGGCTACTTGGGAGGCTGAGGCAGGAGAATGGTGTGAACCCGGGAGGCAGAGCTTGCAGTGGGCCGAGATCTCGCCACTGCACTCCAGCCTGGGTGAAAAAGCAAGACTCTGTCTCAAAAAAAAAAAAAAAAAAAAAGCCTTCCTAGATGGCAAAGCTTTAGGCTCCTTGGTTAATTCTGCAATAGCAAGTAATTGACAAGTAGCTTAAAATACAGTTTTATTAAAATGACATTCTCAACTAGCAGGCTGTCAGGCATGATGTCTGAAGGCTTTTGCTGCCATGAGAGTGGTCTTCAAAGAGTCAGCAGGATTCCTCTGGTGAGACTGGCCACTCCATCCCTCCCCCGTGACATCCTTGTCATCTGCGTTAGGTGCCCAGCCTCCCAGGTCACACCTAGTTAACAGTGGTTAACTTAGTCAGACTGATTTAGATTTGAATAATACCAGTTCCAGTACCAATTAGCTGTTTATCCTTGGGCAAATTACTGATGTTCTCTGAGTCTGTTTTTCTTATTTGCAAAATGAAGATAACAATTATTAAGTTAAAATGCAGTTTTTATATGTCAAAATCTATCAAATAACAGCAATGTTATTGCTTCCACAATAAAGTCACAATTTTCAAGACCTAGGAAGCAGTGGAAAAAGTAGAGCGTGACCTAGACCTATATGCTCGTTTCTAACTAGCTGATGGACAGATTGTGAGAAAGCTTACTCAGGCAAGAAGGTCCCAGAAAGACAGGCCCACACCAATTTATCTGTCAGGATCTTTGTCGGCTGTGTCAAAGGGCTATGTAAGAACACAAATGCATGAATTTTTCAGTGCCCTGCACTGGAAGGGTGAAAAATCATTTTAGAGAATCTACAGAAGCAAGATTTGCTTAGAGAACATGTTACAGTGGTTAGCATGTTGGATTTGACTTAGGTGAAAACTGCTTCTCTGCAATGAACTAGCTATGTGAACCTGGCATCGGTCTCACCTCTTAGATTTTTTGCTTTCTCATTTATATGATGGAAATACTAACTGGAGCCCTACATGCCACAGAGGTGATAATAACTATCATTCATTCTGCACTTGTTATATGCTGGGCACTTTACACTAATTATAGATTAACCTCCCATAGCAACCATATGAGGAAGGTACTGTTATTGAAATTCCCAGATCACAATGAGGACACTAGGGCTTAAAAACAGTAAGTACAAGATCACACAGAAATTAAAAGGTGGAACCCCAGCAGTTTAATTCTAGAGCTTTCTTGCCTATGAACACACTATACTGCTTTTAATCATAAGGCCTAAATTCTAGTCCGGGTTCTATCACTCATTTGTTTCACTGGACTTTGATTTCCTCTTAAGCTAAATGAGGGGATTGTACTTGAATGAGGTTCTAAATGATTTATGTCAAATATTCACCCTGGTCATTTCTGATAGAAGTTTCTAGGAGCATAGCATTCAGAAAGATTGTAAAAGCTGTCTTGGTTCAGTGGGAAATAGTGCTGTGATTAACTAGTGATGTCTGCCAAGGGCATGGCACGGCACACAAGAGGCATGGAAGCACTTGTAACATGTTTTGCATCCCTGGGAGAAATAAGGACACTTCTGGCTGTTATATTTTATTATTCTGTTTATGCGTTTTCTCTTATTAGCTGCCAAGAGGGCAACCAATGGTAGTCTGGTCAGGCAAGGGCTACATTGTGGGACAGGGATGTCTAATAGAATTTTCTACCAGGATGGAAATGTCCAATACAGTAGCTACTAGACACATGTGACTATCAAGTACTTGAAATCTGGCTGAGTAGCTCTATATTAAATTTTTTAAACTTTTCATTTCAAAAGTATAAATTCAAATAGACTTATGTGGCTAGTGGCTACTATATTGGTCAGGCCTAGGACAAAGTTCAGTTGGCTGTGGATGAACACCAAGGGCATGAAAACTGGGAGGGAATTTGCCTGGCAGGCTGAAAGTCAGGGAAAGGTAATTCAGGTTTGACCAAAGGGGATGCTATGGAAGGATGTGGATATCAAAGCTGACAAGTGATGCCAAATTTAAAGGTAGGCAGGGAGAGCAAGTAGTTGGGGAGAGATAGGAGGCAAAAGACTAATCATCTGACTTCCTAGCTGTGTAAATCCTGCACTAGGGTGTTCCCTCTGATTCTGAAATGAACAGGGCCTGGGCTTTGATCATTTGAATGCAAATTGCCATGATGTTCTTTTATTAATGGCATAACTTGCCTCAGCATCCCTGCCCATTCCTAACTATCCTTCAGAATCTTCCCAAATCCTCACTATTCCTTAAAGTCTTCCTATCAATGTCCATCCACTGGCTAGATAAAATAGTCCCAACTGCTTAGCATTACTGCCAAGTGAATTGTTAGTACACTTTGTAGGCACTCCAATAGTTTGGCTCTTTGTTACCAAAATTCATATTTAGTTAGCTTAATCAAAATGAGGAATAAACAGGGAGAGTATTAGAGCATTCTCGTACAAGAATTGAGGATCCAAGCCACAGGAATGGATACTGCTAAACTTCTGCAAGAAATAGGATTCAGTCAGAATCTTCTGTCTCTCATTTCAGGACTTTGTCCTCCACTCTGTCTTTCTATACATTAGCTACCCATGCTTTGCCTTGCTGCATGGTGGAAAACATGCCTGCCAAGGACTTCAGTCAGTAAGGAAAGGCAGCGTGAGGCTCTCTATGTTCCCAAGTGTTAAAATATCTGACTCATCCTGATTCTAGTGCCTACCCCTTGATCTGTAGTGGAGAGAAACAGGGAGCAAGAACATGTTCAATTATTGGCATTTATACTGAAAATCATGAAGTTGGAATTTGGGGGAAGAAAGGACAATTCTCAGAAGACAGCAGGTGCTGTCCCAGGAAAAAAAAAAGCATGAGGAGTTAGAAAAACAAAATGGTAAGTTTCCATTGGATAAATAATAGGATAACATAACAGGGATAACAGATATTCATTAGCAAAGGCTATTTTTTTCTTTATAAAGCAGTCCAAGAATGATATGAAACTTTGCCATCTGCAGAACTCAATGATTTCCCCCCACTTATTAGGATCCAAAAGGAAAGCAACCAGATGCTTTAATTACTTTGATTGTGGAGGTGAAGGAAAGTCTTGCTTTTAAACGAACACTGTATTCATCCATTAATTGTGTCAGGAAATTGAAGGGACAGTTTGGCTTTATATTTGATTATCTCAATATCTATTGAATAAAAAAATATTTTTGCTTCATTAGCAGTAAAATATATAGGAATCTTGATGGATCATGCTAAGTATTATTTCCTTATTTCTGGTCTTAATCACTATATTTAATAAGGAAAGGCCAAGTTCAATAAAGAATGCATCTGGCTTCAAATGATTAATCGACTTTTATAGAACTCACATGCTGGCGATTCTTTAGGAAACTAGAAAAGACACCATGAATCACAACTCCCTGCACACCCTCCCCTCCTACCCTCCAGCTTTGGTTTTACTAATCAGCCTCAATTGACTATCTTGGGGCATTTTTACAAAGGTACATCTTTTGTCTCTCACATCCTGAATTAATGCTGTAGGTAATCAGCTTCTGAGGCTGAGGTCTCTTTCATCCCCATGCAAGTCAACTAAATGGTTTTTCTTTTCAGCTTGGAATGTGAGTCTCTTCCTTTCATTCCCTCTTTGACTCTTCTCTCTGGTTACTTTAATTGGGATGTCAAATTGCATCATTGTGTAGGAAGCTGAACTTTTTGAAATTGGTCCAGGACAGAGTTTTCTTGAGTCAGGGGGCAATTTTTCTTTGTAATGTCATTTCCAATTCCTTAAGGCAGGAGATGAATTAGTCTTGCACATTTAACAACAAGGAGTGAGGCTGTGGCCGGCTGCCGATGCTGCAGATCCGAATGCAAACATGAAATCGGTAGGAGAAAAATACAAGTACACACCAAGATCGGCAGAGTTGGCTTGAATGACTGAAGGACATTTTTTGGAAAGGGAATCTGAGCCTCAAAATTAAGTTAAATTAAATTAAATCCTGTGAATTCTTGTTGCCAGGGAATTTAACTACTTAAAGATATGCATGCGTCTTATTTACTGCTGTATCTCTAGACACTGGAACACAGATAGCAAATACCTGCTGTATTTGCTGCCACTACTACTTAATCCTTCCTCTATAACTGGCACTGCTAATCACTCATGACACTTTCCTGCTGAGGCCACATGTGGACTCAGACGGCTACAGGCAGTAACCACCAATTGATCAGAGCTGGCACACAAGATGGAACCTATTTGCAATCCCTGGTCTAGAACATTGTAAGTATTTAATGAATACTTGTTGAATGAAGTAAATGAAGACATGTTTCTAGAGATTATGGGACTTTGTGTCACTCCCTTCCCTTGCATTTAAAGTGCACTTTTTAGCTCAGATGGCCCCTAAGGAGTCACATCTGATATTATTCCATAATTTATGCTCGCCACATTATCCTCCAACTTTGTCTAAAGCAGAGATAGAAATAATTGCCTTCAAGCCATATTTATTCTAACATGCAGGCACATCTGGGCATGTCTGAAGGCCCGGTGAAGTGGGTCTGAGAATTTCATCCCACAGCGTGAGAGCTGAGCACATGGATTAGGCTCTACAGCAAGGGGCCAGAATGGAAGGGAGGCAATCACGGGTATCAAATGTCACGCTCCGATAATTTGCCAGCTCAGTCACATGCCTGCTTCTGAGGACAAGTGACCTGCAGGAGGTCGGTTAAAAACTACAAAAAGCTGTCAATAAAGTGGTCATAATGTGGTGCAAGTATGAGGCACTGGGCAGTGATAGGAAATGCCAAACTTATCAACCTCTTCAACACTGCTCCTTTGGCAGCATGAGCGCACAGGGCAATGTTTAGCAGCAGCTTTTCGGCATCTTCCATCATTATCCTAAACAGGTACCATCTCTACTAAGCTGCTGCTTTGGGATTGACTTTACCAGGACATTCAACACGGGGGTTGGAGTATTCCTAGAAGATGAATAAATGGCAGAGCCCATGTGGCATCCAAGAAGACAACATTTGTCACTCATAGGTGAAACACCACTTAGGGACTCTCAGAATTACTTGGGGGAAATACTGAGGTAGTGCACAAGAATCCCTGTCACGTATGTGTGGAGCGGTGAGAAGCAGTATTATGATACCCTGATCCCAATTTACCTTCTATGAGCTAAAAGACTCTGGTTGAAAGCATTTTAAGGACTTTGCTATCTCAAGGACTTTGGGTAGAAAGGACTCAGGATGGAATACTGACACAAATATTTCTAAAGAGAAATACTTTCTTCAGAGCAGCTTGATCACCAAAATGCATTAATTTAATACCTAATGACATACAGCATTTAGCTGGCTACAAAGGGAATTCCACAGAATTCAGACACAGCCCTCCAGGAGAGTATACAAATCAAGAACACCCATACACACTATAATGGTCACATGAAAAGCTCAAAGCAATGCAACGATTGTTGGTGCAACATTTCTATCACATATAGGTCATTTTTCTAAGAGGATTGCAAACTGCTTTAAAGCACATGAGAGTATTATCCAATTTTCTCTACAAAAATAAAGGCTCAGAAATTCAAAATGACAGGAGCCAGGTCTGTATGACTGTAGGAAAATCAAAGGAGTCTAGAAAATTTGATTAACTCAATTTGTCCCAGTTCCTTAGGGAGGCTTCAGAAACCAAAATTATTATTTAATAGTCCAGGTAGCAAAGGTGGATAGACAAGATCTTTCTGACTTTTCTGCAATTGTTTTTGAGACACAGTCTTAACTGAAATGTCAGAACTGGCCGGGCGCGGTGGCTCAAGCCTGTAATCCCAGCACTTTGGGAGGCCGAGACGGGCGGATCACGAGGTCAGGAGATCGAGACCATCCTGGCTAACACGGTGAAACCCCGTCTCTACTAAAAAGTACAAAAAACTAGCCGGGCGAGGTGGCGGGCGCCTGTAGTCCCAGCTACTCCGGAGGCTGAGGCAGGAGAATGGCGTGAACCCGGGAGGCGGAGCTTGCGGTGAGCCGAGATCCGGCCACTGCACTCCAGCCTGGGTGACAGAGCCAGACTCCGTCTCAAAAAAAAAAAAAAAAAAAAAAAAAAGAAATGTCAGAACCAAGGGAAGAAGAAACATGACAGCATTATTGAGCTTCCGAAATACAAAAATGTTTCTATCACCTCCAAACCTCCACCCTGGCCAAAATCAGAAAGCAATAAAAACAAGGATGTCCTAGAAAACTTTGATGTCCTTGAATCAGCCTTAATCATCCTTGATTTTTCTGCAGAATGAAATAATGTGAGCCAGTGTGACATAAAGCAGTTCTTAGCTTTTGATTTTCATTAAAATCACCTGGAGAGTTTGTTGTAACAGAGACTGCCAGGCCCCAACCTCAAAATTTCTGATTTAATTGGTTTGGGTTGGGAACCAAATAGTTTCATGTCTAACAAATTCCTGGGTGATGTTTATGCTGCTGCACAGGGGCATAGCACAATTTTGTAAGCCACTTATGAAATCATTGATCACTACTGTCTGATTCTGTTATTTCATTGGGCTTGTAAAATGATGACTTTCAAGTCTATATCTTTGTATTTTTTAGTGGGAACTACTCTGTATAGAAGGACTTTCCTTTCACAGTTTCCATGAAAACTATGTGATGACTTCTGAAATACAGATCAAACCAGAAAGGTAAGATAACTGTTTCGTTTTCTTCCTTTGGTTATTAAATTTCAGAGTAATGATTATAGCTTAGCCATCTCCAGTGGCATTCGACGAGTTCTTTCTACAAATTCAAGCATCAGACAAGTCATTCCTCTCTATAAGACATAGAGGTAAGGAGTGTTATAGTAATGGATGCGTGTGTGTGTCTGCCTGTCTGTCTGTCTCCCTCTCTCTAACCCCCTCTCTAATTAGATTAGCAAATGCAAGTCGATTGTCTATTTTCTTGATTTTCCAAAAAATCAGCTTTGTGTTTTTATTATTAAATCTATGATATTTTTGTTTTGTTATAAACTTGTGCTTTCATTTTTAAAAGTTTCCTTCTTTCTGCTTGTTTAAAATTGTATTTTCTGCTTTTCTTTGTTGGAGACTTAACTAATTTTTTACTGACTTTGATAGTTAAAGCTATGGATACCAAAGCTAAGGATTTGATATGATTTAATATTTAAAGCTACAGATTTTCTTTCTAGTGCTACTTTTTTTTCTCTCAGTTCTTCAGATTGGATAATTTCTATCAATCTATCTTCAGATTCACTGTATTTTTTTCTGCTGTCTTCCAACCACTCTTTCGCCCACCTAGGAAATTTTTTATTTCATTTATTTTTCAGATCTAGAATTATCATTTGATTCTGGGGGGGGATTTCTATTATCTGCTGAAATTTTCTACTTGTTCAATCATCAAGGCTATATACTTTTAAAAATAATTTGATTATGCTTTCTTTTAATTATTTGAAGACATTTTAAACCATTACTTTTAATCTTTATAAAATGCAACCAGGGCTCTCTCAAAGTCTGTTTCTGTAGGCTTATTTTTTCTTAAGTATGGGTTATACTTCCTCATTTGTCTGCCTGATAATTCCAGTAGAAAATTGTACCTTTTAGGGAATATCTTGAAGCAATTTTGGATTCTGGTATGAGCTTCTGAGGAATTTGGTGTTTTGTTCCAATAGACAGTTAATTTGCTTGGACTAAAAGCTATAAAGTCTGTCTTTCCAGTACAGTGCTCTTTCCACCATAGATTTCAGATTTATTTTGAGTCTGGAAAGGTTTTTTTTAACCTATAGTTGTAAACATTGGCTCTGCCCCATTGATGTTTTGTGCATTTGGAAACTCTAGTCACACATATGTTGCTTCTATTCTGTATTTCAGATTTCCTTGAATGATTTGTCCCCTTATTTTCATTTCATTATTTTCAGTTTCCCCTATAACATGTATTTCCCACATTAAGCTTTCTATAATGTCTACTTGACTTTGAATTCTTTCTAATTCATTCTTTTTATCCTGAGTTTTTCTAGTCCATGCTTTATTTCCTTCAGCTCGCTTTTCATCTCTTTCTAGTGTCCAACTATCTCAATTTCTAAAATAGTTTGTTGCTGCTATTCTTTCACTGCCTTGGTCATTTTCTTTACTTCTTTTTACTGAAAGTGAATATGTGGCTTCAATTTCAATCTTCTTTGTAAACAAAAATGTGAGTTTTTCAATGTTTTTTATTGTCCATAATAATTGAGTTGTATGTTTTAATCTTATAATAGCTTTTCATATGTTTTAATTCTTTGCTTAAATGAGACTATCAAAAGACAGATCTTTTGTCGAGGTTGAAGGTAGGCCAAGGAAGCAATCCCAGATTCACATCTAAAGGTATCCCTCCTCTCTGGCTACTAGGAAGTATTGAAACTATGACATTTTTGTTTATCTCCTTCTTTGCCTCTCTGGGCTAAGCCTGATTCTGCAGGGGTCCCTGTTTCTATTATTTTCTTCATTAGATATCTATGGACTTTGCCCTCCAAACTGTTATCCTCACTTATATTTTGCTTTTACAGTTGGTTTCTTCTCCTCCTTCTTTTCTTCTTCTTCTTCTCATTCTCCTCCTCCTTCTTCTCCTTCCTTATTCTTCTTTTTCTCCTTTCCCTTCTCTTTCCTCTTCTTCTTTCTTATTTTTCTTCCTCCTTGACCTCCTCTTCCTCTTCTTTTTCCTTCTCCTTCTTTTGTCTATATTCTCTGGAACTTTCCCTTTCTCACAAGTATTTGAACCTTCACTATAACTGGGATCAACAGAGTTTCCTTGGTCAACATAAATTCTGTTTCAAGTAGTTATTTTAAGGATAGGTCTCTGTGCTACTGATAGAATATTTCCGGGATCCTTGAGGCATGGGCTACTGAAGCATTGTTTGAATGTTCTGGGGTTTCTTTAATGGTTCTCTACAGTTATTTTGCATTTACCAGTGCAATGACCCTATTTGCCTTTTTTTTTTTTTGTCCTTCTTTAATTTTGTTCCAATTGTTCTTAGATTCATTTTTACTATGCAGTTTTCTCCTTTGGGAATAAATTGACAATTTTTGCTTTCAAGGCTCATAGTATCCTTTTATCCTGCTATTTCTTTTTGTCACTAACGCCACAGAGTTGCTGGTCCCTAAAGTCACTGATCATTTGGGTTGAAAAATTAACTACTGACAAGTACTCAAGAAAGGCTGCAACTAGATCCCATTAAATAGAAATTTCTGAGGCAAGTCACATAACATGTATGGCACAGAGAAAACTCCAAACCTGCAAATGAGCTTTTATCTTTTTATGTAAAATTCTATCCATCATTCAAGGCCCAGTGCAAATGTTCCCTCAGGAAGCTTTTCTTTTCCTGCCTACGTATCTACCTAAATTTAATCTTTTCCTCTGCATTCTCATCATATCTCCTCTTACTTACCTGTTACTTACCTGTTCTATCACCTCTGTTATAGACCTTTTTATCTTTTTTGTAATTTTTCTGCTTATATAACTATTCAGGACTAGATTTTAAACTACTCCAAGACATGTATATATTCCAATATTTTTTCACATCACCAAAGCCTAGAAGGCCCTCAAGTATTTAATTAAATTTATTATCAAATATTTATGAGTACTTGCTATGGATTAGGCACTGCTATAGAAGCTAAAAATTCAAAAGTGAATAAAACTGCATCCATGTGGACAGACCTAGAGCAGTTACTGTTTGCTGCTAAGGTTTCCACTACAGATGCAAGTTTTTAAAAAAGTCCTTATGCTTTCTATCTCATTGTGGCAGCCAATCTTGAATGGGGGAACACAGGAAGAAACATGGTAATACAGGGAAAAACATGAAAAGAAAAAAGCATTTTTGCAATTCATAAAAATTTTTGTAAATCATAAAGAGCCTGTTTTACCAAAAACAGAATAAAAAACTTGAGTTTAAAGTATGTAAGGAAAAAATAAGTTCTGCCCTCTTGGAACTTTCATTCTAGTGTTGTAATAACAGATAACACCAAATTAAATGTCAGACAGTGGTGTAAGAGCATCAGGCATATGTTAACATGTGTAATCTTCATAACAATCATACAACATAGATACAACTATTGTTTTAGTTTAGATTCTCCAGAAGCAGTCCAGACACAAGAATTTATGTGCCAATAGTTTATTTGAGTAGCTATCCCAGGAAACATGATAGGCGGTAGGTGAGATAGGGGAGAAAAAAAGATAATAAAATACAGGTTGTCAAGTGAGTTATCATAATATGTAACTGGAGCTTAATCTCATTGAAAAACAGTAAAATAGAGGCAGAATAAACCTTAGCGTTATATCAAACTAGGGGTGAGGAAGATGAGATATTTATCTACTATCTCTGTGCCTATTATTGGTTGAGTGCTCCTCCTGAGTCCTCTGGGTGGGCTGACCGTACTTCTATGACCAGAGGAAAAAAAGAAAGAAAATAAAAGCTCTTCAGCAGAGATTCGTAAGAGTTTTATTGTTAGCAACCTTCAGGACATACAGGCAAATGCTAAAGGGATGTGGAGGGGCAACAATTTTTGTTGAAATTATGTTATTCCATTTTACAAATGAACAAACTGAGGCACACGGAGGTTAAATGACTTACTAGAAATATACACCTAAAAACTGATAGAGCAAGAGTTTAAATCCTTGAAGTCTTGCTCCAGAGTATGTGTTCTTAACCATTATACTGTGCCCCATCACAGTATAGAGAGGAAAGAAAAATGAAAGGAAGGAAAGAAGAGAGGAAGGGAAGGGTTATAGTTCCTCATGAACACATTTTATTTCTTCTACTAGGCTTATGCTTCTAGAGAGTAGAACTCACATTTGATTCATCTTTATTTCTCCCCTTATCTCTCCTTCAGCCAACCCTTCAACCTACCCTGAACACTGCCGAAAAATGTCTTGCACAATACCTAACTTCTATCTAAAGAGATAATCATAAGGCCCTTATCACTAGGATTTTTATTATTAAAAACTATATTTTTAATTCATTATACAGTGTAGACTAGCAGGCTTTGTAGCCAGAAAGACTTGTATGAATAATTTATTCTCAACATTTCTCCTTCCACAGTTCATAATGGGTGCTTAATAAATGGCTTCCTATTTGTAATATTACATGACATTTTACAGTTTACAAAAAAAGTTTATACTTCCTTATTCTATTTATCTCTCCATGAGTTACTTCATGTGCATATTCCTATTTTCACTCTCAGTTGCCCTAAATTGTATAGAAGATAAAAATAAAGGTCATAGTCTATAAAAATAAAAATAAAGGTGTGTTTTATTAGATTGTTTTTTAGCAAATATTTGCTCTCTCTCTCTCTCTCCCATGAGGTAGAGTATATTTTCCTGGTCCAATGACTTGAGAACATGTGATTTGTTTTGACCAAAGGAATATGAACAAAAGTGGTAATGTGCCAATTCCAAGATGAGGCTTTAAAAATCACAGCTAGGCCAGGCGTGGTGGCTGACACCTGTAATCCCAGCATTTTGGGAGGCCGAGGTGGGTGGATCATGAGGTCGGGAGATCAAGACCATCCTGACTAACACAGTGAAACCCCATCTCTACTAAAAAAAAAATACAAAAACATTAGCCAGGCATGGTGGCGGATGCCTGTAGTCCCAGCTACTCGGGAGGCTGAGGCAGGAGAATGGCATGAACCTGGGAGGCAGAGTTTGCAGTGAGCCGAGATCGCGCCACTGTACTCCTGCCTGGCAGAGTGAGACTCTGCCTCAAAAAAAAAAAAAAAAAAAAAGGAAAGAAAGAAAAAAAATCACAGCTAGTTTTCTCTAGCCCTAGCCCTATTGTGTTTCTGCATTTTGCCATGAGATGAACATGACCATGATTCTGCATCTTGATCTTGGGTTCTGGCAGGAAAGGTACAAGGAGCTGACATGAACCTGACCTTTAACCTGAAGCAGACAGAGTTGGGCCCAGCTGGCCTGTAGTCCTGTGAGCAGGAAATTGATGTACATACTCATGAGTAAACCTTAAACATTTGCTGTTATAACCCAGGAAGATTCGGGAGTTGATTTTTATGTGCTGTTATGGCAACAATTGTTGATGAATGTGGGTATACAGTATTGGAAGTTCTCATGTGTCTCTGATGGCCAGCCTCTCAGTACTTACAGAGCTCCTCGGCCTCACCAGATATTCCCCACTTGAATAATGAAGTTGTATGGTTGGGAATAGACATTTTGCCTATTTGGGTCTATAGGTTTAGGACCCTTGGAGGATTCAAGACTGGTAGAAAACCACAGCATGGTCCAAGATGCAGGTGTTCATGCCTGCAGGTAAGTAGATGCATCATTAACTTCAATAACAATAAATAAAATTTAAAGAGATTTTTCGATGATCATATACTGAATGAACTAAGGTTAACTTTCTAACAAATGGCCACAAATTTCTAGTGTGTTTATCTTTCCCATATGCTTCCCAGCTCTGCTAAGTTGGAAGCCTCAAATACATCAACCAATAAATCATTCCTTGGGTTTCACTTTAGGGACCAATTAAAACTATCAACATGTTTTCTTCCATTACACTGGGAGTTTTATCTCCAGCTGTTGGGATCTGAGCTTCTAAAAGTATGAAGCATGACTACCCAGGGAGAAGGCACTTGAGACAACTGGAGGAAAATAGAGTCCATTGAAAGCTAGTTTATGTAAGCTTAGTGCTTCCACCCCCTCACTTCATTCACAGGGCACATGCTTTACTAAACATGTGGTAAATAATACAGCTGGCACCACAGCAGGAAAGGTGCTGCCCCCAAACCTGGAGGGAGAGCTCCTGGCAGATAATCCAAGGGCTGGTAATTTATCACTTATGCAAACACAGCACCTCTTGTGGGTCTCCTTTTACGTCTCCTGTTCTGTGAAACGTTCCACTGAAGACTTGGATAAATGTTTTCCAGATGGTATCAATCATGGTGTTACCTACTAATAGGAATCCAGGAAAAGTCATTGAATTAATTAGCAAGTCCAACAGGAAAGGAAGAAGGACTGCTTGAAAGTAGAAAAAGAAGAGACCCTTTGGAACTATCTAATCATCTAGAAACAAAGTCATTCAGGAAAAGGGGGCTTGATTAAGCATCAGGAAACCTGACACCTGGTCAACAGCCTGGTTCCTCCAAATCACAGGCTTTGGAGTCTAACAGATAGAGGTTAGAATCTTAGCTCAGTCTCTATGCATAGCGGGCAAGTTACTTGGCCTCTCTGAGCCTCTGTTTCCTTATATGCTAAGAGAAAAAATGATAAAATAATGCAAACTATATAATACCATTTTACAGACCTAGATGTGTAGCATGTGAAGCACTTAGCAAAGTGGCCACCAATAGGTGGCACTTAAAAAAATTCTTTACTCTCACCTGTGGTCAGTTAAATGATTGGAAAACTATTCACCCCTGTCTGAAACTACACCATTGCCGTGACCACATCTTGAGCAGAGTGCACTTTCCCACTCCTTGCTTTGGGCTGACTACATGACGTGCTTAGACCAATAAATGTGGGTGGAAGTGACAATGGGCTCGTTTTTAGACCAGAACTTAAGAGGCATTATGTTTCTACTTGCCCTTTGCACCTGCCCCATCACCATAAGAAAAATATACCTAGGCTGTCTTGCTGGTCCAAGAAGGAGGATAAAAGACACATGAAGCAAAGCTGCCAACCCCAGAGCTTCCAAACCCCACCCAACACGAAGACATGTGAGTGATAATAAATAATGGTTGTTTTTAGCCACTGAGTTTTGACATGGATTAATTTCAGCTGCAGTATCTCACAGATGACGTTATCTCACATTCCTTCTCTGGGTTCTAATTGCATATCTGCTCAGGACTTATTGAATGAATATCTTTTGCGATGCTGATATTAGAGATAAGGCCCAGAAAATGGCAAGCTAAAATATCCCAGAAACTTCTACTCTATAGTTGGTTTACATCTTAAACTCCAAACTTAGATGTGTAAGAAAAGTAATTTAACTTGGTTATGACAAGACCTTTTTATTTTTTAACAGTTTCATTACAAATCCCCTATTCTGCTGGTTAGCAGAAAAATCTCTCAGTCAATTCAGGGTTTCTCCTCCCTTAAGGACTGGGTTTAACTTTAAGAGGCTTTGCATGATGAGGAGGTGGAAGGTGTTGGGAGGGAGAACCAGGGCACTGTTGTTCCTGTTGTTGATCTCTGCCGTTTTCTCTCTTGGTCTATGTAAGCGAGGATCTAAAGTCTGATTCATTCTTGGCTAATCTTCTTTTAGAAGCCCATGATTAGACTCATCTGGAGGAAGTTTGGAGCTTCTCTCAGACATGTAAGAATTGTTCTGAAGAATCTGCATCTTGTTGGGTGAAGGACTTCAAAATGTGCAATAAAAATGCACTGGTCTTGGACCTATCTAGCTGGAAGGAACTGGTAGATAAGCTCTTACTGCTTCTCCAGGTTCTCACAAGAAAGCAGGCATGGATTCCTTTTGCACAGATCCTCCAGGCTTTCTGGGCCCTGTCATTCCTTCTTCTATCTTCTGGGTTGAGCAACATGCAATCTCCCCTTGTGCAGAAGCCCAAATAGCTACTGAAAATATTTCCTCTCTGACTTTCCCCATTTCTTTAACTCTGAGAGACTTTTTCTAGTATCAGTTCTGAGGAGCATTGCTATTTTCCTTCCTATCATCGGGAAGACCTAGACTTTAAAACTCAAAACCTGGGAAAAACTTCCTTTTTTCTCTCTTTTGTCTGGATCATCACTACCTTAAAATACTAAATTAGCAAAGTCCTAACTAGAAACTGAATTGGCTAAAGAGTCAAGGAGCAACAGGTAATTCCAAGAAAAACAACAGCAAACTTAGATCAGTTAACATTTCAAAGCTATTTTCCTTTGCATTTTGTGTATCTGTTTTTATGGAATGCAACAGATAATAGGCTAAATGCTATTTTGCATATGTGTTACGTTGGATTTCTCACATATTCTACGACTTAACTCAAGATGTTGAGTAAATAAATGAGTTAATAAACTGGAAGTTCTATATCAGTTCTTGGTTCTAGTTATGTTTTGTTTGTTTTGGATTTTTTTCTTCTTGAATGCTTATTCACTGGCCCAGCTGTATTTATGCCCAGATTAACCAGAGACATTGCCAGCTGTGATTTGCAGATGTGCTCCAGCTCCACAATGCCAGAAAAATTCAATTATGCCTACTAAGGTCATCGCTATAAATCACAACCGCACTGACATTTTATGGTGAATAGTGGCAGTCGAAATACTTAGCCAGCAGCAGATTGTAACTGCTTATATTGCGATGGCCAAAATAACCATGTGTGAAACCATTATATTAGTTATATTTACAGCCAAATCAAACCAGGCAGTGGTCCAAGCAATGGGTTGGCAATCAGCCCGATTCAAGCTGAGCAAGGGTGATTTCATGCTGCAAAATGTGAACAAAAGCGTGAGCCACTACAGCATGTATTGAGAGTTCAAATGGAATAGAACCTCTCAGACAGAGTAGACATTTGAACAAATAAGCTGGCTCCCAAATATTTACCTCAATTTGCAAGTGTGTGTTAGGTACAAGACAGGATTCTCAGATGGACTGCCTCCCTATGGGACAGTCTTAGAGAGATATTTTCAATATAGTATGTCCTTAGAATATTAGTATCCATAAAGTACTTCATAACTTTTATTTTAGGCCATGATCGAGTATGAGGGAAAGGATTTACCTTGTTACCTTAAAAAAACTAAGCAAACAAGCAAAATATATGAAATAATGGTTTTCAGACATTTGGAAAGAAGCTATGCAAGAAATGAGATAACAGAAACAGATGAGAGGAGGCTTATATATTTCCAATTTACTAGCTGGAGAGAGTTTTTACATTGTTTTGCAGGAAAGGGAAATCCAAGTAGTGCCTGGCAGTCTCCCTGAGGTGACCAGAGGAAGTTGAGAACTTGTACGTTCCAAGGTGGCTTTGACTTATAGAGACAACAACCAGGCATGAAATTGCTTCACAGATAAGAGAGGTCTGCACAGATAGAGTGCTCTGGGGATATGCAGAAAGTGCCTTTGGAGACTTTGATTGACTATTACTCAGTGCATATATGTGAGGAAACTAACTAGGACTAGAAAAGGAATCAACAGCAAGGATTCAAAGGAACAACCCCTGGGATTCCCACAGAGCCTGGAAGAGTTAATACTCCTACCTGCTAAAGTTGAATGAACATTATAATACAAAGGAGCATCAGCTAGAGTACTCTAAGTATCACCTGAGCACTGGGGCAGAATTAGCCTTTGACTAAAGTCCTCTGATACCACCTTAAAATCAAGCCTTGAAAGGATCAATTTCCAAGTAACTTAATTGTGCCCCAGAACAAAGATCTAGAATATTTAAAGGTACACAAAACTAGCAAACAAGGTAACTTGTACAATTTCAGGCAGCCAATAAAAATTACCAAGCAGGCAAAGAAGCAGGAAAATATGATCCATCATGAGAAGAAAAATCAATCAGTAAAACAGATTCTTGAAACATGCTAAAAATAGCAGACAACATTGAAATATCTCTTATAACCATATTGCAGATAATCAGAAAGGTAGAATAAATATGAGGATATTAAACAGAGACATGGGAGGTATAAAAAGGCCCAGTGTAAACTTCTAGAGATGAAAAAAAAATGTCTGAAATGAAGACTGAGATGAATAGCAGATAAACAATGGAGGAAAAATGTTAATAAATACACAATTAAAACTGCATGTGAATGTTCACTGCAGCACTACTCACAATAATAAAGACATGGAATCTACCTAAAAGCCCATCAATGACAGATTGGATAAAGAAAATGTGGTTGATATACACCATGGGATACTATGCAGCCATAAAAAAGAATGAGATCATGTCTTTTGTGGGAACATGGGTGGAGCTGGAGGCTGTTATCCATAGCAAACTAACTGAGGAACGGAAAACCAAATACTGCATGTTTTCACTTATAAGTGTGACCTAAATGATAAGAACACATGGACACAAAGAAGGAAACAACAGACACTGGGGTCTACTTGAGTGGAGACGGTAGTAGGAGGGAGAAGAGCAGGAAGATAACTGGGCTTACTACATGGGTAGTGGGCTACTAGTATGTACTGGGCTTACTACATGGGTGATGAAATAGTATGTGCAAAAAACATACATGACACGTGTTTACTTCTGTAACAAACCTTCACTTGTACCCTCAAACCTAAAATAAAAGAAAAAATAAACTGCTCGAAATTAAATAGACAAAAATGACTTTAAAAATATAGTAAAGCAATGTGAACTGTGGCCAGCTTTAAGATGACTAATATGTATGTAATTGAAATCTCTGACATGGGAATGATTACCACAAAAAGTATTGGAAGAAATGCCAATTTTTCTTCTAAATTGGATGAAAACTACAAACCCAGAGATACAGGAAACCCAGTATACACTCTGAGCACAATAAAACTACTCCAAGGTACATCCTAAGAAAATTATTAAAACCAATCATCAATGGGAGCCTTAAAAACACAGAGAATACAGACATTTGAAGCAGAAAAACAAAACACACAAACAAAAAACAGAAAAAAAATGACTATAGATTTCTTGTTGGAAAAAAATGTAAACCTGACAGTAGTGGGGCAATATTTTTAAAGACCTCCAAAAGTTTTGACTTACAGCTCTATTTCCGGTTGTGTTAGTCCATTTCCATGCTGCTAATAAAGACATACCCGAGACTGGGCAGTATACAAAAGAAAGAGGTTTAATGGACTTACAATTCCATGTGGCTGGGAAGCCCTCACAATCGTGGTGGAAGGCAAGGAGGAGCAAGTCATGTCTTACATGGATGGCGGCAGACAAAGAGAGCTTGGGCAGGGAAACTTCCATTTTTAAAACCATCAGATGGGTTCCTCTCATGACATGTGGGAAGTGTGGGAGTTACAATTCAAGATGAGATTTGCGGGGGATACAGCCAAACCATATCACCAGTGAAAATACCTTTTAAAACTAATGGTGAAATAAAGACTTTGCGAGACATATGAAAGCAGAAAGCGTTCATTATCAATAAACCTCAAGTATATGAAATGTTAAAGTCCCTTAAAGGGAAGAAGAGTGATATCAGATGAAAATCTGGATTTACACAAAGATGAAGAAAACTAGCATATATTAAAAACATAGGTAAAGATAAAACATTCTTTTTAATTTTATGATAATTTACTACTTAAATAAAAATAATAAATTGTGGGTTATAAAGAGAAACAAATCATTCTATTAAAAAGACACTTGCATTTATATGTTGAAAACAGCACTATTCATAATAGCAAAGACATAGAATCAACCAAGATGACCAATAATGGACTGGATAAAGAAAATGTAGTACATATACACCACAAAATACTACACAGCCATTAAAATGAGCTCATGTCCTTTACAACAACATGGATGCAGCTGGAGGCCATTATCCTAAGTGCACTAATGTGGGACCAGAAAACCAAATACTGCATGTTCTCACTTATAACTGGGCACTATATATACATATATACATATATATACATATATATACAAATATATATATACGTGTGTGTGTGTGTGTGTGTATTTATTTGAGACAGAGTCTTGCTCTATCACCCAGGCTATAGTGCAGTGGCATGACCTTGACTCACTGCAACCTCTGCCTCCCAGATTCAAGTGATTCTCCTGCCTCAGTCTTCTGAGTTGCTGGGATTACAGGCATGTGTCACCAAACACAGCTAATTTTTGTATTTTTAGTAGAGCTGGGGCTTCTCCATGTTCCCCTGGCTGATACTGAACTCCTGACTTCACGTGATCCACCTGCCTCAGCCTCCCACAGTGCTGGGATTACAGGCGTGATCCACGGCACCCAGCCAGCGCGTTACATATTGAATACACAGGGAAGCAAAGATAAGAACAATAGAACTGGAGACTACTTGAGAGGGGAGGGTGAGAAAGGGACATGGGTTGGAAAGCTTCATACTGGGTACTATGATCACTACCTTGGTGATGGGATCATTTGCACACGAAGTCTCAGTGACACACAATTTACCCCCTGGACCTAAAATAAAAGTAGAAAAAAAAAATCATGGGCTATAGAAAATGTAGAAGTAAAATGCATATCAAATACAGCACAAAAGTCTATTTAAAAGAGGAAAATTTAAACAAACTGTCTTAAGTTTCTTTTACTATATAGAAAGTTATATAATATTACTGGAACACAGACAAGTTTATTGATTAAACCCTAAAGCAACCATTATAAGAACAAAACTCTTCACCTGGTAAGCCAAGAAAGGAGAGAAGGTAAGACCATAAAATACACTCAATTATTCTAACAGAAAGCAAAAAGAGGAAAAAGGGACCAAAAAACAGATTAGAAAAATATAAAACTAAGAGCAAAATGTTATAAATTTAATCAATAATCACATTAAACGTAAATCATTTAAATCTGCCAATTATAGGGCAGAGATGGTCATATTGAACAAAAAGTCAAGACCCAACAATGTGCTACCTATAAGTCATACTCTAAAGAAAATGACACAAATAGGTTGAAAGGAAGTAAAAAGATATTCTAATGTAAGTTTGGTTCAACAGCTGAAAAACAATTCAACATATTTTACCATATTAACAAACTAAGAAAGAAAAAATGATAATTTCAATCAATGTTAACAAAACAAAATGTTCACAGCAGATTCTTTTGTAATAGAAAAAAACTGGGAGAATCCCATTCATTTGAATGTATAATCAAACTGTAACATATCTGTGTAATAGAATATTACTTAATGTATTAGGATTCTCTAGAGAGGCAGAAAACATAATATATGTATTTATGAGAATATTTATTATAGGAATTGATTCACATGATTATGGAGACTGAGAAGTCCCACAATCTGCCATCTGCAAGCCGGACGAAAAAGTAATTATATAGGTAAATGTAAAAACAGTATAGTGTATTTTTTTGTGTTTTTAACTCTTTCTTTTGTTTCAATTAAAAGAGAATTACATAAAAGCAGTAATTACACAATATATAAACATATAGCTTTTGTGACTAACAACACAAAGGCAGAAAGGGGGACAGAGCTATAATGGAGGAAAGATTTTGCATACTATTGAAATCATGATGGTATTAATCCAAATTAGATTATTATAAACTAAATTATTAATTGTAATCCTCAAGAAAATCACTAAGAAAATAACCCAAAATACATAATAAAATAACATTGGCATTAAAAGGTGCAACAATGGAATTAAGTTAAATAGTACACAACAATGAAATTAAAAGAAAACTATTTAACATAAGTTCGTAATTGAAGAATAGAGGGAAAAAATAAGACATACAAAATACAAACAGCAAAATGACAGACATAAATCGTATCACTTCAGTAATACATTAAGTGTAAATTGATTAAATACTCTAATCCAAACGTAGAGATTGGTAGAATGAATAAAGAAAAAACAATTCTATTTCTAATGTATGTAAAAAGGAAAAAATGCTTAAGAATAAATGTAACAAAAGAAGTGCACAACTTGTGTATTGATAAATGCTCCAACACAGATGAACCTTGAAAATGTTATGCTAAGTGAAAGAAGCCAGACACAGAAGGCCAGATATTATATGATTTCACTTACAGGAAATGTTCAAAATAGGCAAATCCCTAAAGACAGAAAGTAGATTAGTAATTTCTAGGGAGTGGTAGGAAGGGAAGGATTGAGGATTAACAGCCAATGGGCATCAGGCTTCATTTGGAGGTAAGTAAAATATTGCAGAATTAGATAGTCATATGGTTTTACATTGTACAACTCTGTGAATATACTAAAAACCATTGAAATGTACACTTTAAAAGGATGAATTTCACGGTATGCAAAGCAAACAAATTAATTATTAATTAAAAATAATCAGCTATTTTAAAGTAGATTTATAGGGGAATAGTGAAAATATAGAGATCAAGTGTTGTACAGAGTTGGAAAGGCTGTTTCTGGATTCCCAATAGTAAGATTCCAAATTGAAAAAGGTCTTAAGCATAAGAAGCTCAATATGATTCTCAGCTAATAACTCCCTCTGAGACAAAGACCAGTTAAAAGAGTTACTCCCTTACCAAATCGCATGTTTCGGGTAGCTAACAAGCGGTTTCCACTAAGGTGAGAGAAAATAAGAAAGCATGGGAAAGAGAAAAAGGCATTGGGGTAAAGGAGAAATAAGGCAGGACTAAGAATTGTATTTAGGAAAAAAAAGATCTGACTGTGATTATTGATAAATAAAAGTAAATGGAAACATTTAGATTAGAAACCGCCAAGTTTTGGAGAATCTTTTATTGCAGAAGAATCCCAAGTCAAGTCTAATAATCTTGTGATTATTTGCTAGGCTTTAAAACTGCCATGGTAGATCCAAACTAGCATGGGCAGGAACACCAGCTTCAAGTATGAATAAAGAAGAAATTTGTAATGGGTGGAGCCAGGAGCGCCAGGAAAGTTTACACTGTAGTTATCCTATACAATCTTCATTATTTTATATTTGAGTGTTTTGGAGCAGAAGTGTATAGGGTAACTTATCTCTAGTTTTACAGGTTGCTGGACCAAAAGGAACACATCTGTGCATAGTAGAATGACTGTACATCACCTATAGATCCTGGTCATGGAGTGCATTGAATGGATGGGACTTAAAATGTTTACCTTGATAGAAAGTCTGTTCTGTTTCTTGGAGAAAGAATGTGGCAATAAAAGTCAGTGATTGCTATGTTCATCCAAGCCAATTTTCGTTTCCTCCTAAGTTAGACTACATTTCCAGATCTTCCTTACAGTTAGGTGTGGCCAAATAATCCATGGAATGTGGGCAGGCATGATAAGTGCTTTCCATATGCTTTCTAAAAAACTCCTCATTGTTCTCCACTCTTTTTTTTTTTTTTTTTTTTTTCATCATCTGCCCACTAGAGGGAGAGATCAAGGACCTACAGGAAGGGAGAGCAATAAGACGGAAAGAGCCTGGGTCTGTGAGTCACCACATGGAGGAGGGTAGATCAGAAGATCTCCCAGACTAGGGGGGACCTCATCAGGTTGCTGCATGAGAAAGAAATTTTATTGTGTTAAGTGACTGACATTTGGGGTTCTTTGTGATAACAGATGGTATTGCCTTAACTAACACAGTTTTATAGGTTAATAAATTTAGAAAATGCTAGTCTTACAAAGAAAAACTGATTTGCATCAGCCTTTGATTTGCTGCTGGGTATGATAACGTTTTCACAACAAAGAGGTCATAGAAAGTATTTTCCTAGCTATATGATCACAAGACCCATTTTTCACTTAGCCTCCAGAATGACCACGAAATTTCTCCTCAAGAGAGAAAGGGGAAATTGACTGGGTTCAAATTTTTAGAAAATACACACATTTAGAAAATAGAAGGAAATAAAGTACTGAAAAAATAAAGAAAAGAAACAGAGAGGAAGAAGAAGTACGAGTGTTAGTACAAAGGTTCTCTAGTGGGAGAGTTTTAAAGGGAAGCAAACATTACCTAACAATGCCAAATGTTAACAGAGGTCAAGACCGATGGGAGGTCACTCAGACCCTGTGAGTGAATAGAAATACCTACCTGCATTTCAGGTTTAATTCAGAACCCAGAGCATACGACGACAATGAACTCTAGATAAGATTTTGCCTGAACTAACAGCTGGCTCCTTTGAACTTGGACATCTCTTAATTTCTTCACATCTTGTTTCTAATATCTGTAAGAACAGAGACAAGTCCTTAAACTCTCTGAGCTTCAGTTTCCCCATCCATGAAACAGAGAAAATATTAATATTCTGCTTCCTGACTTCATAAAAAAAGCTTGCAAGAGATCTTTGAAAGCTATTTAATCCACACCTGCCATTCTTACCCACAGCATGTACACAGGCTCACCTTGGTGCACAGGCACACACACACACAGCCTACATTCCATAAATTGTAACACATATTATAACATTTTTCTTTTTATCAGAAACAGCCAAGCATTTCTCATCTTTAACAGATTAAAGAAGTTTTTATTGGTTACAATGTCATTTCTGAAGCTTGAAATTAACATCAGCCCACTGTCAGTTTAATCCCTTTCCATTTGTCAGATGTTCAATACCATTCCAGTTTCAAAGGGAAGTGAAAATAAAACTAGCTGAACGTGTGTGGCCCTATTGTGCATGGTTATTGAAACACTGAGACCACATCGGGCTGACAAGCAGCTGCCTCGGCTGTTGCTAAGATTATTGGAGCAGCTTATAGATTGCTTGTAAGCATCTCTCCAACATGCATGCTCATCTGGGATTTAACTTCTTAAAAAATTTCTGGGAATATATTGAAGTAGAGCTGGGGATGGGGAAAGTGGTGGTTTGGAAAATGAAGAAACAAACACTCGACTGTGATTAGAGATTTGTTTTCAAGTCAAAAGTATAGGACACTCAAGCCAATTTTAACAAAATAAACATCTGCTCTTTAAGGAATCCAGGGAAAAAGTTGCCATTAAATTTTACTCCTGCTGCCCTGGTTTCTCAGGCATTGCTATATCCTTGTAGTAGAGATATTTTGTTGGCTCAAATTCCTACCCTCTGTAGTTAAAACAAAGGTATTCTCTATAACTTAGCCAAACTGCGGATGCCCTTTGTCTTCTGTGATGATTTCCACAAGGAATTAAAAATATCTGAGGTTCCTCTAAGGTCAGACTGGACTGAAGTTGCATTAGGAACCAGAATGGTGATCAATATTTGTCTGGAATCTGGATCCAGAAATTTGTCTGTTTCCTTCTTATAATAAAGAGGTGCTAAATGTTTTACCCATGTTATCTCCAGATTATCAAAAAGCCCTCTGTGGCTGGTAATATTGCTCCAATTTTACAAACACGATTCATATTATTTTACAATTTGTCCATATTTATATAGCTAGTAAGTAGCTAAGCTGAGATCTGAATGTATTTCATCTGATTCTGAGTGACCCTAGACACTCTGCCACTTGCTCCAAGATGACATATGCGTATCCATTTTCCATATGAACATATGTTTTTTTTTTTTTTTTTTTTTGAGACAGAGTCTTGCTCTGTCGCCAGGGCTGGAGTGCAGTGGCCGGGTCTCAGCTCACTGCAAGCTCCGCCTCCCAGGTTTACGCCATTCTCCTGCCTCAGCCTCCCGTGTAGCTGGGACTACAGGCGCCCGCCACCTCGCCCAGCTAGTTTTTTGTACTTTTTAGTAGAGACGGGGTTTCACCGTGTTAGCCAGGATGGTCTCGATCTCCTGACCTCGTGATCCACCCGTCTCGGCCTCCCAAAGTGCTGGGATTACAGGCTTGAGCCACCGCGCCCGGCATGAACATATGTTAAATGAAGATAAAGGCTCTGACTTATCTCATGTTACTTACAATTATTTAAAAAATATTGTTTACTGTCCAGAAATAAGACACATCGCTTCAAGACCATTCACTAGAAATGTAGAACCAGAAAAATATGTTATTAACCTCTTTCACACACAAAAAAGCGTTCTCTCCAAAGATTTCTCAATACTACTTGCTTCCATGGGACAGTAACTCATCCCAAAAAGCTACTCTACATTGTGACAATAAATGTTTTTGAACTTGATAAACAGATCTGGAAAATACAACCTATTAAGAACAACTACATTATTGGTTTACAAATCTTTCAGTTGCAGGGCATCTAACAAAGAAAAAGTCGACGATTCTGTTTTCTGATTTTAAAAAAGAAGAAAATTCATAAATAGGCCAAGTAAATTTGACCATGAAGCAACAGCTCCTCCTACAGCATCTGAGAATGTAGCATTTCAAAGATTTCTTGTTAGGTTCGTTTCTAGAAAATTAACCAGGCAAAAATGAGGTGCTCTGTTTTCCTGGTCTACTTTCATGCCTCTATCCCAGTTCAAATATGTTGATTCTTCTTCCCCTATTCCCAGGAATCTCCTCGTTTTATCAGAAACTCTGTCAGGACTGGATTTTAAGCTCACTCACACTAAGTGGAAGGAAGGTGGCTTTTAAAAGCCTAATGACAAGGTAAGGGGATTGAGGCCAGGAGTTCAACAAATGCCTGGACAACACGGAGAGATCCTGTCTCTACAAAAAATAAACTTAGCCCTGCATAGTGGCACTCACCTGTAGCCCCAGCTACTTAGGAGGCTGAAGTGGGAGGATCACTTGAGGCCAGGAGTTGGAGGCTACAGTGAGCTATGATCATGCCACTGCACTTTTGCCTGGGCAACAAAGCGAGACCCTGTCTTTAAACAAACAAAAAACTTACACGAATCTGCATAAGTGAAAAGCTAGCCTCAGGTATTAGTGAAAGGGATCTGATCCCTCCACCCCATCCCTGCATAAGAGAGGCTTGGGAATTCTAACTCAACTGATTCTGCCCAACTACTTGGAAATCCCAGACCAGACACTTCAAATGTTGGCCGTTTTGTCTGCTACCTATTCATTTCTAGACTTAATTTCCAGAGTGGCCACAAGATGGCACTACTCTCCAACCGTTACCATACTGCACCAGGCAGGACCCCAGGGAGCATGGACACACAGTAGGCGAAAACCAAACCTTGGAAAAACATAAGGAGCATTCCCTCACATCCCCATCCCCTTCCACCACCATCCTTTTTGTGTGTGTGTGTGTGTGTGTGTGTGTGTGTGTGTGTGTGTGTGTGTGGCCAAAGATATATTAAGTCAGCAAACTCTGCTTTTAAAGGAAGCTACAGATGTAAGTAAAATTAAATACCCGAATTACGAGCAACTTCATCCTAAACTTCAGTCAATATTTAGGCATAGATCCTTTAATACATGGCAACAGAAACTATCACTACTTTAAAAATAATAATACTGCAAGCCATTTTTAAAAAGCTTTCATTCTTTCGGTTTTATTGTATCAAAAATGATGAAAAAATAATAAAGCTTTTTCTCTTAAAAAATATCTCCATGCTTGTGATGTTTTTACTTATTTGTTTTTTCTTACAGGGCTGAAGCGATTGGCAGAATTTCTGCTATGGATTTGTAGCTGATCTCAATCACTGATGCAGAGCACACACACTCAGTACGCACACACAAACAATTCTCACATGTGCACAGAGATGCAGAGATGCACACGTGAGCACATGTGCATGTGCATGACTACTCTTTCAGTAACATCAATTGTAACACGCTGTGCTCCGTTTCCCGTGGCAGGGCCTGATGAAGGCCTCCGTCTAACCCCTCTCTCCTGAAACTGCTCGCAGGCAAAGCTTCCGTCTTCATCAAAGCCTCCGTCTTCATCAAAGCCATGCTCATGCTGCTTTCTTAGCTGTCTCCCACCCTCTTTAGCACATGAGGTTAAAGTTACCAGGCCAATACTTCGAACATCACTGGTAAATGTCACAAGGAAACTTGTTTCTCATACACACGGTTCAGAAAATCATGTAACTCCAGCAAAAAACGCAGTTTCCCCAGAAAAAAAGCCTTCTCATGTGTGGAAAACAAATGATAGAAAGGAACGCACGTTGCATAGCTATGAACTTACTCTAGACAGCCCACATTTTCTATCTTTCAAAAGACAGTTGGCCAAAGTGATGTCGTTTGAAAGAAATATGTGTTTTTGTTTAGTTTTGTTTAATCTCCCTCCCACGCCCAAATCTGCATCTTCTCTCCTCCTCCCCTTACACACCTCAGCCTTCTTCATCTGATCTGTGTCTCCAGCAAGCAGACAGGCTCCAGCTGTGCATGAAGCGTGAGCTCCCCCTACCGACAGCTGGGAAGAAAGACAGGCTCTCTCAAACCCAGTCTGAGATTTTTCTCCTAAGCTTAAGTCCAAGTTGTGCAAAACTGCTTAAACGTGCACACTCACACACACACACACACGCACACACGCACACATGTAAACAAAGTGATACTTGAAACCTTGTGTATTTGGAGGAAGCATTTGGTTTAATTTGCTGCAAAAGTATTTTCACCAGTGGATCGATAATGCAAATATATGCTATGGTAAGATCAGCTTTCTATTCAGCTGTGCTGGGGTCTTGTTGGGTGGGTTTTTAAAAGCGTTGAAAGACTATCCTGCAACCTAGTTATCTCTGCTGGTTCTGATAAGGTGCATGAAATTTCCTAATCCATTCCCTAACCAGGCAGTAAGCATTTCCTTTTTCTTGTGTCTGCTGTACTGGACTTCGGAGATTAAAGAATAGGTCCCAGGCAGGGACACAGGAGGCAATTTGTGAGTGGCTGGCACCTGAACGGAACCACACACTACAGTAGGTCAAAAATTGGATTTTTTTTTCTCTTGTTCTATATTGAGCTGACTCTGAGATGGTTACTCTCCCTTTTTTTTTCTTTAATCTTACTATGAACCGATGGTTTTGTCCAAATTCTTACAATTTGCAAGACATTGTTTGGAATGACTCCAGCATTCTCTTATGGTTTGGCACATTCATTTGACAAACGCTTATGTGCTCTGATACTGTTCTTAGATTCTCAGTTATAAAGATAAAGAAAACACAGTTGCCACCCTCAAGAATCAAAGCCTCGGTCAGGAAACAAGCAAAGAATAGAGGATAGTGTGTAGCTTGTGTTCCACTTCTCCGAACATGGGGATTTTAAAGGCATTTCAGAACAACTTAAAACACACAAAGGTGCCACGCTGACTTTACCCAGAGTAGCAAGGTTTTAGGGAAAGCCTGAGCATGCCTCAAACGATTACAGCCCACAGCAGCATTGGGTAAAGAGAACATCAGCTGGACTGATGCACCAAAAGGCCAGGGAAATAAGGCTGCACAGGTAAGGGCCTTGTAGCTGGAGCTGATGGCAGAATGCCTGGCTACCAGCAATGGATGTCAGCGTAGCATCCAACAGACAGGTGGGCCAGTGGCTTCTTAGGGACACCAATCTAGATGCTAGGAATCAAAAAAGGACTTGGGACTTCTCACCGGAGCCACAGATGAGCTAGAGGCAGTCTCAGCCCTGGAGCCCACGGATCTTCTTTGCTGATTTACACATACCCAGGTGATGGCTTCAAAAGGTGGAAGCGGAATGAGAAGCCCTGAAAGACTGAAACTGTTCTGTTAGGGACGTTCAACCTTAGATTGAATATATATAATCTCTCTATATGTTTCATGTGTGGAAAAGAAATTATAGAAATGAATGCATGTTGCATAGCTATAGACTCACCCTAGACAGCACATATTTTCTCCCTCTCTCTCTCCGTCTCCTGAGAGATTCCTGGCAACCTAGGATGCCTCAAAAAGGACTTGGGACTTTTTGATTCCTGGCATCCTAGGTTGGTGTCCCTAAAGAGCCACTGGCCCACCTGTCTGTTGAATCTTACACTCCTGAGAAGGAGAGTGGTGTGATGGGCTGGCTTGCTTTGCTAGTGAAGGCCAATTGCGTGATCTCCTCCCAGTTGCACATTCAGTATAATCACGCTGGCAACTTGAAATTGACCATAGTGAGAATATTTACATCATAGAAATCGAAAAGTGCTGCAAACTAGGAGTTCCCTGTCCCAGAAAGCTGATTGTGAAACATTGACCAGCACACCACTAAATTTATATACGTATGTATGTGTGTATACACATATACATTATGTACACATATACACATAGATATACATATATGGTATATGTGTATATTGAGAGAGTATATTAAACTAAGAGAGAGACTAAGTTACTTTTATTAAACATCTTTCCTATGTCTCAGTCTCCAAACACACACACACACACACACACACACACAAAATCATCAGGAATGAGAATTTTGAAGCAAGATAAGACCTGTTATTTAAAAGGAAAAGTTACAGTTCTTGCACATCTGAGCCGTGAAGAGTAAATTTCAACCCTATGCTTAATAAGGAGAAATCTCTCCTTTGGGTCATTATTGGAAATGTCAGCTGCTCCTGTCTCTGTCATCATACAGTTGACAGAGCAGATGCTTTGGATTCAAGTAAATTTGCACTGGACTTTCAGCTCAACCACTGACTCTGTGATCCTGGGTAAGTTATTCGACCTCTGAGTTTCCATTTCCTCATCTGCAAAACTTGGAGACAAAATATCCCTACTTAGTATAGTAGTTCAGAAGAGTAGAGAGATGCAAAGTGCCTGTCAACATTCGGCTTAATATACAATGACTACTGATAAAGGAAAATTAACCCAGTTAATTAGAACAGATACTTTCTCTCATTGATCTACTGATCGACTGGAGAGAACCCACTGGGAATGGGTGAGGGGGAATCACCCTCTGCAACGAAAGTAAATCATTGCTTATGAGTCTGCAGGTGATTCGGTGGCAAAGGGTGGTCGCCTAGAGAACGTGGGAAAGGGAGACTCACTGCGGAGGTGCAGCTGATTAAATGTGTGTTTTCTCCACTCATTAGGCATAAACTGCTAAGGCTGAGCACGGAGGCTGGTTTTCACTTTCTTGAAACAAAAGCAAAAGAGCCTAGAACAAGCTTGCTTGCACATACAGCTCCTTGAATGCAAAATATTTATAGGGCCAAATGGTAGAACAACGCCAGCTGGTACTGAGAGGGGAGCAAGGGCTGAAACGGTATAAGGCTGAATTCGTTCACACGCCTCCCCCCAGGAAACAGAAAGGGAGGTGAAAAAAATCCTGGAGAGGTGAACAAGAGCATGAAAGGCCTTTTTTATTCCCAATTAAGTGTGGCATGAAAGGATACGATCCGTGTGAAAGGGAACAAGTCTGCTGATGGCAGAGAGGCAAATACGGAGCAGCGTTTTAATATTTGCTGTCTGCCACTAGGAAGGAAGAGGCTGGATAATTGCCCAAATCTCATAACCTTTAATTACCCACCTTCCTGAGGACAAATTAAAGAATGTGCCAATAATACCTGAAACAAAGGTTAGAGGTTCTAGAAGCTATCAGACACCAGCTCTGTAGGAACGGAAGAATTTTCTTTGATATTTTCACCCCCTGTGGGGTAGTGGAGAAAGGATTTGAGGGTCGTGGTGGGCTTGCCACGCTCTGCCTAGCCTCTTTCTTCACACATCCCTCCTCCCCATCTTCCCCCACCAAGTCCCTCCAGCCTGCCACCTACTTCCCCAAAACAGCCCCAAACACACAAACACATCTGAGGCTGTGAAGTAACTGGCATAACATGACAAAAATAGTGAGGGGTCTCGAGGGAAAGATTCTGAGCAGTCACACTTACAATGTAGTTTAGAGGATCAAAGGGAAGAATAGTTGCCATGGCCTGGCTTTCCTACCCTTCACAGTCTTCTTTGTTAGAATTCTTTGAAGATGTGGCATGGTTCTCCTGGGGCGGGCCTTCTTTAGTTAAGGTTTCAAGAGGTGCTTGATAAGTCTTCAATGCCCGAAAAGGATGTATAAAACATGAGGAATCGGAGTAAGTAGATAAGATGGAAGCTGAAATTGATGGCAGAGAGGGAGCTGGTACAATGGAGAATCTGAGCACTGTAAGGATGCACTAGAACAAGAGAGGAGGAAGCCACTTTGCGTTATCTGCCCAAGATCTGCATAAACAAGCTGCATTTCAAGCTACAGATCTGCAGTGGAAAGTGCCTCAGTGTCTCCTGTGGGAACCAAGCAAGCCTTCATTTGCATTAGGGAATTAGGGAAATGGAGTTAGAGAAACTGCTCGGCATGTTAAAAGTCCCAAAGCAGGACTTCCCTACTGTCACATACACAAACACATGTCATTGTTGTTGTCCTTTAGTTGATCAATCAACTCATGCATATTTATGAGCACCTGCCTTGTTTCATCACTATGCTGGGCATAAGGGTTATAGGAGATGGTCCCTGGACTCCAGACACACGAAGCTGGATGGCAAAGGTGAGTCCAGCATCAACAGCAAAATCCCACACAGGATGAAATGTTACATAAATAAACAAATTCATGGAACCTAAAAAGAAGTAGTCACTTGTTCTTCTAAAAATTCCCTGAGAGCAAGGAAGATAATCTTACTCTTCAGTTTATCTTTAGCACTGTATTAGGGCTCTCCAGAGAAACAGAACCAATAGCATCTAGATATTTACAAATATATATAAGAGAATTATTATAGGTGTTGGCTCATGCGGTGATGGAGGCTGAGGAGTCCCACAATCTGCCGCCTGCAAGCTGGAGAACCAGTAAAACCAGTGGTATTATATAGTGCCAGTCTGAAGGCCTGAGAATCGATGTGCCAATGTAAGTCCCACTCTGGGTCCAAAAGTCTAAAAACCAGGAACACCAATGTCCAAGGTCAAGGAGAATATGAATGTCTCAGCTCCAGCAGAGAGACTGAATTTATCCTTCATCAGCATTTTTGTTCTATTTGGGTCTTTAACAGATTGGATGATGCCCACCCACCTTGGTGAGGGTGGATCTTTTTTACTTAGTCTCCTGATTGAAATGCTAATTTCTTCCAGCAACACCCTCACAGACACACCCAGAAATAATGTCTTACTAGTCATGTGGGCATCATTTAGTCAAGTTGACGTATAAAATTAACCATCAAAAGCACCTATCATTATACTGGGCACAAAATAACCCTACAAATGTTGCTGTAATCAACTTACATCTCCCATTTGTGGGAGATAAAGGACATCTGGAAAGTTTATGCTAGAAATGCTCTTTCCTGATGGTGCAGGAGGCAGTACTCAGTGGTGGAAAGAGAACGAATTTTAGCTTGTAACACTTTGTTCAGGGTCTTCCTCCACTAGTGCTTACTGTGTGTCCTTGGGCAAGCTGCTTTAACTCTCTCTGCTTTAGTTTTGTCATTTGTACAATTGGGATAAATATAATTTTTATCAGGCTCTATTTTGAGGATAAGATGAGAGTATACAAATAAAGTGCTTTGCAAAATCAAAACAAGGCATGAGTAATGAGTTATAGTAATGATGATAGTATCTATAGTAAGCTTTCCCAACTCTGGGCTAAGTATTGCTTTCTTTAACTGTAAATCACCTTGGGAAATGGCAGCAGCAGTGTTTCCGTCCCCTCTGTGTGAATGAGGACAGCATATTCCTCTGGAAATTGATCAGGTATAGTGGCCTGGGCAACAATGCCTTCCCTCACTGGATTGAGATTCACAGGAGAAGAAGGTCTTAAGAAGGAAATAGAAGGAAGAAATGTTTCAGTGCTTGTTGCAAACCTAAATCTTCATATCACATGGGAGAGAAGTGTCCTGGAGATGCTGCTTCAAATCAATGACAGCCAAGGTCAAGTGTGAGACAAGCATCAATCAAATTTCTGGTGTCTGCCACCTCAGTGTCTTTACAGGTCTTCTTGTGGTGGGAGTGCCCAAGCATTGTAGGAGAAACAAGGGAGACAGTCCTCTCTTCAGTGAACACACAACTGTGCTTTGGAAACCTTTGCTATAGGGTAGCAGACAGCAAGTCCTCCTTTCTTTCTTTTCCTCTCTAGCCCTTTAACTCTAGGCTAGGTCAGGACTAGGTAAGGCAAATGAGGTAACTAGGGCCAGAGTTTAAGGAGGCAATCACCCTCAAGGTTGTGCATTCCCAGGGTGACATTTGCTAGAAAAGAAACATCAAAGGCTTCCTTAAATAGGGAATGAAATGGGAAGAGCCAACGATTAGCCTGAGGATAACTATGAAGAAAAAGGGGGTCAGGGAAGCCACTTTCTCTTGAACAGGTGTGCTTTATATATAAGACTCAGACACCTGTAATATGGACTAATAGAGCTACTACCCCTATTCTTGCTGCCTTCCCTGATTCACTAACCATCTGTCGCTGCAGACTCACAGGACCTCAGAAGTGCTAAGGTCAGGGAAATTTTCCACTTCGCTTTGTTTCACTCTGGAGGTGCTAAGGAGGGAACCTTGTTAGTTGTTCCATCCTCAGTATCCCCAAAGTACTCTTTGCCAGCATCTCATTTATCAGTGAGATTTGGTCTCTTTGATTGACACTTTGATAGTGTTTAATATGTTTCACGAAATATAACAAATATTCAAATTCACTTCCAAACAACATCTATTAAGGCTGTACAATTATTCTAGTCTTCAGTGGAGGGACTCATTGGCTGCTGTTCTTGGGGCAAAGTTTCCTGATAAACATGGAGAGTATTTAGGAACACAGACTAGAAAGCCTTTGTATTAAAAAATAATAATAATACAGGAAGAAATGGGGGAATAAAAGTATTACTACAAAAGAGTCAGCAAAGGTGTGAAAAAAAAAAAAAAGTCTGCAATGTGGTATTTGATTTAAGCCAGGAATTGTCTTGACAGCATTTGGCTGGCTGATTTTTCTAGGCTGGATTAGTTTTAAGAAATTGGTTGAAGTTAAGACAGCAAGCAAAAATATTTTTGCCTTATTGGGTGGAAAATTTGCCTGGACCCTAAGGTGACAGTATTGGGGGGAAAACAAAGAAAAAAGAAAACAAAACAAAACAAAACAAAACCCATTTCTACCAGTATTTTGAAGAAAGTCAATGCTAAAATATTTGATATTGTTCCTGCACTGAGCCTATACCTACAACAGAAGTTCTTAATGAGGGATCCAAAAATGGGCGTTAAGGCCCCAGAACTCCCTGAAAATATATGCAAAATGTTCTAAGGAAACATACACGTCCTTGGGCGCACGTGGGTGCACATACAAGCACTGCCAAAATTAAAAACACTTATGCCATAGTCAGGATTTTTTTAATCTGTTAAATAAATATCACAATTTTATAGTGGAAAGACTATTACCTGAGACCTAAAAGGTCCAGTGACCTACAAATATCCAAATAAAAGACGATAAACAAAGCATTTAACTACATTGCAGTTCAGCTTTCTGTTTTGTTTTTGTTTTTGTTTTTTTTTGTTTTTGAGACAGGGTCTTGCTCTGTTGCCAGACTGGAGTGCAGTGGCTCAATCTCAGCTCACTGCAACCTCTGCCTCCTGCGTTCAAGTGATTCTCCTGCCTCAGTCCCCTGAGTAGCTGGGACTACAGGTACGCACCACCACACTCAGCTAATTTGTGTGTGTGTGTGTGTGTGTGTGTATACATTTTTAGTAGAGACAGGGTTTCACCGTGTTGGCCAGGATGGTCTTGATATCTTGATCTCGTGATCCACCGGCCTTGGCCTCCAAAAATGCTGGGATTACAGGCATGAGCCACTGCGCCCAGCCTGAAGCTAAGTATTACTATCAAGTGATACAATAAAGGCCTCCCAATTTAAGATGAATGTTAACAACAATCAACAACATCTCCCTTAATCTCTGATGATGAAATAGTAAATGTACTAGGGCTTAATTCCAGGGTCCAAGTAGTCTCTTCTCATAGATGAAATGGAGTGAAGAAATTGCACATTCTTTGGTATAAATCCTACGAATGTTTTATCTACTGTTGCCAACACTGACCATTTCTCCAAGGAGCCTTTAAAATAGTGCAAAAATTTGACAAGACAGATACCTGGACAGTTTCTTCTCTAAGAAATAAAATAAGACATCTAGATAAAGAAAGTTAAGGGTCAAGGTTTAGAATTCATACCCCATGAATTTCATACCCCACCCTCAAAAAAGAAAAAAAGACCCCAAGAATGTGGCCAAGAAATGTGTGTTAGTCTGCTTGTAACAAAATGGTGGAGACTGGGTAATTCATAAAGAATACAAATTTATTCCTCACAGTTCTGGAGGCTGAGAAGTCCAAGATCAATGTGCCAGGAAATTCAGTATATGGTGAAGGACTGTTTCTTGTAGATGGGCCACCTGCGTGTCATCACTTGGCAAAAGGGATGGAAAGAACAAAAGGGGATGAGCGTTGTGTTCTCACATGGCAGAAGAGTGGAAGACAGTGAATCTACTCCCTCAACTCCTTTAAAATGGTGCTAATCCCATTCTTGAGAGTTGCACCCTCATGATATAATGACCTCAAAAAGGCCCTATCTCTTAGTACTATCACATTGGTCATTATGCTTCATTTATTTATTTATTTTTATTATACTTTAAGTTCTAGGGTACATGTGCACAACGTGCAGGTTTGTTACATATGTATACATGTGCCATGTTGGTGTGCTGCACCCATTAACTCGTCATTTACATTAGGTATATTGGTATTTACATTAGATACATTAGGTAGCTCTCCTAATGTTAATCAGTTAACGGGTGCAGCACACCAACATGGCACATGTATACATATGTAACAAACCTGCACGTTGTGCACATGTACCCTAGAACTTAAAGTATAATAAAAATAAATAAATTAGGACATTATGTTTCAACATATAAATTTTTGGGGACATGTTCAGACCATAGCAAATATAGGTAATTAAAACAGAGACATGGATACTTCCTCTATGAATCTGGATAAAACCAGGGGTTAGTCTGAACTGATAACAATTTAACCTTGATCACTTGCACAAATTATACACTTTTACACTCCCCTCCTCACAATTTGTTTTTGATGACATATTTTGTATATTTTATAGTTTATGTCCCTTAACAAATTATTGTAGCTATAGTTGTTTTTAATAATTGTATCTTTTAATTTTTATAGAGATATAATTGATGTTCACATCACCACTACAGTATAGGAGTGTTTTCAGTTTGGCTATATGCTTACTTTTAAGTGACCTTGTCCCTCAGCTTGAAGGACTACTTTTAGTATTTCTTGTAAGGCAAGTATAGTGGTAATAGATTCCCCTCAACTTCTGTGTGTCTGAGAAAGGTTTTATCTCCCCTTGATTTTTAAAGCATAGGACTGTTAGGTATTGTATTCCTGCTTGGCAGAATTTTTTTCTTTCAGCTTTATGAATATCTTATCCCATTCCCTCTGACATGCAGATTTTCTGTTAGAAACTCTAATTTTTGCATGTAACTTGTATGTAACATGATTCTGTATGTAACTTGTATCTAACAAGTTGCTTTTCCCATGCAACTTTCAATATCCTTTTGTTTTTAACTTTTGACAATTTGATTTTAATGTGTTTTGGTGTGAGTCTGTTTAAATTTATCCTTACCAGGTGTCCATTGAACTTCCTGGATCCAGATTTCTATTTTCTTCAGACTTCAAAAGTTGTCTATCATTATTTCTTTGAATACATTTTCCATCTCTTTCTCTCTCTCCTCTTCTGGTGTAAATTTGATGGTATACCATAAGTACTTTAGGTTGCCTTTACTTTTTATTATTTTGACTTTTTACTCCTCAGATTGTATTATTTCTGTGACCTATTTTCAAATTAGCTAAATTTTTCTCCTGCTTAATCTAGTCTGCTGTCGAACCCCTCTATTGAATTTTTGAGTTCAATTATTGTATTATTCAGCTCAGTGATTTATGTTTGGTACTTTTATATATTTTCTATTTCTTTGTTGAAATTCTCAGTTTTTTTCACACATTGCTTTCCTTACCTCAGTAAATATATTTATGACTATCATTTTGGATTTCCTGTCAGGTAAATTGCATATCTCTATTGCATATTTATCTTGTTCTTTTATTTGGAACATATTTCCATTTCTTTATTTTCTTTGACTCTATGTTGGCTTCTTCACATAAGATTAAAAAACACCTCTCCCACTCTTGTCAGACTGGTCTTGTACAGAAGATGTTTCTCTCAAATCAACTCAGCCAAAGATTCTAGATGCCTCTAAATTCTTTGTCCTTGTCCAGTCTCCTGTGTTTGTTCTTACTGCCTCTCAAGAAATTAGAAAGTATTGAGTTATGTTATTGCCTCAAGAGAGATGGGATAGAAGCCAGTCCCTTGGGGTACAGCTAGGGAGGTTGGGGTTACAGATGTGTGTTACAGTTACTTCTTTCCTTGGCGAGAAGATGAGAGTCAGAGTTTATCTCCCAAACATTCTACCCTACACCAAGAAGAGGGTGTGAGGCATATGCCTGTATTCTATTTCAGACTGCTCACTTTAAACCTGAGGACACAGCTGATGAAAGTTTTCAAGTTTAAATGTCACTTTTTTATTCTGTGTGGTCTAGCAGACTCAAGAGGACAGAGCCCCATCAACTCCTAGAGTTAGGTAATTTAAGAGTCATTTCCTCAGGTGAAGACTGTAAAAGTTGAGGGTACGCAATGCATGTGGAAACAACATCCAGGGACTGTCTACATATTTGGACTTATTGCTGCAGTATGCCAGCGAAGAAGGCACAGGGAGTGCCTTCTCTCTTGTTTGAGCAAGCAGAAGTCTCACACCCTCCTAGCAGAAGACTTCTGTCTGGTTATATCCCTAAAGCAAGCCAGGGAGGAAGTCATAGAAAGCACCCACTTTCCTTTCAGGCAAGGAGAGATCCCCCAGCCTCCTTCTAATGAGAGATTGTAGGAGTTTATCTCAAGAGAATGCCAAGGATGAGGGTGCAAAGAGTGTCATCTCTTCTATTCTTGCAGGCAGAGGCCTTCAATCTCTTTTCCTAAAGAGATTTCAGGGCTGGAATTATCACCAGAGCAAGATGGGGAAGGGGGCACAGGGAGTACATGTTTTCCTATTTAAGCAAGCAGAACTTTACACCTTCTTTGTAAGGGGAGCACTCCAGTCTGAAGGTAATGCTGAAGCAAGCCATGGATGAAGGTATAGGGAATGCCTCCTTTCTCTCATAAGCATGAGTGTTCCCCTAGCTTCTCTCTAATGAGAGATTGCAAGAATTTATTGGGAGAATTTAAAAATGTAAATTAGCAGAGCTATTTTGGAAAATAGTTTGAAGGTTCCTCAAAAACCTAAAAATAGAACTATCATATGATCCAATGATCCCACTTCTCAGTATATATTCAAAGGAAATGAAATTGGTATGTTAAAGAGATACCTGCACTCCCATGTTCATTGCAGCATTAACAATAGTCAAGATATAGAATCAACCAATGTATCCATCAATAGGTGAATGGATAAAGAAAAGGTAGTATATATACAATGAAATACTATATAGCCTTTAAAAAAGGAAATTCTGTCACTCATGTCGATATGGATAGAAATGGAAGATACTATGCTAAGTGAAATGAACCAAAAGACAAATTTTGTATGATCTACTTACATGTGGAATCTTAAAAAAGTTGATCTCGTGTAAACAGAGAATACAAAGGTGGTTACCGGAGGCTAGGAGGAGGAGGGACTGAGGAAGGGAAGATGTTGATCAAAGATTATGAAATTTCAATTAGATCACAGAATAAGTTTTAGTGATCTATTGCACTGCATAGTGACCACTGTTAATTGTAATATGTTGTATATTTCAAATTGCTAATAGATTTTTAACATTCTCACCACAAAAAAAAAATGACAAGTTGTGAGGTGATGGATATGTTAATTAACTTGATTAAATCTTTCTACATTGTATACATAGATCAAAACATCACATCGAATGCCATAAATATGCACAATTATTATTTGTCAATTTATAAATTACATTAAAATATCCAAGGATTAGTCAACTTCAGAAAATTTCACCTTGAGACAATAACATCAACTTCTTTTACAGACTAGGTATGACCAAAAACTGTCAGAATTTGAGTTATTAAAACTCAATCTGTTTAAATTTTTAAGTGCATCAAACATTAAAAGATATGAAGATTATAAGGATAAGAAAATCATGACTTAATAGTCTTAGCTCTGGAAAGAAAGAAATTTTCCTAATCCCTCTCTCTCATTTTGAGAATACTGCAAAGATAAGCTTAAATATATAATCTGAGACAAAGGAAGGGCGAAAAAAATCATAATATCAAAACTTGTTCTGAATTCTTGTGCTCTCTAGGCTGGAAAGTTAACATAATGGTCATTTTGTTAATGAAAATACCTGACAGGATCTTTCCAGCTGAGAAAAGCAAGCTCCATGGGCCAGATTTCCAGAGGTGGTTCCCAATTGGGTGCGTATTAAAATTAGTGGGGAATTTTAAAAAATAGAAATAGAGGTTCCCAGTTTCACCAGGAAATTCTGATCTTGTTGGGTTTAGTTGAGGCCCAGGAAGTAGAATTTATATAAAATAAATTTCTTTTTGGTGATTCTAATGAGCAACCAGAATTTAAAAACCACTATTCTAGAAGGATAAGACTGAGGAGAAAAATCTAAGTTGATCTGCTTAATCAAGTTATGCTGGAGTGTGGTGGCGTAATCTCGGCTCACTGCAACCTCTGCCTCCCAGGTTCAAGTGACTCTCCTACCACAGCCTCCCGAGTAGCTGGGATTATAGGCACCCACCACCACGCCTGGCTAATTTTTGCATTTTTAGTAGAGATGGGGTTTCGTCATGTTGGCCAGACTGGTCTTAAACTCCTTACCTCAGGTGATCCGCCCACCTTGGCCTCCCAAAGTACTGGGATTACAGGCGTGAGCCACTGCACCCTGCCAAGAATTTTTAATTCGTAGTTGATAGCTTAAGGAAGAGGGATTGGGGATTACGCAATTGGATAAAGAATGGAAATGGAAAAGGGACAAGAAAAGGAGAATGAATGAATCCCAAAGGATGGCTCACACTCGGGCCTCTGTAGGACAGATGTAGAGTAAAAAATTCCCTGCCGGGAGTAGTCCAGTATCTTTAAGGCTGTTGATGTCAAGTCTTCTATTTTATGTCCCTACTTGTCATCTGATATGGTGTAATGTTACTTAAACTGACAACATATTACCAATTTTTAGTAATATACTGTCACACAAAATACATTGCCTTGCTGATTTTGTGGAGAATGGATGAAATAAATAACAGTAATTCAGACCAAGATGTATTTTAGGAGTGGAGATAGGCGAAGAAAAAAATCAAGAAAATATAAGTATACCCCACAGAAAATTTGGATAAACTTAAGGGAAACTCTTGAAAGATCGTGGAATGAGAACTTCAGATTCTTTGTTCAACAATTACTCTTTTTTCTGACCATAATGAAAACTTGATACTTTAATACCCATTTCACAACAATAGCTAGAAAACTGGACAAAATTTATTTGAAAGAAATTCGGTCGCTAGATAAAGAACAGCAAAGGAGTGTAATTCCCAATAAAGGAAAACAAAAGCGATAAGCTCTAGATTCTTTCCAACATTCCAGTTGAATAATATAAAGGACTCTGGAGTGGGGAGAGTTAATTCAAGCAGTGGTAGTCTCTCTGAACTTACATGACAGAGATCAAGTTTGGAAAAACTGAGGTACCTGAAAGTTTTAGGGTAACATACCAGAAATAAGTAACAGAGGAAAATAGCTCTGTAAAACTGTAGATATTTGTTTAAATATTAAGCTGCACATGCATAGGTTGAAGCTCTATGAGACCAGGGTTTCAGGGTTTTCAATGAAGACAATAAAGATGGAAAGAACTATTAGGGACTTATAAGCAAAACAACAAATCTGGCTTATACGAGGTTAAAAAAATTTTGAGTTTTTACCAACAAGAGTTGGGAGACCTCATTGAACACCCAGGGCATTTAGCAGAGATGTTATAATGACTATACAATGAGAACAGTGCTATAGGGAGTGACACCAGAAAGATAGTGAAATAGGAGTTTTCCGTCATCATCTCCATGTAGAAGCATGGATGCTGACAACCATCCATGGATGAGAGTACCTTTGTGGGGGCACAAGAATCCAGCAGGGAAGTTTGAGCACATCACTGGAGCAAAAAATCTGACATATTAGAGAAAGTAAGAGGAGTAGCTTTACTTTACCTATATCAGCCCTCCCACAAGGTGGCAAAGCTCAGTGCCAAGACAGACACCATGGGCCTGTGATTTCTCCTACAGGGAAAAGTGACAGTGTAGTAAGTGAGCACCTGACTCCCTCAGCCATGGACGCTGCTCACGAGACCCATGTCTTTCTCATCCCACCCAGGATACTGGTGACTGGCACAGTCGAGTAGTTGAAAGGGGCTGGGATCAGCAAAGTAAGAGGGGTACTCAAAGCAACCAGAGCTCAGAAAACAAGGGATCATGAATCCTACTAACTAATTTGTGGATTTCATCAGGAAGTCCATCCATGAAGCTCTTGGAATGCCTTGCCTATGGACCACTGTAACTGAACCAAAAGCACCCATGACATTTGACACACCTTGCCAAACCCCTCTTTCCCCACCCCACATTTGCCTCTGTGAATGACAAGTATGAGACTCTGCAGATGGCTCATGAGCAGATGCAGACAGCTGGCCCAACTCTGCAGGATTGGGAGACAGCACACAAGCAAGGATTGTAGGACACCAGCCTAGGAAAAACAAATGGGAGCTCCCAGTACCCAGCTTGGCTTCCAGCATCAAGAGAAGGTGTGTAATCACAATTGCTCCCCAAGAGGGAACAGAAAGTGTAGTGTGCATGCATCCAGAGAAAAGATCTAAGAGAGAGTCAGAATTCCTATCCAGGCTAACAGGTGAAGGTGTTTATCCCCTGAAGCTATTCAGTAAGAACTGGAGAAGTTGATTGTGTCTCCAAATGCAGCAATTTAAGATTTTTTAAAAACATGAAAAATCAACTAAACATGACATCAACAAAAAATACAATTATTCTAGTAACCAATCCCAAAGAAATAGGCATCAATAAGTTGCCTGATAAAGAATTCAAAACAATTGTCTTAAAGAAGCTCAGTGAGCTAAAAGAGAACATAGACAACTCAATGAAGTCAGGCAAATAATACATGAACAAAAGAAGAAGTTGCACAAAGGAATAAACATTTTTATAAAAATAGAAACTCTGGAGCTGAAATACGCAACGAAAAAAATGAAAAATGCAGTAGAGTGTCAACAGCAGATTTGATCAAGCAAAACCAAAGAGTCTGTGAACTCAAAGATGGGTCACTTGAAATTATCCAGTAAGAGGAGAAAAAAAGCTTAAAAAGGAATGAGGAAAGCCTACAGGATATATGAGAAGCTCCTTTAAATGAAACTCTATCAGCTTAGCTAGTAACTACTCTTCTCAGCAACTGAGAGGTTCAGACAAAAAGAGCACCAGCAGGGGATCCACCTGCATGGGTCCCTTTAGGGCAGCCTCACCATCAGCGATTTGGGTTGGACTGTGGGAGCAACTTCAATGACACAACCACAATGTGAAAATTTAAGAGTTTTTAGTATTTATAGATCCTGGAGGACACACAGCACCGCTGAAGGCCACACGTACACAGAAGCCGTGGAGCACAAGCAGAAAGAGAGAAGGGACCCATGAGTCAATGCATTTATTGAGTCCAGGGTGTTATAGAAACATGTTTCCCCTAGGATGCCATAATTTGTGGGTTAAAGCAAGCAGGCACTAGTTCCAGGAGGTCATGCTGTAAACAAGAAGTGGTCCCTTTAAGTTCATTGGAAAATGTCTAAATGGTCCATTTAAGGATGCAGCAGGAAAGTAGGGAGATCAGCCTGTGAAGCAAGAAAGATGCCTCTAAATGGTCCATTTAAAGGAGGCAGCAGGAAAGTAGGGAGATCAGACTGTGAGGCAAGAAAGATGCCTCTAAGATTTATCTCTGGTTACTACCTGAAACCATCTGAGTAGGGTATAGTATTAGAAACTGTGAAAGGCTGGTTGAGCCCTGCTTCTGATGTGAGAAAATTACACGTACTTTAAAGTGGATGCTGAGGCAACATAAAATTACAAGCACTAATTACAGACACCATTCAGAGAAATGATATAAAATTAGGAGTATCTCACAAGAAGAATGGAGAAAGAAATAGAAAACTTGTTTAAAGAAATAATGGCTGAAAACATCTCAAAGCTGGGGAGAGAGATAGACATCCAGATATGTGAAGTACAAAAATTTCCAGAGTTTCAACCCAAAAAGGACTTCAGTAAGACATATTATAATCAAATTGTCAAAAATCAAAGAAAATTTTTGAAAGTAGCAAGAGAGATTTATTGCTTACAACAAAACCCTCATAAGATTTTCAACAGTTTTTTTTTTTTTTTTTTTTTTTTTTTAGCAAAACCTTACAGGTTAGGAGAAAGTGAGATAATATGTTCAAAGTGCTGAAGGGAAAAAAAAAACAATAAGAATAATTTATCTGGTAAAGCTGTCTTTCAGAAATGAAGGAGCAATAATGAATTTCTCAGACAAATAAAAATTGAGAAAGTTCATCACCACTAGACCTTTTTTAATAAGAAATAATGAAGTGAGCTTTTAAAACTGAAATGAAAGAATGCTAATTAGTAATATAAAACATATGAAATAATAAAACTTGCTGGTAAAGTTAAGTGTCCCTTTACCCTATTACTGTAATGGTGGTCAGTGACTCACCTTTAACTTTAGTAGGAAAGTTAAAAGACAAAATTATTAAAAATCTATAGTTACAGTAACTTGTTAATGGATTCACAAAATTCACAATGTAAAAATATACGAACTGTGAATCAACAACAGAGAATTTGGGGGAGCAAAAGTTTACAGTTCTTATATGCAAGTAAAGTTATTCTGAGCTTAAAATACTGTTAGAAGATCTTTTATGTAAACCTCATGGTAACCATAAAGCCAAAATCCTATAGGAGATACACAAAAGATAAGGAGGAAGAAAACAAAGCATGCCATTCCAAAAAATCATCAAATCTACAAAAGAAGACAGAAAGGGAAGAAGAAACAAAGGAACAACAAAACAGCCAAAAAACAATTAATAAAATGTCAGTAAGTTCCTGCCTATCAATTATCACTTTAAATGTAAATGGGTTAAATTCTCCAATCAAAAGACATAGGGTGGTTAAATTGATTTTTTTTAAAAAAGCTCCAAGTATATGTTGTTTACATGAGACTCAATTCAACTTTAAAGACATACATTGGCTGAAAATGAAGAAATACAAAAAGATTTTCTATGCAAATGTAAACCAAGAGAGGATAAGTAGCTGTATTAACACCAGAGAAAATAGACTTTAGGTCAAAAACTGTAACAAAAGACAATAAAAGTCATTATATAATAATTATGGGATCAGTTTATCAAGATGATAAAACAATTGTAAACATACATTCATTTATCCTTGGAAGAAAAGAATTCCTAACCAATGATTCCTTACTCAAATACATAAAGCAAACAACAGATCTGAAAGGAGAAATACATAGCGATACAATAATAGAAGGGGATGGATTTCAATGCCCCAGTTTTAATGAATACATCATCCAGACAGAAAATTAATAAGAAAACAGTGGTGGTGATATGGTTTGGTTGTGTCCCCACCCAAATCTCATCTTGAATTGTAGTTCTCATAATCCCCACATGTTGTGGGAGGGAACCAACAGGAGGTAATTGAACCATGGAAATTGCTTTCTCCATGCTATTCTCATGATACTGAGTAAGTTCTCATGAGATCCGATGGTTTTATAAAGGGTTTCACCCTTCACACAGCTCTCATTCTTCTCTTTCCTGCTGCCATGTGAAGACGGACGTGTTTGTTTCCCCTTCTGCCACGACTGTAAGTCTCATGAGGCCTTCCAATCCTGCAGAACTCTGAGTCAATTAAACCTCTTACCTTTATAATTTGCCCAGTCTCAGGCAGTTCTTAATAGCAGCCTGAGAACGGACTAATACAGGTGGTATGAAACTAGATGTGAATGACAGGAAAAAAACTGTAAAATTCACAAAAATGACATACTTCTGAATAACTATAAGATTAAAGAAGAAATCAAAAAGGAAAATCAAAAATATCTTGGGACAAATAAAAATGCAAACCCAACATACCAAAACTTAAGGTATAAAGAAAAGGCAGTTAAGTTTATAGTGATAAATGCCTACATTAAGAAAAAAGAAAAATCTCAAATAAACAAGCTAACTTTACATGTAAGGAACTAGAGAAAGGCAGACAAATGAAGTACAAAATTAGCAGAAAGAAGGAAAACAAAGACCAGAGAATGAATAAATAAAACAGAAAGTAGAAAAACAATAGAAAAGATCACTGAAACTGAGTTGATATTTTGAAAAGATAAAAATTTTAAAATCTTTAACTAGACTAAATAAAAAAGAAAAAAGTCAAACATTGTAAATGAAAAGGAGATATTACAACTAGTGCTACAGAAATACAAAGGACCATAAGAGTCTATTATGAACAATTATATGTCAACAAATTGGATAAACTAGAAGAAATGAACAAATTTCTATAAACACACAACCTTCTAATACTAAATCATGAAGAATTAGGAAATCTGAATGTATCAATAATGAATAAGGAGATTAAAGTATGAATCAAAAACCTGAACAAAGCTAAGCATAGGACCTAATAGCTTCACTGCTGAATTCTATCAAACAATTAAAGAGGAATTAATATCAATCCTTATGAAACTCTTCTCAAAAAGCAAAGAGGAGAAAATACGTCCAAACTCATTTTACAAGCATAGCATTAACCTAATATCAAAGCCAGATTTGGATACTACAAGAAAAGAAAATTACAGGCCAATATCCCTGATAAACATATGTACAAAAATTCTCAACAAAATACTAGCAATTGAAACAATACCACATTAAAAGTATTGTGTACCATGATCAAGTGTGATTTATCCCTGGGATGCAAAAATGGTTCAACACATGGAAATCAATAAATGATATGCTACATTAACAGAATGAAGAATAAACATGATACAATCATCTCCATAGATGAAGAAAAAGCATTTTACATTTTCAACATACTTTCATGATAAAAACTATCAAGATATTAGATATAGAAGGAATATATCTGAATATAATAAAGGTCACATATGACAAGCTCTCAGCTAACATCATACTCAATGATGAAAAGGTGAAAGCTTTTCTTCTCAGATAAGGAGCAAGTGAAGGATGTCCACCTCATCACTTCTGCTCAACATAGTACTAGAAGTCCTAGCCAAGAAATACTAGGAAAAAAAAAAAAAAAGACATTCAAATAATAAAAGTGGAAGGTAGGCCGGGTGTGGTGGCTTATGCTGGTAATTCCAGCACTTTGGGTGGCCAAGTTGGGTGGATCACTTGAGGTTAGGAGGTCGTGACCAGCTTGGCCAACGTGGTGAAACACTATTTCTACTAAAAATACAAAAATTAGCTGGGCGTGGTGGCATGCCTGTAATCACAGCTACTTGGGAGGCTGAGGCAGGAGAATCGCTTGAACCTGGGAAGCTGAGGTTGCAGTGAGTTGACATGGCACCACTGCACTCCAGCCTGGGCAACAAAGAAAGAACTTGTCTCAAAAAAAAAAAAATAAATTAAAAAATAAAAAAGTGGAAGGTAACTTGTCTGTTTGCAGATGGCATAATATTATATATAGAAAATCCTAAAGACTCAACCAAAAAAATACTGTTAGAACTAGTAAATTCAGTGATGTTTCCAGATAAAAAATCAACATACAAAAATCAGTCTTATTTCTGTACACTAACAACAAACCATCTGAAAAAAAATAAGAAAACAATGTCATTTACAATAGCATCAAAAATATGTAAGAATAAATTAACCAAGGAGATGAAAGATTTGTACACTGAAAACTAGAAAACATTGACAAAAGATATGAAAGAAGACACAAATCAGTGAAATAATACTCCTTGTTCATGGATTGAAAGAATTATTATTAAAATGTTCATGCTACTTAAAGCAATCTCTAGATTCAATGCAATCCCCATCAAAATTACAGTAGCACTTTTCACAGAAATAGAAAAAAAATTCTAAAATTTGCATGGTACCACCAAAGACCCTGAATAACAAAAGAAATCTTGGGCAAGCAGATGAGAGCTGAAAGCACCATACTTCCTGATTTCGATTTCTATTCAAAACTATAAAACTTAAAATAGCATGGTATTGACATATAAACAGATGCATAAACCAATGGAACAGAATCGAGAGCCCAGAAATAAGCCCATGGATATCTTGGCAAAGAGGCCATGAATACAAAATGGGAAATGGATAGTTCTTATTAAATGGTGGTGGGAAAACTGAATAGCCACATACAAAAGAATGAAATTGGACCCTTATCTTACACCAGACACAAAAAATAACTATGAATGGATTAAATATGTAAATGTAAGACATAAAACCATAAAACTCATAAAAGAAGAAAGCATGGAGAAAAAGACCTTCTTGATATTGTTCTTGGCAATGATTTTTTGGATATGACCCCAAAAGCTCAGGTAACAAAAGCAAAAATAAACAAGTAGGTCATGCAACTCAAAAGTGGAAAAACAAATACCTGATTTAAAAATGGGCAAAGGATCTGAATAGACATTTTTCCAAAGAAAATGCCAACAGGTATATGAAAAGGTTCACATAACCATTCAACAGGGAAATGCAAATCAAAACCACAGGGAGATATCACTTCACACCTGCTAGAATGGCTTTATCAGAAAAGAAAAAGACAAGTGTTGGTGAGATTGTAGAGAAATAAGAACCCTTGCACACTGTTGGTGGGAATGTAAAATGGTGCAGACACCATGCAAAACAGTATAAAAGTATTCCAAAATATGAAAAATAGAACTACCATATAACAATCTCACTTCTGCATATACATCTAAAGGAAGTGAAATAAGTATGTTGAGGTATTTGCACTCCCATGTTCATTACAGCATTATTTACAATATAATTGTTTGTGTATATATATACAGACACACACAATGGATTATTATTCAACCTTAAGAAAGAAGATGGAGAAATGGCTGGGTGTAGTGGCTCATGCCTGTCATTCTAGTTGTGATTAGTTTGGAAGCCAAGGCAGGAGGATTGCTTGAGACAAGCCTTGGCAACATAGCACAACCCCTGTATCTACCAAAAATTAAAAAATTAGCCAGGTATGGTGGCACATACCTGTCGTTCCAGTTACCTGTAGTCCCAGCTACTTGGGAGGCTGAGGGGAGAGAATCGCTTGAGCCCAGGAGTGAGGCTGTGGTAAGTTATGATTATGCTGCTGCACTCCAGCCCAAGTGACAGCAAGACCCTGTCTCAAGAAAAAAGGAAAGAGCCTGGAAGACATTATACTACGTGAAATAAAACAGACACTGAAAGTCAAACTTTGCATGATCTCACATATGTTGAAATTTGAAAAGGTGAACTCACAGAAACGGAGTAGAATGGTGGTTGCTTGGGTTGGGGGTATCAGTAAGGGGGTCATGTTAGTCAAAGGGTGCAAACTGTCAGTTACAAGTTGAATAAGTTCTGGAGATCTAATGTATAACATGGTGACTAGGATTCATATTAAGTTAAAGTATACTTAAAATTTTCTAAGGGAGGAAATCTCAAGTATTCTTACCACACACACACAAATAACTGTTAGGTGACTGATACGTTAATTAGCTTTATTGTGGTAATCATTTCACAATGTATACACATGTCAAAACATCGCATTGTACCCCTTAAATATGTAGGATTTTTATTCAATAGTGATAGCACAGTAAAGCTCGAATTAACACAAAACAGTGTTGCACCAGTTGAAGAGTTTACACTTCTCTATACAAGCTTATACAAAGCTTTAAAACAAGACTGGAAGGGTGATGTCAGCCTAGATGCAAACTAATTGACTCTCAGAAAAAAGAAAAAAAATATGACACTGTTTTTAGGAAAAAAAAAAATCCAGATACTCACCCAGGTAACAGTTACAATACTGAACATCAATCAGATCTAAAATTACCAGGCATATAAAGAGGTAGAGTCAAGATCCAAAAATGGGGTAAAGTTTGTGAATACAAAGCTTAAAAAATGACAGATGGCTGGGCATGGTGGCTCACACCTGTAATCCCAGCACTTTGGGAGGCCAAGTCAGGTGGATCACTTGAGGCCAGGAGTTCGAGACCAGCCCGGCCAACACGGCAAAACCCCATCTCTACTAAAAATACAAAAATTAGCTGGGCATGGTGGTACACATCTGTAGTCCCAGCTACTCAAGAGGCTGAGGCACAAGAATTGCCTGAATCTGGGAGGTGGAGGTCACGATTAGCAGAGATTATGCCACTGCACTCCAGCCTGGCCAGCAGAGCAAGACTCTGTTTCAAAACAAACAAAAAAACAAAAAAAAATCGAAGAAATGACTAATATTATGGAATAGAAAGGATTTAAAAAATGTTATTTTAAATATGTTCAATGGTGTAAAAGAAAAATGAACATAAGAAAGAGAAAAATGAAAAGCATAAAAAAGAATGAAATGACATTTCTGGAGTTGAAAAATACAACACCAAATTGAAAAACTAACCAGATGCACTTAACATGGGACTAGACACCACAGAAGAAAAGATCAGAAAACTGAAAGCAGAACAGAAGAAATTATTAAAACTAAAGCACAGAGATATGAAAGACAGAATAAATTTAATATAGCCTCACTGACCATGGGACAATAGCAAGTGATCGAACATAAGTATAATTAGAATCCACTATTCAACATTTTACTGGTGGTCCTAGTCAGTCTAATAAGGCAAGACAAAGAAACAAAAGGCATACAGATTGGAAAGAAAGAAGTAAAAACGTCTTTATTCACAGAGAGCAGAAAGTTCCAATAATCTATCAAAAGTTACTAGAACTACTTCATGAGTTTAGCAACTAAATAAAAGGTAACCAGATGTACAAAAATCAATTGTATTTCCATATCCTATGAAGAGATAATTGAAATACTATGAAACACTTAAGGATAAGTTTAACAAAAATTACCCAAGATTCATAAACTGAATACAACAGAATACTGCTAGGAGAAATTAAAGAATACTTAAATAAAGGAAGAAATATATGATGTATATGGATCATAAAATACAGTATGTTAAAAGGTCAACTCTACTCAAATTGCTATATCAATAACAATTTCAGTAGACTTTTTTTGTTTAGAAATTAACTAGTCAATTAGAAAATTTGATTAGATTTGCAAAAGACTATAGAAAAGTCAAAAGAATTTTGAGAAAGAACAATGTAGGAGGTCTTACACTTCCTAATTTTAAGACTTATTATAAAACTATAGTAGTTAAAAGATTGTGGTAGGGACACAAGCATAGTAATACAGATCAGTAGAAAAGAATACTGATTTTGGAGACCGTTTCAGATAATTTAATGGAAAAAGAGTACTTCTTTCAACAAGTTGGGCTGGGGGCAGCCGGATAACAATATAAAAAAAAGTGAACCACGATTTTTACTTCAAACTATAGACAAAAAATAACTCAAAATTGATTAAATCTAAATTTAAAAATATAAAACTACATTATTTCTAAAAGAAAGCATAGAAGATAAAAATCTTCGTAATCTTTGGGCAGGTAAGATTTATTTGAAAACAAAAATCACTTACCATAGAAGAAGATAACCAACAAATTAAAACTTTATGAAAATTAAATCCTCCTCTTTAAAATACACTATTTAGAAAATGAGGAGGGAAGCTGCAGACTGACAAAGAATATTTACAAACTATATTGAGATATCTAACAAAGAACATTTTGAACATATGTAAATTAAATTTTACATCTCATTAATTAGAGAAATAAGCCAATAAAAAGTTGGCAAAAAATTGAACAAATATTTCACAGAAGAGATATTCAAATGGCCAATAGGCATAAGAAGAAATGTTCTACATCATTATGCATCAAATAATGCAAATAAAGTTATGATGAGATACCACTACACACTACAGTATATAGTTTAGCTAAAATTTAAAAAGAATGACAATACCATGTGCCAGTAGAGATGTAAAGTTACTTGAACTTTCAGCCTGCCAGTGGGAGTGTTAAATGGGACAACTACTTTGAGAAACAACCCGGAAGTTTCTTCTATAGTTAAACATACACTTACCATATTACCCAGAAATTTCATTCCAAGAGAAAATCAAATATAGGTCCACACAAAGGTTTGTACACAAATGTTCACAGCAGCCTCATTTATAATAACCACAAACTGGGAACAACACACATATGCATCAAGAGGCTAACAGATCAACAGATTGTGATTTATTCATATAACAGATATTATTCATCAATATTAATACATCCAACATGACTTAATCACAAACACAGCATACTGAGGCAGGTACATCATTGTGTGGATTCTACCTATTAAGAAATGAATCCTTACATATAGAAAATAGTTTAGTGGTTGTCTGGATTGGAATTTGAGAAGGGGATTGGTTGCAAAGAAACATGAGGGAAAAATTAAGGATAATGAAAATATTTTTTGTTTTTATTGCACTGAAATAACCAAACACATTTCTCAAACCCCATTAAACTGTATGAATAAATTTGTATCATTGTATTGTATACAAATTTTACCTCAATAAAACTGATAACAACCAATTATGCAGAGAGAGATTGTCTATAAACTGAGCACAAAATGCAATAGACGATCTAGTAGCTTCAGATTCTTAAAAATTCAATCAGTGAGATAATTTGCATCAGAAACAAAACAGATATTTATTAGCCTGGCTGTGACTTTGTTTTCTCATGGTAAAATCAGAATCATACAAGTATCTCTTACCTAGGATGGCACTCAAGATCAAATTAATAAATATATGTAAAGCATGTAGAATAAATCCTGGCAGATATTAAGAATTCAGTAAAGGCTGGCTATAGTTACCATTGTTACCACCAAGAGTTGGAGGCTATATCAAACCTGGGGAGGGCTACAATGATAAGCAATGTTGCCCCCTGGGGAGGCTTAGGTTTTTGTGAGAAACAAGGCCAGTTAATTCTCCTCAATCCACAAAAGGATGTTGTATTAGTTGGTTCTCATGCTGCTCATAAAAACATACCCAATACTCAGTAATTTAGAAAGGAAAGAAGTTTTATGGACTCACAGTTCCACATGGTTACGGAGGCCTCATAATTATAGTGGGAGATGAAGGAAGAGCAAAGGGATGTCTTACATGGCAGCAGGCAAGAGGATATGTGCTGGAGAACTCCCCTCTATAAAACCATCAGATCTTATGAGTCATATTCACTATCATGGGAAAAACCCACCCCCATAATTCAATTACCTCCCACTGTGTCCCCCCAACAACACATGGGGATTATTACAATTCAAGGTGAGATTTGGTGGGGACACAGAGCCAAACCATATCAGGTGTTCTGGCAGACCTGTGGACAAGTTACACCTCACTGATATGGAATTTCCCTAACATGTCATCTAGCTATTTATTTTCTGCCTTCTCTTTAAAAATCCAGGAGTGGGACTGGCAAATTGTGGCTGCTTCCTTATTGTTACATAATGTATTCTATTATCTGCATGCACATTTCTCAGAAGATAATTTATACAGGCTGAAAAAATGTATTTCTTGACAACTTTGTTTGAAATATTACTTGTTTGGTACTTTTATGTTGATCTTAGAGAAAAATGAGGGAATGTTTCTTAAAGGAGGTAACAAAATTACAATTGGATTAGAGCATGAGTTATCACCTGAGCCTGAGGAGGTATATCAAAAAGACCAGGACTCAGACTTAGAAGAAGTCACTTGGACATACCCATTGGTCATGAGCTGATGGCAACCATTCCTGCCACCACCTTCTAAGACCAATGTGCCATAGGTATTAGCTTCCAGTGGCACTTGTAACAAATTGCCATAAGCTAGGTGGCAGAAAGCAACAGAAATGCATTCTCTCAGCATTCAGGAGGCCAGAAATCCTAAATCCAGGTGTCAGCAGGACCACACTCTTCCTGGAGGCTCTGGGAAGATAATCTATTTCATTTTCTTCTCTTAGCTTTTGATGGCTGCTGGTAATCCTTGGAACTCCTTGGCTTAGAGCTGCATCACTCCAATCTCTGCCTCTGTGTTCACATGGTCTCTGCTCTTCTGTGTCTTCTTTTTTGTCTCTTATAAGGACACCTGTCATTGGAGTTGGAGCCCACTTGGGTAATCCAGGATGATCTCATCTTAAGACCCTTAACTCTACCTGCAAGGACTACTTTTTCCAAATAAGGTCATATTCACAGGTTCCAGGAATTTGGATGTGGATGTATTTTCTTTTTTTGGTAGAATCAGGGAGAGTCACCATTCCACCCATTACACATGCCCCCTTCCTACTGTGCTTGGACTTTGGAGGTAATCCCACCTTCAACAGAGGACAGAAAAGCAGTTCAGGGAGTGCTGAATATTACTTGGCATTGCCCGAATGAGGGAATAAAGGAAAGAGAGAAATAATTAAATTTAAGATTCATGAGGGCAAAAACTGTGTATATTATTTATTCTTGTTCCACAGCACCTATAACAGTGCTTGGCATACAGAGATTTTTGATAGATGTTTATTAATTTTATGAATGAATGAATAACTCATAAATGAGTCTTCATCTCTCGGTGTCCTGAAAGAATCAAATTTGGCCTCACTTAATCACTGATACTTTGGTATCCCCAATCAAAAAGACTATCACCAGAGAAACCTGATGCTGAGTCCTGGAAACTTGGGTTGGTGAAAATGTTCCTGGGAACCTGAGTTGGGCTAGGTTTGGTAGAAGAACGGGTCCTGGGGTGTGAGTACAGCTGCAGGGGCCAGAAGAGAAGCCAAGCTTCATTGTGAGTTCTAGAGAATGAGCATCTCTCTTTGGCAATTATAAATATCTCCTCTTCCCATGATTGTTTAGCATCTTCGTTTACAATAAAACAGCAGTTAAGAATGTGACTATATCCTTTTTGAAACTTCCAATTACAGAAGGCCATAAATTTTAAAAAACAAAAACAACAACAAATACTCTTAATTCACGTGTTTTCCTGTAGAGAGAAAGGGAATAAAGGACTCCTAGGAGCATCCATTCTTTAAATTCTCTTCTACTGGGTTTCCTCAAAGAATCTGATTAGCAGCCTTTCACCCAGAAACGATGAGCTGCAGGAAAGCTCAGTGATTAGAGCAAACAGATAGCAGTCAGGAAATTCTCCGAGTGGCTCTCCGTGGCCTTCCAAAAGACATTTGACAACCCTGTGTCTCAATTATTGGCTAACTGGGGACAGTGGTAGCAACACTTGCTTACACTTCAGGGATGCTGTAAGAGCCAATTAATCATGGATGATGTCAGTGTAGATTGAGGAATGAGCACCATTAAATAGTTACAAAGCATTATTACTGAAGTGTGAGTGGTGAATGGAAAGTAGAGGCTGAGCAAGGAAATTCATAGGTTTGCCTTGCAGCAGCTTCCTGATAAATTGCCAGTAGAGTCTTCCTAATTTATCTCATTCTGCCTGCATGGGGATTTGTATCTAACAGTCCCTACAGATGACAGAGAGAAAAAGTGAGGAAGCCAGGTCAGGCACAAAACATTGACAACATGAAAGAAGCCACTGCAGAAGGGGTTTTTCTAAAGCTGAATTTTAATCATCCTTTTAAATTATATCTAGAATGTGGACTGAGGAAGGGGCATGAGAGGAGTTTGACATGAAGTTGTAGAGGAAGCGATCAATTTTGAAGATGCATTTCATGTGGAATCTAGGGAGCCAAGATCCTAAGCAGTGACCTTCAGCATTTAAACTGGTGTTTACCAGATTGACTTGAGATCCTCTAGTAAGACATGGAACTTTGCAAACTGAGCTGCAAGGCCAAATAGTGCAGGCTGATACTCTGTATAACGTGTTAGCAATGTGTGAATCCCATTTGTGCAATACCAAAAAACTGCTTTAAAATTGAAATAAAATATATAAGCACTTATAAGGCTGCCGGGTTGATGATTTGGGGAGAGAGTCTGGAAAAATTAAAGATTGCCTTAATATCGAAGCCAATATACCAATCTCCACCTGGGAACTTTGGCTCAATGCCAGCTTCGATGTGTTTATTACTAGTTCCTTGTGGTGAGCAAAAGAAAAAAATCAATTTGCATAAGGAAAGAAGAAGAGGTCTTTAAACACTGAAACCTAGGCAGCTGGGGAAAAAAATTCCCCAAAAGAAATGTAATCTGATTCTGCCAGTTGACCAAGAAGGAAATTTGGGAATTTAGGAGAAAATCCATAAATCTGGATTACCTCGGAGGGCTAACATATGCTGAAGCTGTTTAAAGATTGAGTAATCTTTTGGCCATGGGGTTTTAGGGATATTGGGAGTGGGAAGTGTTAATCTCACCATTGTTTGAATCCCACGAATTCTTTCTGCCTTTATGTAGTTATCATTACTGTGCTCTTATTAAACAGCAGACATTGTGCTAAATGGTTTAGATATATTAATATACTTAATTGTTGCAACATTCCCATAGAGACTGAAATTACTTTCATTTTAGACATGAGCAATCTGAGACACAAGAGAGTTTACAAAATTTTCCCACAACCACACAGTTAACAAGCAGTGATCTAGGACTCAGACCCTGAGATTCTGACTCCACAGCCCTTGTTCTACTATTACTGTTGTTCCCTCTTACAAAACACCTGGAAGATATATACATATATGCAAACAGACACACACACAATTTTTTTATATATATATATATGCACATATACATATATATGTATATATGTATACATATACATATCTGTCTGAGATAGATAAAATTTAAATTCTTATCCAGGCTTATAGCTCAGATGAAATGGGATAAGTGCCCTAAAAATGCTCTTGAGAAGATGCTATGGGAGGTTGGTGAGTAAATAATTCTGTATATCCACCACCTAGATTCTATCATGAGCATTTTACTCTTTATTTGCTTGATCACATATCTAGCCATCTTTCTAGTCATTCATATATCCTTCTCATTTTTAATGCATTTAAACGATAGACAATGGTATACTTTATATTTTTCAGTATTTTCTTATAAAATTTACATACAATGAAAGGCATATATCCTCACTATACATTTTCTGAGTTTCAACAAAGGCATACACCTCTATAAACCCAATAAGACATTATTATCATCACAAAAATGTCCCTTCATGCCTCTTCCCAGTCCAACTCAGCCCTTGCTTCCCAGAGGAGATTGTTCTAGAATATCTTATATATGAAATTATGCATGCAGTATGTACTCTTTTTGGCTAGTTTCCACTCGGTCTAACATGTTTTGGATTCATCTGTATTGTTGCATGTCACAGTTGTATATGAGTATAGTGCATACATTCACCTCCATTTGTTTCTTCATTCTCTGATTGGTGGACACCTGGATTACTTCTACTGCCTATTCAGTTCTTTCACAGTGTCTTGTGAGTGGGAGTTTTTGCTGTTGTCATTTGTTTGCTTATGAAGTCTAATTTATTATTTTTTCCTTTAATGTTTTTTCTGTAATCTAAGAAAGTTTTGCCTGCTGCCAAGTTATTAAGGGAGATGGTTCCTGTTTTCCTCCAAAAGCTTTATGGTTGGGTTTGGTAATCCTTTTGTTTTGTTTTGAGACAAGGTCTCTCTCTATTGCCCAGGCTGGAGTGCAGCGGTGCCATCGAGGCTCACTTTAACCTCTGTCTCCTAGGCTCAAGTGATCCTCCCATCTCAGCCTCCCGAGTAGCTAGTACTACGGGAGAGCCGCCATGCTAGGCTAATTTTTTAAAAGAGTTTTTTGTAGAGACGAGGTCTCACTTTATTACTCAGGCTGTTGTCAAACTCTTGGGCGCAAATGATCTTCTTGCCTTGGTCTCTCGAAGTGCTGGGATTATAGACTTGAGCTACTGTGCCCAGCCTAGTGACCCATTTTTAATTTGTGCATATGTGTGTACGATATGAGAATCATCACAGCAAGGTTCATTTTTTTTCCACATGAATATCCTGTTTTTCCAGAAATATTTGTTGAAAAAATTTTCCTTTTCCATTAGATTGTTTTGATGCTTCTGTCAAAAATTACATGACCATGTAAGTGTCTATGTCTGGACTTTTTACTGCCAATGGTGTTGATCTAATAATGAATCCTGAATGCTAGTACCATATTTTATTGATTATTTGAGCGGTACAATAAGTCTTAAAGATGGATTGTGAAAGGTCCTCCGATTTTGTTCTTCCAAGATTTCCTTGGATATTCTAGGTCCTTTACCTATATATTTCAGGATGAGCTGGTGCCAATTTCTAATAGAATACCTTCATGAATCTTGAGATTCATTGATTCTATAGATCATTCTGGGGAATATTGCCAACTTTAAAACACTGAATCTTCCAGTTCAATAATACAGAATACCTATCCACTAACTTAGCAGCTTTCACTCAGCAAAAAAAAATTCACTCAGCAAATTTTTTGCAGTTTTAAAAATATAGGTCTACATCATTCAGCTTTAAGAAGGAAGAAAATTTTGACATATGCTGCAATATGAATGAACCTTGAAGACATTATGCTAAGAGAAATAAATTAGTCATGAAAGGGCAAATCAACGGGTAGCAGTAATAACAAGATCACTGCTGTTCAATCCAAGATTATCTTAACAGTCAGACTTGAGAGTAATGGGATGGCTGTCTTGGAGAGTAGAGAATACTACATTTTTTTCTGCAAGGTTCCAGTGGAGGTGATAAAGCATCACTCATGTGGAATATTATTTAGCCTTGAAAAGAAAGGAAATTCTGACACATGCTACACATGGACGAACCTTGAGGACATTATGCCAAGTGAAATAAGCCAGTCACAAAAGGGGAAATGTTATATGATTCCACTTTTATGAGGTACCTAAAGCATCCAAATTTATAGAGACAGAAAATCAAACAATGGTTTTCAGGGAGTAGTGGGAGGGAGAAAATGAGGAGTTATTGTCTAATTGGTACAGAGTTTGAAGTTCTAGAGACGAATTGTGAAGATGGCTGCACAACAGTGTGAATGCACTTAATGCCAATAAACTATATACATACAATGATTAAAACTGAAAATTTTTCATCATGTCTGTTTGATCACAATTAAAAGTAGAAAATTTTTTCATTAGGTATACTTAACCACACTAAAAAAGTAGAAGTCTTCATTTTTTAAAGGAAAACTTTTTCCTAAGTGGGAAAAAGTTTTAGATACTATTTTGAAAAAAAATTTTAATTTTTATGTTTTCTAATTTTGTTCTAGTATATAAAACCCACATTTTTATTTATACTAACATTGAATGCAGTGACCTTGCTAAATTTACTTATTAATTCTATTATTTTTCAAAGTCTTTAGACTATTCCATGTAGGCAACGATATCAGCAGCAAATAGAGGGTTGTATTTCTTGTTCTAAAATTTATTTTTATGATTTCAGTGCTTATTAACACCAGCAGTGAGCTGGAAATTCCTTGCCTTATTCCTGATTTTGGAAAGAAATCATTCAATATTTCACTGCTAAGTGATATGTTAGCTGTAGGTGTTTTTTGATGCCCCTTATCAGAATGAGGAACTTTTTGTTTATTTCTAGTTTAAATTTTTTTAATCATAAACAATGTCGTTAAATCAAGTTTAGCCTAAAGTTGCCACCACCTTACATATTTTAAGTTCACTCTACAATTTTCTCCATACATAGTGAACTGTGACCTAACTGTATGTGTAAACAGACCATAGCCTACTCTTACACCAATCTCTGAGGTTCATTCAATCAAAGGCGACCAAATTTTCAAACCCTGTTTAAATAAGGCAAACACTGACCTGTAACCAGTTCAGCAGTTTCTGAACCACATGTCAATTTTCTGTACATCACTTTGCATTTTCGATCCATAAATGCTCTCTGGCTATGTGGCAGTGCAGAATCTCTCTGAAACTATTCTAGTTTCAAGGGCTGCCTGATTTGTCAATTGTTCTTTGTTCAGTTAAACTCTGTTAAATATAACCTGTCTAAAATTGTTCTTTTAACAGTGTTAAATTTCATCAAATACTTTTTTCTGAATCAATTAAAATTGTCACATGATTTTTTTTCTTTTATTCTATTGTTATGGTGAATTAAACTGATTGACGTTGAAATGTTATACTAACCTTGCATTTCTAGGATAAACCCCACTTGGTCATGATATAAAATCCTCTTTATATAGGTCTAGAATTGATATTTTCTAAGAATTTCTATATCCATGTTCAAGAGAGATATTGATCTGTAGTTTCATTTATTTATTTGTTTTGTAATTTCTTTGCTTGGTTTTGTATTAGAGTTTTGAAGGCCTCAAAATAAGTTTGGAAGTATTCTCTCTTTTTCTGCTTTCTGGAAGTGATTGCATAAAATTGATAATAATTATTTCTTAAATATTTGATAGCATTCACTATAAACCCCCCTGGGCCAGGAATTTTCTTCATGGAAAGATTGTTAACATTAAGTTCAACTTCTTTAACAGAGGTAGAACTATTGATATTTTCTGTTTTATCTTGTGTCAGTTTTGGTAGACTTTATTTTCAAGGAATGTGTTTGTTTTAATTAAATTTTGACCTAAGTTTGTTTATAATATTCTTACTGTTCACTTAATATCTATAGAATCTGCAATGATAATCCCTCTTTCATTCCTGATATTACTATTTAATGTTCTTAATTTTTTTTCTCCATCAGTCTAGCGAGGGGCTTGTCAATTTTGCTAATCTTTTCAAAGAATCATCTCTTCATTTAATTTTTCCTCATTTGTCTGCTTTCTCTTTCATGGACATTTAATCTATATTTATTAGAAAATCTTTGTGATTACTTTCCTTTTCTTTTTGTTGTTTCTTAAAACTTAATGGATTTTAGACCTTTAGTTTCTAATATAGGCATTTATTTTTTACACATCTAAAAAATTTTAATTTGTTGTATTTTTATTATCCAGTTCAAAATAATTTTTATTTTACGTTTTATTGACCTGTATTACTTAAGTGTGTTTAATTTTCAAATATTTAGAGTTTTCTAGATTGTTATATTTCAATTGCATAATCAGATAAGTTACTCTGTATAATTTACCTAACTATAGATTTGTTGAAATTGTTTTTATGGTCTATCTTGTTGATTTGAAATTGTTTTCATGGTCTATCTTGTTGAATGTGTCACATGCACTTGGAAGAGAATGTGTATTCTGTATATCTTGGGTGTGTTGTACTATAAACATAAATTGGACCAAGGTAGTTGATAGTGTTTGTCAGGTTATCTATATCTTTACTAATATGTTTTGTTTAGTTGTTTTAATCAATTGCTAAGAGACAAGTGTTAACATTTCCAAATATTATTTGAAATTTATTTCTCCCTTGAATTCTGTTAATTTTTGCTTCATTTATTGTGAAGTTCTTATTAAGTGAAACCTCATTTAGAGTTGCTGTGTCTTCATGATAAATTGATTCTTAATAATGTGAAATGTGTTTATTTCTGGCAACACCATTTATCTTGAAGTTTTTCTTTTATTTGACATTAATATGGCAATCAACACTCCTTAAGTTTGCTGTTTCTACATTATTTTTTCTACTCATTTATTTTCAACTTATCATCATATATATAAATTGTGTTATTATATAATATGTAGCTGGGGGTGTGAAATTGTTTTTATTCCTATTTTGATAATTTCTGCTTTTTAGTTGTTTATTTCATACAAATTAATTATTAATGTTATCTTATTTAGGTCTACCATTCTATTATTTGTTCACCTCCATTTTGTTTCTGTTCTTTATTTCTTGACTTCTTTTGGATTAATTAATGTTTTATAAAAGTTCATTTCAATTTTGTTGCTAGCTTTTTGGTTATGTCTCTTTGTAATTTCTTAAAGTTGGTACTCTAGTGGATTACAATAAATAACCTTGACTTTTCACAGTCTATTTTAGTTAATATTGTACCCTTCATGTAAAATGTGAAAATCTTACAATTGTATAGACCTATTTATCCCTAAGCCTGTTTCTTATGCTACAGTAATCATATGTACTACATATACTTCTATCATAAAACTAAGAAAGTGTTATAATTTCTGCTTTCAACAGTCAAATGTACTTTAAAGAAATTAATATGAAGAATATACTTTACAATATTTATCATTTCCAGTGCTTTCTGTTTTCAAAAGACCTCAGCTGTTTTCAAGTATCATTTTCCTACAGCCTGAAGAATTTCTTTTAGCATTCCTTGTAATCTCCATCTACTGTCAATGAATATTCTTCGTTTTGTTTCATCTGAAAGGAGTTTTACTTTGCCTTCATTCTTGAAGGTTATTTTCATGGGATATAAATTTCTGGGTTAAAGTTTTGTTTTTCTCTTAGCTTTAAAGATGTTTATCTTCTGTCTTATGGCCTCGCTAGTTTCTGATGAGTATTCAGAAGTCTTTTGAATTATTGTTTCCCTATACGTTATATGTTGTTTTTCTCTAGCTGTTTTTTAGATTTTCCTTTCATTTTTGTTTTTAACACTTTGTTTGATTTATTTATTTTTCAAGTTTCCATCATTTCATGTTTTTAGCACTTTGTATATAATGTTCTTAGGCATGGTTTTCTTTATAATTATTCTACCAAGGGCTCACTAACCTTCTTTAGTTACCATATTTATGTCTATGGCCTAATTTGAAAAAATGTCCTCCATCCATTCTTCAAAATGCTATCAAGGCATTATTTATACAACAAAAATTAACTATTTTAAAAAATACACAATTATTTTAAAGCATATTGTATATTTTAAAGTATACAATTTGGTGGTATCTAATATATTCAAAAGGTTGTGCAATGGTGGTCTCTAGCTCCAAAATGTTTTCATTATCCCCAAAGAAGAGCCAGTACCCATTAAGCAACTACTCTCCCACCCTCTCTCCACCCAACCCCTGACAACCACCAGTCTGCTTTCTGTCTCTATGGGTTTATCTATTTCAGATATTTTATATAAATAAAATTGTTCAACATATGACCTTTTGTGCTTGTCTTCTTTTGCTTAGCATAATGTTTCCAAGGTTAATCCGTGTTGTATTTAATAGTATGTGTCAGTACTTAGTTTTTTTTTTTGCCGAATAATATTCCATTATATGACTATATCACATTTTGCTTGCTCATCCATCCACTGGTAGACACTTGACTTGTTTTCACCTTTGGGCTATTGTGACTAGTGCTTCTGTGAGCATTCATGTGGAAGTATCGGTTTAAATACCTCTTTTTAATTCTTTTCCTCAGTGGCTGCACCATTTGACATTCCCACCAGCAATATACAAGGTCCCAATTTTTCCACATCCTAACCAACATATTTTTTTTCTTTTCTTTTAAATAGCCATCTTAGTGAGTGTGAAATTGTATCTTTTTGAAGTTTTAATTTGTATTTCTCTTATAACTAATGATACCGAGCATTATTTTCCATGTGCTTCTTGGCCATTTGAATACCTTTTTAGAGAAATATCTTTCAAGTCTCTTGCCCATTTTTAATTGGATTATTTGTTTTTTTGTTGTTGAGTTGTAAGAATACCTTATATATTCTGGATATTATACCTTTAATAGATGTATTATTTGCAAATATTTCTCCCATTCTATTGGTTGCCTTTTCACTATCTTTATAAGGTCCTTTGATGTACAAGAGTTTTTAATTTTGATGAAGTCTTACTTGTTTTTGTATTTGTTCCTTGTGCTTTTGTGATCTCAATTTCTTCTGTTCCATTGTTTATCTTTTATCCTCAGCAATTACAATTATATACACATTAGACTTTAGACATTGTCTTACAGTTTTATCAAGCTCTCTTATCTTCAGGCTCTTTCCTTTGCCATTTCCATTCAGTTTTTAAGTCCACCCAAAAAATATTTTTTCTTTTACATCATCATACATAGCTACTTTAAAACCCATATGTTCTAACTCCAGTTGTTCTTAGTAGATTGTCTATTCTCTTGAGAGTGGATCACATTTTCCTAGTTCTTCAAACGTCAAATAATTTTTCATTATATCCTGGAAGGCAATATTATAGATTCTGTCATATTCCTCCAAAGAATGAGCTTTCTAGTAGAGTGTTAACGTGGTTGGATTCAAGTTACCAAAAAAAAAAAAAAATCTTTTTGGGAACAGCTCATATCTCAATTCAGTGCCCTTACCTTTAGCTGGACTGCTTTGATTCTGCCCCACGTATGTGTGGTTCCATGGTTAGCTAGAGATTTGGGCATTATTTATTTCCAAAATGTGGGGCTCACTCTCTTGCTCTTTTTTTTTTCTTTGAATCCTTACCCACCTCACTTTTCAGCAGTGGTAGTTTCCCTGAACTCTGTCCTCTGGTTCTTTAGGTCAGAAAGTCTGTCTCTTTTCTGTTGGAGTTTTAGGCTTTAGCCTACTCTCAGACTAATACCTGCAATAATGAAAAAATTCACCTCATTCTTTTTCCTTTTGGCAAGTTTTGGCACTTATTTAGAGCCTGTGTCATTTTATTCACTCCCTATTGTCTACAAATATTTTTATATTTTGTTCAGAGTTTAAAATTTCTATTCATAGGAACGTAGACCATGATGGGGCTTACTCTGCCATACCAGAAACAGAATTGCCTCTAGTTTGTTGAAAAATTTCTATCACAACATTATATTTGATTATATAATAGCTATTTATGCTTTATTTTTTCTGTCAGACTATATTCTTGTTGTGCATAAAGAAGAGTCGCCTTTTAAAGTTGTGAAAATATATAGTCTTTTCCTTTTTTTTTTTTTTTTTTTTTTTTTACTGTTTAATGATTTCCTTTTGGAAGCTCCTGCTACCTCTTCTGAGATAGTATCTTCGTCACACTGACTCATATTTCCCCGTTTAAGGGATTTGGCCACTTGGAGACAGTTTATCGCCTTATGTTATTAAAATTTGAATGGCCCATGTAAGCCAGAGACTGCCATGAGTCTCCTTTGCCAACACGTAGAGAGAGGTTTCCCGAAATGAAAACCTATAAGGAGTAAGACAATCTGAGAGAAAGAGAAAGGAAGAGAGGATCTTGGTGGCATAATTTAACCTTGGAATTCCCTCTTGCTTAAAACCAATTTCATTCCTTTGCCCTCCAAGTTATAAGAGTCATAAATACCTATGAGAAAAGAGTTTGCATTCATTTTCTGACACTGACAACCTCTATAATACTAAATCCTCTATACCTGGAAAAGATAGATAATGAATGCTTGCATAATAACTGAATGACTGATGATAGGGACATATACAATATTACTGGAAAGGTGGAGCCTTTGAGTGAGCATGGCATAGACATCCCTAATTATCAAAGAGGTCACTTGTAGAGAAATCAAGCCAACTTAGTTCATCTTCCAAAGCTGTTCAGGACTGACCTGGCCTCGATCTGGAATCTGTGTATCCCTTTTTACCTCTGCCAATATCTAGCAAGCAATGAAATAGACATTTGATTTTTGTGGACAGCCTTATTATACATTTCCTCGTTTTCAATAATAAGAACAAACTGGTGACATGTATGTTTGCTAATGTTTTTATTGCTTGTGCTAAGTGTTCCATTTTGAAAAGAAAGCAATTTGTCAGTATTTAATGACCCTCTTTCCTAGTATCTTCACCTTGGCATGTTTTCCTGTCTCTGTCAGACCTGTGAGAAGATAGTTGTTGCTTAGTGATATGTTGTTCACAGCGTGGAAAGCCTTAGTCACAGGGTCTGTCTCCAGTAACATTTACAACACAGGGAGTACCATAACCAGCGGAGTTTGTGAAACCTCTTTCTTATAGCGTGCCAAGAATTCAATCTGTTTCTGGTTCCTGCAAACTAACAAAAGCTGTTGCTATGTTATCACTCTAAAAGATGAAGCCATATAGTCATATGTAGGCTTCCCTTTATAGAGTAAATACTACCCACTGATAGACCAAAAGCTTAGAAAACTGTATCTCAAAGGTTAACGTGTCTATTAGCAGCATGCTGACAATCGTCAGCACAAGGTACCTTGTTGATAATGTCTAAACTATTCTACATCCTTCCATTGATATCAGCAATAGCTTAAAATTCCAACTACTTTGACTGACTCAAGATTTAAATTTAATAGCAGAAACATAATTATAAGAGAAATAAAATTTGTGGGGGAAATTACAACTGTGATATAATTAATATGTTTCTGATACATAACTAATAAAAATTATAACAAAAATCCATTGAGGATCTCAGAAGAAGATGACAAAATAAAGGTTAAGAAGATAAAAAAAATTTCTTAGGAGAGGAAAAAATAGATTCTATGTGAAAAAGTGTTTAACTTACTAATCAAATACTATAAATTAGGAGATATTATTTCTTTACCCATCATAGAAGCAAAGATGTAAAAACAATGTTATTGATGCAAGTAGAGTGAGGCAAACATTTTTTATATCAGTTGGTAAGCATGCAAACATAGAACTTTTATGGGAAAAATGGAAAAACCTTTGTTTTCTATATCCATACATTAACTTTTTTCAGAAAATAATTTCAAGGTTATTAAAAGGATACACAAATATAAAAAGAGGGATATTTGAAAAAATAAAGAAACAAGGAAAGAAGGAAGGATCAGAAGAAAGGGGAGAGGGGAGGGAGAGAAGAGAGAAGAGGACAAGAGAGGAAAGAAAAGGAAAAAGAAGAAAGGAGAGACGAGAGGAGAAGAGAAAGGGGGAGGGGAAGGGAAAATAAACTAGTGTTGGAGGCAACATGGAGCTGAAAATAAGTTTGAAAATCAATACCTTGAGAACTTCACCAAGCTTTTAAAGCCATCTAGCAGTCAATGGGATAAGAAGAATCACTGTGAAGAAAAACTTTCCTTTCTATCATAGTCCCCTAAATCTTTTTAAATTACATGTGGATGCTTCCACACAAACCAATGGAAGTTACGTTGCTTGCTTTTCACAACCTCAGAGATGGATACTGTAACTGTCTTCCAGAGATGCACACTATAACTTTTGGAACTTCTCCTCTCCCCACTTTGGAGAGAGGAGGAGATTATCTTCGTACAAAAAAAATTATTGTTGTTTTATTGAAATTTAAGTATGTGTAGGAGGGTGTATATACATTATGAATAGCCAAAGGGGTAGACGGTGTTGGTTTTTAAGATACTATATCTCAGCATCAAACCTATGTTTCTCTGCTGTTTTCTGATGCTGGAGTTGGATGTCTGTAAAATACATTTCTCCTTTACCAGCTGCATGTTGCTTAGGATCTGCTCATAGGGATGCTAGAAGGAAGACTTGAAGGCTGGAAGAGGAAGAAGCACTCATTTCTGTTTTGCTTCTTGTTCCCACCATGTCACTGTAGCAATGGTTTGTTAGTTATAGCTTGTGCCAGCAGCATTGCTTCCAGCGTGCAGTTCTCTCTAACCCTAGAACCAGCATCACTGCATGTGCTCAGGAATGCAAATACAACTGCAAGCAGCACCCCTTCCTCAGGGGTCAGAGTCCCAAATCCACAAGGTTCCTCCTTCATGGTCTTAGGTTTCTATAATCCCAACTTCTTCCCTTTTCTCTGCAGGCTTAGAGGTGCAGTTACTTCTTCTGGGATACTTCCTTGTCATCTTTTTGCCTTGATACCTTATATTAAATTTTCTCTGTAGAATAACTCTCCTGACTGAACCTGGACTGATACAACGGAAATAATATCTGCATTATAAAGCTGTGTGTGTTGTGTGTATTACATATTCTAATTCTCTAAACAAGTCCATGTATTAGTATATGTTTTGTGTGTACTACGTATAAATATATTTTGTACATAATATACTTAGAACAGTATGTAGCACATAATTTATTCTCAGTAAATATTAGTGTTACTACTAATAAAAATTAATTGCATTGCCTTGAGAACTGGCATCTTGATGTATAAAAGTTCTGATTTTAGCTAATAGAGTTCATGTTAACTGCAAACTTCAAGACACTTTCAAAAAAGTGAAAAACACATGTGGAGAAGGCAACGGAGTTTACCTAAGGTTTCTGAAAAGAGAAATAACGGTCTTTTTTTTTTTTGTCTTTTTTTTTTTTTTTTTTTTTTTTTACTGAAATAGCCTTGGAATCTTGATTTCCTTTCCTTTCTGTTCTTTTTGGATATCACATGGAATATGGAATATGGTGGTCCTGAATCTTGATATGCCAAGAAATATATGAAGCAAGAAGATAAACTACTATGCATTAACCTCCTGCTATGTACCAGCTAATTTTCAATATTATCCCATGAACCTTCACCATAAATCTAGTGGGTTATGTATTATCATTCTCATTTTATAAATAAGGGAACACAGATTTGGAGAGCTTAAATAGCCAGTCTTGTGTTACATATATTGGTAGAGGCAGAGCTACGATATGAAACAAGATTTGTGTCTACAAATACATAAATATCATTAGAAAGGAAATGTCAGGGTATGTGCACATGTTGCAGAAGATTGCAACAAATATAAGAGGTAAAGAGTTAAAGTCCACACAATGTTGAAAACTTTTTATAATCCAATGAGAAAAAACTCCAGGCAGCTCAAAGAAGAAACTTGAGCAGAGTCACACAGCAAGGGTGTACTACAATCAGACTTACAACTTGAGACTGATCAGTAAACAGTAGTCTTCCCTCTAAACCTCATTTATCATAGAATTAACACAACCTACTGCTCATTTGAAAGAATAATTGAACTCCAGTCATGAAATCCATTGGCTTATAAGAATTGTGAACTCTATGAGATTTTTAAAAAATCCCTTTCATCTATTAGAGGAATAAAACACATTATTTACTAAAGTTTAATTAGACACATAATGACTTCTCCATAGGGAGAAAGAAGAAATAAAAAACTACATTTCCAAGTGCATGGAATGATACAAGAGATCTGGTAAAGAGGGCCGTTAGTGGTCATTAGCCTTTGTCTGCCAGGAAAATTTAACTTTTGTCTTCTTACGAAAAGGCTTACCCTGAAAGGTTTCTATTTATGTTACTGAAGTAAAGAAATTCTCTGCAGGTAAATTTTACGTGGGAATATGTTATTTAATGCTAATGGGCTATAGTAGGGAGAATTTTCATGGAAGCATGCCAATGCTAAACATGAAGAAATATTTTCATGTGGGACTGGCTTGAATCCCATTAACGTAGGTACTTCGCAATCTAGGAGTCCCAGGAAATGCAAATTATCCATTTAAAAAAGTATCAATTTTTAAGTGTTTTAAGTTTACTCTGTCATAGGCTCCATTAAGCACTGTATTCGTCATAGAATAGGTTATGCTGTGATAATATAAACTCATAATATCAGAAGCTAAAGACAACAAAGGCTTTATTTTCTGCTCATTATGGAGACTCTTCCAGGCATGGCTGACTCTCCAGAGCAGCTGCCAATGTGATGACTTTGTCCTCCAGGCTTCTTTAACTTCATGGCACCATCACACCAACATGAGACCCCACAATCATTGTGTGATGAATGGCAGACCTCAAAGTCCAGCACTACAATGAAATATTTCTACTTAGAAGTGACACAGATTATCTACACTCATATTCCATTGGCTGTGTCATGTGACCAGACCTGGCCTCAAGGACATGGGGAAAGCAAACCAGATAATGGCAAAGTATGGCAAGCCTACCCAGTGTCTCATTTACACTTCCTACAACCCTGTGATGTAAATACAATATTATCTTCTTTTTACAAATAAGAAACCTGACTCATAGAGTCATTAATACATTCCCCTGGGTCACAGAGATATACAGTGACAGAACTAGGATTCAAACATCAGTTGGCTAACCCTCCAAAATGTGTTCTAACCACCATGCCTGCCTATGTTCCTGGATGTATTATACATGGGCTCCGGAATGGATGCCTACTTTCTGACATGATTATTACTCTCAGGGAACACTCCCCTAAGAACAGGGTTGAGAAAAGTTTAAAGTAACTTTGAGTCTCTATCTCAGCAAGAGAGAGGAACAACCCACCAGGGATCGCACTAATTATGTTGCAACAGACTACTTAAGCTTTTTAATTTGTTCAAGTATTTTTCTTTTATCTCCTGTATTCTCCAGACCAATGAGTAGGAAAACCTCTACAGGGAAAAGAATCCTGTGAGCTTGTCTTTGGGTGAAGGAAAGAAGACAATGTCTAGGGAGATGACACTCCTTCTCTACAGTCTTTTGTGCAGAAGATCCACCCTCCTATAGCCACCAACAGATATAAAGAGTGGCGGCAACCTTAAAGAGAAGACAGTAGACTATGTCCCTGAGGTCTGCTGTAGGAAACAGAAACAACCCTCCCTGGACTGAGAAATGCACCTGAACAAAAGCAAGGCTCTGCTGCTCTGACCTATCCACATTAGGATGTGGTTTTGTTTCTCTGGCATTGAAATGGGAGGGCAAGGTTATCTGCTGTTCTCTTATGACCTCTGTCACATTTATTGTGACACACACCTAGTATGTCTAAGGGATACTACTAGCTTTAAAGAATTTATAATCTGGTAAAGCACATAATACAGGAGCACAAATAAGCACAAATGGCAGATGTAAGAGAGGCCCAAGCAAAGAGGAGAAATTGATTTCATCTGGAAAGAGAGACCCAAAAAGAGTTTATGGGAGTGAGCATCCACACCTAGAATGGGCTTGGAGATAAGGACTGAAGCTGGTACAGACAAAAGGGAACAATACAAAAAGAGAGCAAAACAGTTAGAAAAGGAATGAATACAAAAAGGCCTAGGACTGGTTTGAGAAAAAGTCAGCAACCCAATTTGGATAAAGCATCCAATTTGTAAAAGATTTATATCAAGATACATAGGGAAAGCTATGTTGGAACTAAGTCATAGAGATCTTGGAGGATTTTTTTCTTGTGAGAGTCTACTGGATGGCTTAAGTTAGCACATTAAGACCAAGACCCCTACAGTAAAAAATATACAGAGTATTTGATGTTGCCAAAGAAAAGAAGTTAGACTGCGTACTCAGGTTTCAATGATAACTCCACCACTTAATCACTATGAAACATCGAGAAAATTATTTAGATTCTCTGTTCTTCATTTTCTCACATTTGAAATGGAAATAATGTTAATTAGGGGTTGTTGGGGATTCAGTTATACAAGAGATGTGAAGAGATCAAAATCATACCTGGCACATGGTAATCAGTCAATTAATGCTAATTTTTATTAGCTGCTCTTATTTCTTGACACATACTATCTCCTTCTTCATTTGGGATATGGCAATAACTGACACAATATTAATTTCCCTGTAGGAAGGGTTGGCACTCAGCATAAATGTTAAGTTCACTTACAAGTCCCTGAACTTGAAGTAAATTCTCAAGTTAACTCAAATCTGCTAAAAACATAGAACTCATCTGAAGGCTAGAAAAGGGCAAAGATGGGCTCCCCCCCCAAAAAAAACCAATTTAGAGAATACCCAGACAATGCTATTCACTAAAGCGTTGTGTCTCAGTGTGATTCCCTCTTATTTTACGACATACCAAGAAACGTAGAGATAAACTGAATGTGCCTGTTGACAGCCCATCTACGGAGCTGCCGACTGAATGGAGCATCTTTGAGGTAGAATAAGGTGTTAAACCATCATCATTGTCACTGGTGGTTTGATTGGGTTAAAGGGCTGGTTGTAGATTTGGTCTCTACACACATTCTTATGCCCCCTCCATTATAAGCCAGAGGCTAGGGAGATCGTCTTTTTTCTAGGCTTGCCTCAACAGTTCTAGACCTTCTGCTTACTCCAAATTTAGGGAGAGGCATAAAAAGTTACCAAAATGACTTGAATGTAAAACTTACGCAATACATTTTTCTGTTATTGTTGTTTAGAAAAAAAAAAAAAAAAAGGTAGTTTTCTCAGTTCTCCCAAATGCAGTACCTGTAGCCAACACTAATTAACTTGCTTAAAATGTGACCAACTGTGCCATTTATTTTATTTAAATTATGGTCATAAGAAGCTGAGTCATTATAAAGACTGAAAACTCTGCCTTAATTTCTTTCTGATCATGCAATTTCACAGTGACTAGGAAAAAACATAGTTCAAGACAGAATAGCGGATTTAGAATATTTAAAAGGAATTGTTTGGCCAAAAGGATGAAGGCTGAGAGGTGACATAGTAATCATCTCAAGTATTTTTTCTTCTTATGAGAGAGAAAGTAGCACTGATTGAGTTTCTAATATATTTTTATGTACTTATGCCATGGATTTATATATGCTTTTGTGTCATCACATAAGAATCTCATATAATAAACAAGGGAACAGGGGCTTGGAGAGGTTAAATTACTTACCTGAGATTAATCAATTAGTGGATCACAGAGACAGAACTTAGTTGATTAAACAGGTAGTTAATCAAAAGAAAATATATTTGATAACAAAGCTATGTGACTTCAGAAAAATTGGTCGCGTCCTGATATTTATTGTAATAGCATTTGAAATTTACAAAACAAAGCAGAAGAGAAAACTTCTTTTTCTTGACATGTAGATTAGCTTCAAATATGTCACTAGGTAATATAAAGCCTGGAAAATATTTCTTAACTAATGTTTTATGATATAAAGCTGCACATGTGGGACATGAATTCCAAGTCCTGAAATGACAAGGAGGGAGAGGCTGCATATTTGTTAAGGTCATTCACAACACAATGCTGAAAGAATTGCTTTGAATTAAAAATTTCAAAATCAGTGTTGCTTGGCTCACTCTCTTGAATCTTTTCAATTCTGTACTAACTAGCCAAACATATCTCTTCAAACAAAGATAACAAAAATCCATTCTTTCCATATTTATATGAAATGTAATTTCTTCTGCTCCTACCCCCATATTTCCAAAATGCCTGAACCACAAAATGAAGGGAATGAGTAACAACAGTGGTTTGGACAATGCGTTCATGAGCTTTCCTATCAGGAAAATGGTTTATAAATAAAGTCTAGCTAAACAAGATAATCCATTGATTTAAATACAGTCATTCTTTCCTATTTGGTTCCTAGGATTAGTTCTGAATTCTGAACGATGGCCACACCATTGCTTACATGTTATTCTGCCCTTCCTCATCGTGGAGGCAAGCTCTGAACCCAGAATCATTTCTATGCAACAAACAACAGTGAAGCACTTTCTCCATGCCAGGTTCGGGGCTGGACACTCAGGATAGAGAGATGAACAAGCAGACCCTCTTCTAAGGAGTGCACAGTCCCTGTGTAGTGAAACAAATCATCACTATATCTTGTGTAACAATAGAAAGGGGCCCAGACAAGGGAGAAAAGCTGGATTTGTGGGAGATCGTCTTGGGGCTGTGGAATCTTAAAAGAAGAAAACAAGTCATGGGATTAACAGGAGAGAAAGAGACTTGCTGCTGTACCAAAGGAAATGCTTAAATGTCCATCTCTGGGGAAGATTTAGGTCTTATTGTCTGTAGAATCTTACCTGGGAAGTTTTTTAAACTTCCACATGAAAGGACTAATTTAATCACAATTTGAAGCAGCAGCAACACAGGACATATTTATTTATAAAATCTCTCTGTAGACATTGATTTTGTGAGAGTGTGAAAAATCAGACAGATTTTCAACTTATAAAAGGAACAGCCCTTTGTGTGTGTTATTTTAATCGTGTAATTTGGCATCTATACCTGAGAAACAGCAGATGGACCTTATAGGATAGAGCAAACAACATGGATAATTTTTTTCCTTCTTCTTTTAAAATAGCTTCCAATAATAAATATTAATAAATTCTAAAAGGACCATTTAGCCATCAACAAGATCTTCTTTATTTTTTTGTTGGCTGGAAGACCATTAAGCAAACTCATTTATTTTCTTTAACTATCACAAAGTAGTCACAATTCTTTAGGGATTTCTTGCTTAGCATTCTAACCATGTGTGTGCCTCAAGGTATTCCTTTCAATGGAATGAACTTAGACTACTTACCAGAGGAAACAAGGAGGCAGAGGCAAACAACGTAATAAATTACATTTTTAGGAAGGAAGGAATAAATGTAATAAAAAAGAATCTAGGCTGGGTGCAGTGATTCATGCATATAATCCAAGCACTTTGGAAGACCAACATGGGAGGACTGCTTAATCCGAGGAGTTTGAGAAGAGCCTAGGCAACATAGTGAGACCCAGTCTCTACAAAAAATAAAAAAAAATAAAAAATTAGCTGGATGTGGTGGCATATAGCTGTAATCCCAGCTACTTGGGAAGCTGAGGCAGGAAGATAGTTTGAGCCCAGGGGGTTGAGATTGTGGTGAGCTGTATTTGTGCCACTGCACTTCAGCCTGGGCAACAAAGCAAGGTCCTGTCTCTTCAAAAAAAAAAATGTAAACCACAAAGTCATTCTGAGTTGAAGCCATCCTCTGGAGTCAGGGTCCCTGAATGTGAATCTCACCTTTACTATGTATTACTTAACAGACCTTGAGCTACCCCTAAGAAGTTGCCATTTGAAATAAAGAGAAAAGCCACATCATACAATTTAGCACAGTGCCTGCCATAAAATACATAATATTAATTTATCTTCTATTATTTCAAAAAAGCCCAAAGTTCAAATTGAGTGTCTTTGGAATAACAAATGTTATTCTTTCTGAAATGGATGGGTTGATGTTTGTTCAAGATTCTCCACACCCTTAGGTTCCTTCTGCCACCTGCTAATATCCCTGCTGTCATTTCCTGTAATTATTCATTCTTTATCTCTTTTTTTCTATTTAATTTGAATTTATTTAGAAAAACATAGGTTTTGCTATAAAGGAGGCACAACTTTTCTCAGATTAAAGTACTGAAAATATCCAAGAAAACAAAACAAAATAAAACAAACATTTCCTAGAATCTCTAGATTGATACAGAGCACCAGGCTATTTATCAAAAGTAGAGTTTACATATGTAAATTTTGCAAGGGTAAAAATATTCCTTGAGCAGGATTTATGGCATAAGCAAAAGTGTAGAGTCATAGTTGTAGAATTTTAGGATTCAAAGTGATCTTAAAGAATGTCAAGTCCAATGTCTTCATTTTACAGTGCAGAAAGCTAAAATCCAGAAACAATGAGTAACTGTTTAAGAATACAAAGCCAGTTCACGAGCTATAGGACTCTCTCACAAGTCCTCTGAAGTGCAGTCAAGAGGTCTTCTGCTGGACCTAGAATAGGCTAATAAAACCCCACATAGTTCCAGCATCCTAAGGAAAACAGAGAAGACCAGAGAGACAAGTACCTTTTCTCAAGCTCTGTCCCAGAATAGACCCCTGCCACAGTGGAGAAGTTGGGACTGCTCTAGCTTTGCCTCACCCGCCATGGTTTTGGGATGACAGTAAATCAGAACTGATAGGCATGGTGACCCAAAAGTGTTCACACTGAATAGTGAGAAGCAGATTCACTGTGCACTGGATATCAGCATTTCTGAGTCAAGTGAGAGAGAAGCCCAAACACAAAACAAGTTACCTGAAATGCATTTATTACACATAGGCAGCAAGGGACAACAGAAGCCTAGGGTTCATCGTGAGGCATTCCTCAAAGGCTCGGGAGAGCTGCCTGGTGCAGATAGAGTCTTTTCTACATATGTCCCACTTGCACCACAGCTGAGGGGCCCCAAAAGGCAGCCTGCCCCTGGATTATATCTCTCAGGGTCACACGACCCACTGGGCTAAGGAACTGAATGGCATTCTTTTTCTAAAGACGGACTGGAACAGAGACCAGGCTCTTCTAGCCAGTCCTTCTTCATTTCAGGCTGTTGCATTTCCAACACATTCTACAATTATTCTTAAAAACTAAAAGTAGAATAGGGGAGAACTGGGGAATCTAGGGTCACCCAAAGAACTCTTCTGCAATTAGTCCAAGATTATAGGACCTATTCAGACCAATTAAACCTGGGAGAGAAATCCTCTTCCCTTGGTAACATGAGTGACAATGAGGCCTGTTTCCAGCTGCCTACAGTCAATTTGTCCATCATACAGAGAAAGCCTTTCTGTAGTAAGATAGAATGAAGTCAACAAGTTTAAAGAAAAACAGAAAAAAAGCCAACAAAAACAACAATGAGTGAGCTGGAAAATGATGACAATATATGACATAGTTAAGCCACCCAAATCCCACCATGCAGAAAGGCCATTCTTCCTTGGACTTCCTGGTCACATGAGCCAATAAATTACCTTTTCAGCTTAAATGGATCTAAGATAGGTTATTCGTATTTGCAATGGAAAAGGTCCTAACACAAATACTTATAAGTTGTTTTACCACTATATACGTAGTATCATTACCCACTTAATTTGACAGCATTTGTTTAGTGATTCACCTGTATTTAATCTTTTCAGAAAATTCAGCTTAATTTTTATACAAACAATACGTCCATTTCTTTGAACACTCATATTTTATTGGTTTTATAATAATTATGTAATTGCAATAATAAATGCAACTGGCATAATTAGGCTTGTGAACTATTAGGAAGCTTAAAACCCAACCTGTGGGAGCAGAAGTACTTGGCACAGTAGAGAGTAGTCTACTGTTTGGGAGTACATGGAGTGCCAAGGGCATCCGATGCTTATGCTTTTTATAGGAGAAAAGAAGAACATTGGTTAACCCATCATGATGGTTAAGTAGAGATTGGTTAAAAGAGCTTTTGTTTTACATTCTTTTATTTCACACTCTTAGCACATTACCAGGTACATATTAGGAGCTCAATAGATGTTTGTTAAAGAAAATAATTCTATAAATACTTCTAGAGCTCCTACTCTGGGTAAAGCTTTGTGCTAATCACTGAGCAGGAAACAAAGAAGTATAAATTTTCTTTTCAGTTTTCACAGAGCTTATGTGTAACAAGGGAGTATGTTAATTAAAAATTGCATCTGGCTGCCAGTAACAGAAAGCTGAAATAACAGTGTTTAAACGAATTAGGTGCTTATTTGCTCACATAATGTGAAGTCCCAAAGTTTAGCAGCCCAGGACTAGTATAATCATTCAATGAAATTGTCAGAAGTCAAGGCTCCGTCTATCTTCCTGCTTTATCATCCTACAGCACATTTCTGCCTTCAAAGCCACCTTATGGATTGTATTAATCAGAGTTCTCCAGAGTAACAGAACTAATAGGATATGTATACATATAGAAAGAGATTTATTATAAGAAACTGGTTCATGGGAGGCTGAGAAGTCCCAAGATTTGTAGTCACGAAGCCCAGGAGAGCTGATGGCGTAGTCTTAGTTCAAAAGTCAGCAGGCTCCAAACCCCAAAAGAGCTGATGTTTCAGTTTGAATCCAAAAGGAGGAAAAGGTCAGTCTTTTGTTCTATTCTGGCCTTTAGCTGATGGGAGGAGGCCCACACACATTGGGGAATCTCTCAGCCTACCAATTTAAATGTTTGTCTCACCCAGAAACACCATCACAGACACACCCAGAATAATGTCCAACTGAATGCATGGGCACCTTGTGGTCCAGTCAAGTTGACAAAACATTAACCATCACATCAATCCAGTTGGTTGCTAGAGCTCCAAACCTCAGAACCAATGATCAGATTTCAGGAAGGAGAAATGTATACTAAGGGACACATTTGTCAGTGAGTTAATACACTTTTGAAACCTTATTCTACTTTTCATGCAACTTCTTGTTGACATATCATTGGCAAGAACCAATTATAATTTAATGGGCACACTTAGCTGAAAAAGAAAGAGCCGGGGAAATATCTTCTTTAAACTGAAATCACTGTCACCCAAATATGAGGTTGGTGCAAAAGTAATTGCGGTTTTTGCCATCCCTTTTAATGAAAAAGTTGCAATTACTTTTGTGCCAACCTAATAAAACTGGGGTTCTGTGACTAGTGAAAAAGAGCAAACTAGTGAAAAAAGAGCAAAATTGAAGGGCTACCAGCAATCTCTTCTATAGGGAGCTAAATTGTGTGAAACTCCAAATTCTTCATGAGGACTTCAGACTAAGAGCAGACATGAAGGTTTCCTTAAAAATAATTAAATGCAAGTTCATGCAGAGGAAATTTAATAGAGAAGAGCATTTACTGCCCCTCAACATGAAGCAGAGAGTCAAATGGGCACAGAATAATAAATGATTTGACTCCTAAAAACCTCATTATTGCCTTATGTGTTTCAAAAGCATCTTCATTGATAAAGGGCTTTCATTCAATTTCCAATTAAAATTCTAACGTTCAGAAGCCACTTTAGTCTGAAAGGCAAAGCACAAATGGTTTGGGATAAAAAGATGTCCCATGTCATGACACATTTCTCAAGAATGACTACAACAGCACCCCCTGGAGTGTGAATGTGACTTTAGTCTTACCACATGTATGGCCCAAAGAGTAGAATTCCAAAGCATCTAAGTAAATTGGACCCCCCAGGAGGGATAAGTACTACGTTTAGCTCACTGCCTTCCTCCCTTTGACAGCCCTTCTCCTTGTTAATAAGCATTTTTTAGGTTCTTAACCTCGCAACAAGCCTTGTTTCTCAGATCACTAATGATTACCCCCACTCTGCAGTGACATGCTCAACAAACACTCCATTTCGGATCCTGAAAAACTTGTGAAAACGAAACAACACCAGATTTTCTCACTGACATCACCCTGTTTCTAGTGACAGATCTGAAATGCCTGTGCATGCTAAATTTGGTGTTAAAAAAAACTTTAGCTGGTGTTCAAACTGTCAGAAACGCTGTGGAGGGCCCTGACTTGTAACAAGATGTGGCTTATTGTTTTGACAATTCTAGATTTTCCTCCTTCTACGTCCTGCAAGATTTTAAAAACATGGGTGAGATTAGAGTAAAAGATTTTCCATCTTCCCTTTGGATCAACAATTCTCATCCTTTGGGGAACACACCTTTTGCTTTATTCTATTATACACCCTTCCTTTCACCTTCTGAAGACATTTTATGGCAGGAATTTATTGTCTCAATTTCAATTAATTTTGTTTTGACAATCTCTTGACACAATTTTATGGTTGAAGACACCCTGGGGTGTGGAAAAACCAAGATTGTGAATTACTGCTCCCTTTGTTCAAAGAAAACGAGTTGCCCCTTTATGAGAAGGCCAACATAAAAAAGACTAGAAGGCAGTAATTTGAGACTGCAAATTCTCTAAAAGGACTCCAAATTTGTTATTAACTCTGCTTTCCTTAATGGAAAATATAGAAGAGAAAATTGCAACTGATGAAGAATAAATTCCTGAAAACACTTGAAAGGATACTGGATTTTTTTTATTTTTAAGGGAAATTTTATTCCTTTTTTCATGACAAAAATAAAAGAGAGGAAAAGGAATGTCTCTAAAATTTTTGAAGCATCATGACAAGGAGATGCTTATATCATTAATCTCAAGGCTCTATGGTGTAGTAAAATTATTTTCAGACTGCCTCTTGGAACCCTTTAGAGAAGCAGAATATGTTAGGGGATTTAAGGGAGGGGTCACTATCCTGGAGGCTTGAATGAGAGAATATACACACACAGACACACAGAAACAGAAGGAACACAAAAGTGTGAGTCAAGAAACTTATTTTATTACTTATTCTTCCATTAACCAGCTTAATAATTATGGGCAAGTCAGTTTTTGTCTGTCAAATGAGAAGGTTAGATGATAATAAAGTCCCTTCAAGTCCTAAGTTCCATGCTTTTAAGACTTGTATAGTTTCAGGTCTACAGAGAAGAGGGGAAAAACAGGCTTTGGAATTGCAAGAATTATAATGATCTTGGATGAAAGCAGGTCATCCTTCATTATAAAACCCTCTTCTGGAATACAGTTAAAGATCAGGTGAAGGGAGGAAAGAAATGAGGATAACTCAATTTATTCTGCCTGTACCTGAAGAGAATATTGTGACTTTGGAGATGGATGCACTCTTCCTATTTAGCTACATATTGAGATAATATATTCATTTTTGTGTCCCCAATGGAACATGCCTGGAGACAAGAATAGAAAGGAGATCACCCAAAAGCATACTCAGCAAAATGCTCCATGCTTCCAGGCCCTGGGGGAAGTCTGGTTAATATTCATGTCCAAGTGGCCCTGAATCAGGGACACAAGCATAGAAAATTGTCTGTAGAAACCAGTGACCCTCTAACCATAACCAAGTAAAAGAGTTAGGAAGACATTTTCCCCATAGGCTGGGACAATGCAGAGTACAGGCATTTCTAGAGCAGTTATGTTGCTTTCTTTATTCATCCATTCATTCTACCAGTGAGCATTTGTTAAATGTCATGCTCTGTGAGAGACACTGAGGAAATGCAAAAAGGAAAAAGGAATCATGAAGTATCCACACTTTATAGGTGGAGGCATTTTCACAAGCAGAATAACATGTCAAGTGCAGGGATAGGGAGGAATATGGTTTCCTGGAGTTGCACAAAGAGAATATTCACCATTCAGTTTGCAGTAGGTCATCAGAAGGCTTCCTGAAACAGCTGATATTTAAAGAAAATCTTAAAGTGAGTAAAAATTAGCTATTGAAAAGACCTGAGAAACTGGAGGCAATATTATCCCAGGAAGAAGAAAAGTGTACAGGTGAGAATCTGCACAGCCAGGCCCGAGGACAGTGGAAGGACTGTTAGTCACGAAACTCCTCCCAGTGATTCATTCTCTGCCTCACCCTCTGTGAGCCAGGGTGAGGTTAGGATGGATGTGGTGAGTAAGATTGGGTGCCCTAGAGGATTGCTTGCACCTGAACAAGGCAGAAAGCATCTCACCCTTTTCTTTCTCTACCTGAGGAGTGAAAGTGAATAGGCAAACACATTTCTGAGTGCTGTCACAGCTTTATTTTTCTAAATCCTACTTCTGACAGTCTTCTGCTTAAAACCTAATCATCTGGTTTTTCTAGATTTACACAGAATAATGGCTGCCTCTTAACTCAAATTTTTCTAAATATTCACCCAAAACCCAACTGGATAAATAAAAGCAGCAAATAAAATGACCCATAATCTATGCTTTCTACATATCTAAGGAACAGAAACACAATCATGTGAGCTTAAAACATTGGCAAGTAGGGAAGTTTTTTAAAAATCCAGTTTAGGGGAAGAGTAAGGCAGAGACATGAAAGAGTCCAAAAGAAAGAGGAAAGAGGAGCAGGGGCCACCACAGAAATAGGGTAACAGAATCCAAATAGAATTCCCTCAAAAAGCTAAATCCCCACCATGCAGTGAAAAATACCAGGAACAAATGTAGAATCTGGTATATCTGAGTACTGGCTAGAAAGAAAAGAAAAGAAGAAACAAAGGAGAAAAATGAAAGGATTTGCATGTAATCAGGACCCAAAGCAGCAATATTAGAAACCAACATTTCTGCATGGGAATGAAGTAACTTGAGAAGGAAACATGCCCCATGGGCACTTACTTGGTAGCGAAGGTAAAAATATATATAAAAACAAGAAATTGAGATTTCTGGTGTGTGTGCATGTGTGTGTGTGTGTGTGTGTGTGTGTATGAGAGAGAGAGAGAGAAAGTGAGAGAGAATCACGAAACAGAATACACAAAAATTTTCCACACACAAAAATAGCTAAATTAATTAGAAAAACTGCACTTCACCATACTAAATGGAGAGGGTAGTCTTGAACTAAGGAGCTTGACAAGCCTGTCAAAACTTTCACTTTTGTGTTCATACAACTGCTATTGCTGGTCCAGAAAATTAGACATTCAAAATAAGTATGAAAAGTAGATAATATCCATACAAAGTTAGACAAAAAAGAAACAAAGTAAGAATTAAAATGTACCAGCTGTTAAAAATATTCCCCAAAATGTCAACCATGAAGTAGAACAAAACTGCAACATAAGAGCTCCATTTGAATTAAATATCTGAAAACAAGAATTTGTATATGTAAAATAAGTATTTCAAATCAGAAAGGTAAAACTCATAGCAAATATGAACAAAAATTAGGAAGATGTAAAATGACTGAACACAGGAAAGAAATAGTAGAAAAAATCAAATTCATCCTAGAAGTGAAGACAACATTACAAATTGCCCGAATGAGAAAATATTGGATTGAAATTCAGTAGGAACTATTGAATAGTCAAGAAAATAAAAATAGGGCAAAGAATAAAAATAATGAAAAGGAAAAAAGGATCAAGGGAAAGTATTTGGCATAGGCAAAACAGATGCAATACACATATAATTGGAGTCTCTGGGGGACCAAAACCAAGAAAACAACAACACAACAGAACAACATTTTAGATCATAATCCAATTTTTTTCAGAAATAAAAGACCTATTTGCATAAATTAAAAGGACCGATGGTGTATAATGTGTAGTGAAAATTGTCCTTATGGTCTGCAAAGCAAAACAACAAAAAAAGCACCACATTATTTATAAAGGAAACCAAGTTGGCATAAGATTTCCCTACTGCAACATGCAAAGACAGATAACAGTGGAGAAACATTTTCAAAAAACTCAAACAAAGAAACTCGAGCCAAGGATTTCATATCCAGCTAAGCTGTCCTTCAAGTATCAAGGTTATAGAAACACATTTTTAAGATATGCAAGAATCTAGGGATACTGCACATGTGCCCTTTACAAGAAAATCTACTAGAGGACAAATTTGTCCAAAGTGGAGATAACTGAGGAAGCTTTTCTAAAGGCAGAGAAATGAAAAAGAAAGATGAGAGTCAAAGTATGTAAGTTAAACCTCAGAAACCAAATAGTCAAACACCAACTAAGAAAAAGGAGAATGAAGAACATTTTTCACCTGCTAGTGTATAGGTAACTACTAGAACACAAATAAAAGTATTTCTAAGTACAAAACGATGTAAGAAAAAGTAAAACAAAGAAAAGAATAGACATCAACTGACATGTTGTGGAATACCACCCAAGTCCTCCTTCACTGTTTGAAAGAAAAGTATAAAAGCCCAGCTCCCCTTTTTACTCCAACTCAGGATGACTGTGAAAGGCCATCTCAGCTCCAGAGATTTCTACGGTTTTGGCTGAGGCCTTTATTGGGTTTGTATCTCTGCAAAATTTCACTTTCTTCCTTATCCCACTTCCTTTACCTTCCTTCTACAGGTGTTCATCAAAGAGGATCTACTAAGATACACCTAGCATGCTAATCTGCATCTCATAGTTTACTTCCTAGAGAATGTAACCAGTGATGGTTGACAAGAAGTGGTCTTGCAGATGCTAAAATTGAATTTTGGGGCTGGATCTCTTACCGGCTAGCTGGCTGGCAATGAGAACCCCATTACTGATGGTTAATCAAGCATAAAGTAGCAGTGAAAAACTTTAACTGGAGCAATCTGGGATGGTGTATTGTTTAACAGGAATGCACTAATTGCGCAAGGTACCAGCCATTGGGAAAAAATGAAGGAAATAGAAGCTCTAAGGACAGTGGAATTGGGAGACCTATTGCTAAACTATTGCTAAGCTTGATGGATGCCCTGGGGAAAGATAACAACATCATCAAATCATAATCAATAATCACCAAATAAAATCTAATGTGAAAGGCAGAAAGCCTCCTTGGTAGCATAACAAAGACTTTCTAATCACTTGCATCAGAAAGGTAGTGAAAGATAAGGATTGGTTTTAAGATTTAATAATAAGAGTAACTGGGTTCCAAAGAAGGTTAATCTCTATCATGACAGATGAGATGGCAAAATCTGAGCTGATGAACCTGAAAACCTTGATTGCCCTAATTCCACTGAATCCTTTGAGACTACGAAAGTAGCCTACTCCTCCTACTGACCATCAGTACATTCCCTCAACTCTTGGGTAACGGAGTGAGAAAATCACATTAAACAGAATACACAGAACTCCTCCCCCACATAAAGAGAACAATTGATTAGAGAAACCACTTCACCATTCCAACAGAGGAGGGCAGCCTCTTCCTGATGTAGGTGTCTCTCCTTTAAACAATCAGCACCCACTCATCTTTCATTATCTCATTTCTTTGTTTTTAAGTCCAAACCTAGAGTTAAGACATAGCCTAACCCAGCCAGGAGTGTGTTCAGCCTGGAAAAACGTGGAAGGTGACTGCACAGCTGCATGACCTAGTCAACATGTACCAGAAGGAGCTGGAAGAGCACACATGAGACTGATTACAAAAAATATTTTGCCAAGGGCAAAAGAAAAAAAAAAAACTTGGATAAGAGGAATTTATCAGTATGGGAGTATTTAACAGCCTGGCAAAAAGCCCTGGGAAGATGGTGCAAACACACTGTAAGGATGGCCACTAGAAGTATGAAAAAAGCAATGGCCCCCAATGCCACTCTTTATTATATTACTATTGGGTAAAGGGAAAATGAAAACCAGAATAACAAGTTTTGTAAAAATTAATGATAAAAACACTCATCATGTCAAACTGAGTGAGAAAGAAATTCCAAAATTTTTGTGGCAGGTAGTAGAAGAAGCAATTAAAATAATCAAAGAAGTGGGCATGTTAGAGTGGATATACTACAGAGTGGATATACTAAATAAAGTTAGAAAACTCACCAGATAGTGATATTCCATCAGTGAATCCAGGGGATACACTATTTGTCAAAGGGCTAAGGAAGGAGCTGGTGAGAGAGACATCAGTGTCATTGAGATGTTCATTAATGCTTGTTAGCCTAGGGCTGACAGCAGAAGATGCCATTCCCAACCTATAGCTCTCTAATAATAATGAGAATGATAAAACTTCAAAACAAAAGACTAAATAGCAATGTGTGGGCTTCGTCAGCAGCCTGAAGGATGAAGCTATTCTAACAAGTGGTAAGATTGAAGCAGCAGCCAAGAAGAGCTGACATGGAGAGGGTTATGAAATGGTATTCCTAGGGGCAAAATGGAAGAGTAGCCAATTAGGGAACTGCTCAATGTGTGCAAGCCAAAGAATTTAGTGACAGATCATCACAAGACAGATCAGGGGTAAGTTCCCAGCCCCCAATTCCAAACATAAAAGTCATGATTCCATGCCAGTTTCTTGTCCGAATGAGGTTACAAACTCAGATCCCATAGACTGGAAGGGAGGATAGGTCCCCGGGAGAAAGGACCCATCAAAACCATGGCAAGGAAAAATGGTAATGATTTCTTCAAATAGTTCTCTTTCCTTCAAATAGGGATCTATTCCTGGGGAATAGCAAACACTCACACATTTCAAGGACCGTTGCATGTAGGGAGCAAGTAATTATTAATACCCAAGGTATTATTATGCCACCTCCACATTAGAGTCCTGGCCCAGGTCCAGCTCACAATGGGTCCACAGGATTCATGGAACCACTTAGCAGTCATTTCTCTAATCTCTGAATGTGTAATTAAAATAGACATAGTTGGTAGTTTCCACAACCTCCAGATTAGGTCATTGTCCTAGAGCGTTAGAGTTATCGTAGTGCAGAAAATAAGTGAAATAGAATAGAAATACCTGAAAACAAAATGATTCAGAAAGGCAAAAAAGAAATGAGTGGAGCCGATGGACAAAAGTATACTAGCCAAAGGAAATCAAGGAAAAGAGAGGGTGCATCCTTCTATCATACAAGAATTTATGCTGTAAAGCAAAAACCAAAAAAAAAAGAGAGGCTTTCTTGTACTAAAGGCCATACTTTTCAATGAAGACATGACACATATAAATATTTTTATATCAAAAACACAGAAACCACCATAATAAAGCAAAAATTACAACTGATACAGAGAGAAATGAACAGAAGCACACTACTTTCAGGAGAATTTAACCCAGCACTTTCAGTCCAAGACAAAGATTAAGTGAACAGAAAATAATATATTGATTATATATTCTTTATATATTTATATTTCTATAAATATATATATTTATATATGTATGTATCATTTGCTCCTTGATTAAAAAAATGTAGAACTTCTCAAATGCACCTAAAACATTTATAAACATTGACAATATAGTCATGACTCAAAGAAAGCATAAAATACATTCCACAAAGTAGAAATAATATTAACAACAATCTCTGATCACAAAGTAATAAAACTAGAAATTAATAACAAAACCACAAAACAAAACAAAAATTATACCTGGAAATTAGAAAAAAAGAAACACTATTATATTACTCTTGGGTAAAGGAAAAATGAAAACCAGAATAATAAGTTTTATAAAAATTAATGATAAAAACACTCATTATGTCAAAATGTGTGGAATACATTTAAATAGTAATAAAAGGGAAAAATTTATAATTGTAGATATTTTTGTTGATAAAATAAAAAAGAAGAATTACATCCAAAGGAAAAAGGAAAAAATGAAAACAGTTAAGCCAAAGAAAATTAAAGGAAGGAAATAAAAATAAAACTGAAATACTAATGAAAGAGAAAACAATAATCAGTAAAAACAATTAATAAAATGCTGAATCTGTGAAAATTAAAACAAAAAAAATGGACAAGTCAACTGTATTAGTCAGGGATAAACCAAAGAAACAAACCAGTAGGTGATACATATTAAGAGATTTATTTCAGAGAGTTGGCCTATGTAATTGTGGTAGCTGGGTAGGGATATCCAAAACTCACAGGGCAGGCTGTTAAGAAGGACAGAATGGAATTCTCTTTCAGAGTTGTTATCTGTAGGAAAAATTTTCTCTTCCTTAGGGAAGCCTCAGTTCTGCTCTTAAGATCTTTGAACTGACTGAATTGAGCCCAAAGATTACTGAGGATAACCTCTCTTACTTAAAGTCAACTGTATTAGTCTTCTCAGGCTGCCATTAAAAATATATTTATATACCGGAGACTATATGGCTTAAAGAACAGAATTTTATTTTCTCACTGCTCTGGAGGCTGGAAAGTCCAAGGACAAGGTCCAAAAGAGCTTGGTTTCTAGTAAGGGCTTCCTAGCTTTCAGATGGCTGCCATCTTGCTGTGTCTTCACATGGCAAGGAAAGAGAGAGACAGTGAGAGGGGATAGAGAAAGAGTCTCTTTGGTGTTTCTTCTTATAAGGACATTGATCCTGTAGAATCAGGGGCCCACCCTTATGACCTCACATAACCTTAATTACTTCCTCAGAGGCCCCATCTCCAAACACAGGCACTCGGTGTTACGGCTTCAACATATGAATTTTGGTGAGATGTAATCCAGTCCATACCATCAGTTAATCATGGACTTCAATCACATCTACAAGTTATCTTCACAGCAATACCTAGGTTGATGTTTGATTGAATAACAGAAAAACTAAGACTATAAACCTAAACTAAGTTGACACATAAAAGTGACAATCACACCAGTAGATAACCAAATTTGATTCCTAAAAACAGGAATAACAGTGAGATTGTAATGTAGCTAGGAAGTCTTGATGTACCCCATTCAATTTACCAGAATAACCTTCCCACCTAGCCCCTGACAGCCAATAGTTATTTCTACACCAGAGCCATTCTAACTTCAAGGTGCCTAAGAAGCACCTGGGGATATTGCTAAAATATAGATTCTGATATAGCAGGTGGGATGGTTTGGAGCCTGAGATGCTGCATTTCTAACATGTTGGCAGGTAAAGCTGATGCTGCTGGTCTAAGGACTCAAGTTTGAAGAGCAAGAGTACAATTAGACTTCCGAATGTCCAGTTTAGTCTTACTCTACCTTTTCACAAATATTTCCTTTCTATTATATGTCTAAGGATATATTGGAGTGCTCATTTGTGCCTAGGAACCAACTCCTGGAGGTTGTTGCTACTGGACATGAAACATGGAAGCATCAATATTACACACAGACATTAGCAGCTCATGCCAGATTTAGTCTGGCCTCACAGCTTCTTGGCTTTTAAATTTACTTGAATAGCTATTTTCTTAGGTCATGAACCTACTACCTGGATGGCTGGGTCAGAACCTCATGGACCCAGAACTACTCTTCCCCTTTTATCTACCCATCTTGGTTTAGGGCACACTGATCTCATTCTTTCCTACTGCAATGAGCATAACTCAGAGGCCCATTACTCTTCCATGTCATAAGATCTGGTCTGGGCCACCTGTGTCCACTACAAGAGATTTTAATAATTTTTAATATTGGAGAAAAAGAGTTAGGAACTCTCTATTTTTATGCCCAGAAGTCACCTTATCTCTTTGGAGAAATCTGTCTATATTTTTATCTATCTCTATTTTACCTATATTTTATATCTCTTTCTGCATAAGAAAGAATATAATATCTCACAGGTATTTTGTATTGTTATGGGCTCAATTGTTGCTTATGTTCATAGTCATGAAGCACTAACTCCCAGTACCTCAGGATGTGACTGTTTTTTGGAGATAGAGTCTTTAAAGAGATAATGAATAGAAAATAAGGTCATGATTTTGGCCAATGGCACGTTGGTAGAAGAGACAGCATGACACTTCTGACCCTAGGGCATAAGGGTGAGGTCTAATGCAATATGACTGATATCCTTATAAGAAGAGCAGGCGAGGACACAGATGTGTATACACACAGGAAATACACTATGAGTATGCACGGTGAAGGCAGTCCTCTGCAAGCAAAGGGGAGAGGCCCCAGACAAAATGAAATCTGCCAACACCTTGGTCTTGGATGTCTAGCATCCAGAACAATGAAAACATGGATTTCTATTGCGTAAGCCACCAAGTCTGTGGTATTTTGTATGGGAGCCTGAGCAAACTAACACGTATTATGATAAGTGTTTGTTTCTTATGTATCTCCAAGTTGGCTGGGATAGTTTTACCATTTAAGTATCTGTGCATAGCCCAGGGGTCAAATGATCTAGGCTAGAAGAGCCTAGATCTAGGTATCTCTGCATCAAACTGTAAGCCTGCTGGTCAGCCAGGTAGTTCACTATGGACCAGGGGGCTAGCCAAGACATGTCCTTTGCATGAAGATGTCAGAGGGTTGAGACAACAGCAGAAACCTGTGATGCTTAAGGCCTAGGATCAGAAGTATCATGCTGCCTCTTCCACCAACATGCCACTGGCCAAAGCAAGTCATATGGGCAAAGTCAAGTTATGGGGAAATATATTCAGCTCACACCAAAGCCATGGTAAAAGTGTGAATATAAGGGCCAGTAATTCAGTCTAACCCAGACACCAGGTACTCTTTGAGTTCAGAATAGTTTCTCTTGGAAAAAATAAAGCATAGCTTAGCAGCGTATCCTTCTTGATAATAATGTTTCTACATTTATCTTCTAAATTTGATTTTGAGCTCATCAAGAATGGAGGCCATATTTTATTTGTTTTTGAATCCAAAGAGACTAGCACAGTTCCCAAACACTATCACACTGAGAGGGATAGTCTGACATGGTGATAAGACCATACATTATCGCATCAGACTCCCTGGATACAAATTCTACTACTTATTGGCTGGGTGATTTCAGGAGACTTACTTAACTTCTCTGTGTCCCTTTTAATTGTCTGTAGAATGGCAATAAAATACTTCTTGCCCCAAAGATTGTTCTAAGACTTTAAAAAGTTATTATGTAGAAAGCCATTCAAGCAGTACTTGGTACATAGGAAGGACTTACTAAGTGTTAAATAATATATATTGTAATATGTGGTTACTTACTTGCCACTCCTCTCCTACTCTTTACTCATCTCTAGATTGTGAGCTCCTTGAGGTCAAATATTCTGCCTAAAATTGTTTTACATGAGGAGCATAGAGTTGGAGCCACTCAAATCTGGGCATGAATCTTAATTCTGTTACTAATCAGAAATTATTTAACTTCTCTTAACCTTGGCCTCCGCATTCACTTATTCATTCATCAAACATTTATTATCACCCCTGCTAGAGTATAGGCTCTATAAAGGCAGGGATGGATGTTTACCTTGCACTTAGCTTTATCCCCAGGGGCAACATAGTGTCCAATCCACTGTGGGCTTGATAATTGATAATTTTTTTAAAATGTCTTCATGAATGAATATACCAGGCACTAGGTGTAGTAATCAAGAACAGGATGAGAAATAAGGCTTGATGTTATCCTTGCCAGAATTTGTAATCAGGAAACAAAAAATAATACAGCTTCTCATAGGGTTATAGTGAAACTCAAGGAGATACTGTATGAAAAATGAAGCAGAGTACCTGGCACTTAGTAAGATGCTTCATGGTTGTGACTCCAGCAACGACTCAATTAAAAGTATGCATATCTCGTATTTTAATAAGACATATTGCTAGAGTAATGTATCAAAAAGATGTTAGAGATAGAAATGCATTATTTAGTTTGTGTACCCAATTGTAAGCAAAATAGTAAATCAAGTAACATTTGTTCAACTTAAGTGAAATTTCCAGGAGTTGGTTAATGTTGAATTATAATTGAAAGAGTAAATGAGCAGAGAGAAGATGAATTAAAGAATGAATGAAGGAATAAATGCAAACTCACAATAGCCAAACAGAAGAGCAAAGAAAGAGATGGTGTTAAATTTTGGGTAGTGCTGTTTCAGCTAAAGCTAAATCATTTTCATGATTTGCACAGCCTGCACCTCAGCCAGAAACAACTTTCCCTGGAGGGTTCACAGCCACTGAGAGCAAATATTCTCAGAGGAAGTTAGATGATTCATGAGATGACTCCTAGGGAGACTGTCAGAAATAAAATCTCTCATGAAAAAAAAGTCTGACAGAGAGAGAGAGCGAGAGAGAGAGAGAGAGAGATATCAAGGTGACTCATCAGATTTATTTTCTGTTGATCATTCATTTGGTGCTATTTCTAGGCAATATACAGTGTAAAGAGAGGTAAAGTGATGTTGAAACGGGAAGTTTACAAAACAGGTTGGCTGAGCATACTAAAAGGGAGTTTGTCTCAAGATGGTGCAGGAGAAGTAAGTTTGGCTTCAATAATCTCTGAGATTTTGGGCCTTCTAGATTCTTCCTCTTGGCAAAATTGCCATAGCTGCATATTTTAAGGAGCTCTGTGGCATCTCTTATTGAATCACCCAATAGATTTTTAACAGCATCACAAGTTACTCCTGAATGGTTAAGATCACTTCTTTTATCCTGGTGTGAACCATTAAAACTAATAAAATTTCATCTGGCTGAGGGAATCACAGAATTATAACATTTCAGAGTTGGAAAGGTCTTAAAGGTCACAGAGTTTTCATTCTTCACTGAGCGTTGGGAGGAGTGAGAAATTTTATGCATTTCTGAACCTATGAGACTATTACAACAGTCCAAGAGAACAGATTTAAGATGAAGATGACGTTTACTAGCCAGGCGATTAATTGATTAAATTAAATATTAAGAGCATTATCATGAGTGAGCTATGAGCTGACTTTAGCAACAGACATTTTGGAAAATGCTTGTCTTAGTTATATACTGGAATTATTGGCACTTTTCCTGCAACCATTTTTCAGATCTCAAGCAGAAGCACTTACTAAGAGTGAATCTAAGATCCTGCCTTTAGTTCCAAGGCCAGTCTTTTTCAAAATATGTTAGCAAAGTTAAGACTTTGATTTTTGATTTTTTTTTTTTTTTTTTTTTTTTTTAGGGTTGAACGCTGAGATCTCTTCCCACCCATAAAAAACCCAGAGAACAAAAAGAGTTGGCCCAGGCATTGAATGCGAAGGCATTTCTGTATGTTTCTGGCTCCTGTAAAACAGTAGTTTTTCTGAGTTTAAAGCTTCAGAAATCTCACTTTGCAATCAGCCACTGCTGGAGTCAGGTGAGGTCAAGGTTAATGCACAGAGGGTATGCATTTATTCAATCTGGATTTATTGAATAACTAGCATAGGTTAGTCCCTGTAATACAGAAGTGAATAATAATACCATCACTGGTATAAAAATATGGACAACGGAGTCTCAGCAAGGAAGATGACTAAGGCTACCCATGGGGGAATCAGAGAAAAGCAATCTTGAACAATCTTGAAGGATGAAAGAAAGATTTCCTGATGGGGAAGTAGGGAAAGATACTCCAAGCAGATTTTTATTGTTATCGTTAACAGCTAACATTTATCGAGTGCTTTCTATGGGCCACACGCTATGCTAAAGGCTTTATGTGCATTTTTTTGGTTCATCCTACAACCCATGAGGTAAATACTATTTTTTACATTTTTTAAATAAATGACGGAATTGAAAATTCAAAAGTTCGAGTCCTGTACTCAAGCTCTTATAGCTAGTGGTCCTCTGACCTCATCTAAAACGTACCCCTGACTATCATATTCCATGTTTTGATATGAAGTTTGCTCAACAATAAAATGATCATTCAGCTTCCCAAGTTTATTATTAATTTATTATTGAGATTGTCTCAATACTTAATATTTTAATTTGTGTTACAAATTTAAAATATACATCAATGAATCAGTTAGTCTCTTCTGGACAAACTACATTTCTGGTATATAAAGCCAAGTATCAGAAGCTGGACTGGGATTGCAGCTAGATAGTGAGACCTGAAATAACTCTTAATTGAAAGACTTCAGTGGAATTTCAGAGGCAGTCATGAAGCATATGGTCTGGAGCCAAGTTCTAAATCAAGTCAAGGCAAGAATTGAAAAGAAAGCCAATGTAGAAAGCTATAAGTCCAATAATTTCAAACAAGAAATGTCAAAGGAGGTGTGAGTGATTTAAAAAAGTAAAGTACGAAAGAATACCTTGAATCTCTTAGCGTGCAACTCAGTTTTGTATCTCATTCCTATGGCCAAGGACAAAGATGTCTGTCACCTGTTAATGGACAACATCACCTCAATGCTTTTCCAGAGGAGAGAATAGATAAGGAGTTGGCACCTTATCTCTGAGGCTCTTGTTAAGCATCTAAATTTTTGTCTGTACATTTGGTAATATGACTGGTCTAATTGCTCAATATTTTGTCATGTTTAGATAGAAGTGCATGAGGAAGATAATAATGTCTATTTTGTGTTCCATGCAGTGCATTGGTGATACTGGCCCCCCTTACTAAGGAAATCTCCACTGATACTCACCTCCCATGGTCTCTAAGTGATTTGGTAATTACTGGAAAGCCATACATAGGCATTGGGCACAAACCAATTGTTTAATGGCTTTCATTTATTCATCCAGCAAATATTTCTGGAGTGTCTTCTATCTGCCTGACACTATTTAAGGACAAGGGACACAGTGATAAAGAGAATAGAAAAATGGCTTATTCCTTTTTTTTTTTTTTTTTTTTTTTTTTTTTTTTTTTTTTTTTAGAGAGAGAGAGAGAGTTTTGCTCTGTCTTCCAGGCTGGAATGCAGTGGTGCAATCTTGGCTCACTGCAGCTCTGCCTCCCGGGTTCCAGCAATTCTCCTGCCTCGGTCTCCCAGGTAGCTGGGATTACAGGCACACACCACCATGCCCGGCTAATTTTTGTATTTTTAGTAGAGACGGGGTTTCACCATGTTGACCAGCCTGGTCTCAAACTCCTGACCTCAGGTGATCCACTCGCCTTGACCTCCCAAAGTGCTAGAACTACAGGCATGAGCCACGGCACCCAGCCAAATGGCCTATTCTTAAGCAATTTGTTTTCATTCTAGTGAAGGAATCAAACAGTAGCCTTATACACAAATACAAGATAGTTGAAGCACAAGATGGTACAGTAAAGAGCATTACCAGGATAATGGTGTAGAGGGTTATTAAGGAGAGGGCTGGCATGTGCTTCTTTGGATGAGGTAGTCAGAGACAACCTCTCATGGCACTTCAACTGATCCTGGAAGCATGAAAGCCTGACCACCATGTAAAAGGACAGGGAAAGAAAGTTCCTGACAGAAGTAACAGAAAGAACAAAGGTTTTGGAGTGGTAGAAAGCTTAGTGTTCAAAGAACTTAGACTTGATTAGGGGAAGTTGCAAAGACCATGGAGCTCCTTAGGGAATTTCACCATATCGATAGTGAAAGGAATTACCAGGCTTGCAGTTTACAAAAGGCACTGAGACTTTGGATCAGAAACTTTCTAGGCAGCTAGACTCTTTTGCAAGCTAAGGTGAAGCATTCAGAAGGCTGCTGAGCTAAGCTCTGCCCACCCACTTCAGTGTTAAAATGTTCATTCCTGTAAAATGTGTTTGATTTTCCTAAATAAAGAGTAGCAGTGGTTAAGAGATGGTGTCTGGAATCAGATAGCCTAGCTTTTTATTCCAACTCTAGACTAGGCATAAATGTATCATCTTGGATAACTTACTTAACACAGATGAGTCTTCTTCCTATTTATTCCAGAGACTTCTGTAAACTGCCTTGTATTGCCTTGGCTTCACCTCTGACTCCAGCTCTAGTTATAGCAAACAGTACTTATGGTCTGTGACTCACTGGCAGCTTCCTGCCTTAAGCAAGAACCACCTCTTTTTCATTTGCAGCCTCAGGTCTTATCTAGCACAGTGGCATGGTGACCTGAGAAAAGCATGCTTTGCCCTCATGTGCAGCCTCAAAGTGAGGAAAAGTTAATGTCCCCAGGACATGTCTCAACCAATGAGTGGAGGAACCTGATAATCCTAAACCCCCAGATCTTCCTGAACACTCCAGGGTGACAAAAGGACACCACTGTCTCCTTATCCAAAGAAAAACTTCCAGTTGCCTAGACACCTTGAAAAACCCTCACCTGAAGAAGATGCCTTACAAAGTGATACTTTTTCTTCTCAAGATCCACCACCACTCATTCCTTTTTGCCAATACCAATAACTTGGGTCTCTTCTCAGCACAGTCTGAACAAGGATCCAGGATGTACTGTCCTGGCTAAGAGATTCTGGAACCAGTCCTAACCTACTGCTGGGATGGTTCCTTGAAGGCTGTACACAATAACAGTGCAGAGTAAATGAGGTGGAGATGCCAGAACTGCTTAGACAGAAAATTGAGGGAGCCAAAAGGCTAAAGGAAGTGAAAATGTTAGAATGGGTTTATTATGCAAGAGCAGAAAACCCCACTAACTGCCTGTTCACTAGAAGGACCCATAGAGACTCCTCTACTAAGGCCATGAAGGCTCTTCTAAAGACGAACAGATTTGAGAAGCCCAGTGGAGGCTTCCATCTGTTGGTGTGATAGTAGAGTCTGCTACCTTGGCACTGGGCTGCTTTGTATTGGTGTGTTTATAAAATGATCCCAGAATAACAAAGGCCCACGGGCAGAACTTAATTTTCAGAAGCAAAGTAGATGTGACTATCATAATGGAAAGAGCTGGGTAGAAATCAAGATGCCTTTACCTGAAGGGATCTATGGTAATGAATCATAGATTAGAATATTCCAGAGGACAAGATAGATGGACAGCCCACAGGAGTGCTATTTAATTTGAATTAACGTAATTCCCTCCCTTCCCTGGCATGCCCAAAATTGAGAACTGGCCGATGTCAGCTAACACAATGAAAAACTAGTACTTCACCAAATTTCCGGATCTAAATTAGTTTACAGACCCAGAGGTTATTGATCAAAGGGCAGGCTTGTTTTCCTTGAGGAAAGACTCTATAATATCCTCATTTGTATATGTAAGAAATATCTCCCCAAATAAATTTTCCAGAATAGCTGTGAAGAGGAAAATAGAACATCTAGACCTTTCAAGGACAGTTGAATACAGGGTCTGAGCTGACACTATCCAGGGTCCCAAAATACCATCCAGGAGCTCCAGTGGAGTGGAGGCTCACAGAATCCAAGTAATAAACAGATTTCTGATACAAGTTCATTCCACAGTGAGTTCATTGAGTCCACAGACATATTTCCCAATTCTCAAGTATACAATTGGGATAGATATATTAAATAACTGGCAGATGTTATTATTCCCTGACCTATGGAATATATATATTATTATATTATATTATATTATTATATTATATTATATCAAAATTATAGGAAACTCCTAAGATTGCCTCCACCCTTGCCAAGATAATAAAGCATAGATAATAATGTATCCCAGAAGGAATTCTGTAGATAGCCCTACCACCAGATATGCAGGATGCAGGGAGGATAGTTCCTACATATTCTTATTCAATTCACTTGTATGGGACCAGAAATAATAAAACCTGTTAGTTGTGGTAGAAGACAGTGGACTCTTGTAAACTTCACCAAGTGTTATGATCACCCTCACAGCTCCTCTGCTGGATGTAAAATCCTTTTGAAACAGATCAACAGAGACTTTGGTACTGGTTCTGAGGCTACCAACTTGGTGAATTCTCTAATTGTATCACGAAGGAGGATCAAAGGCAGTTTTCTCTTTTGTAGGAAGAACATTACACGCTCACTTTATTTTTCCAGGGCTATATAAGTATCCTGCTCTCAGACACAATGTAGTCAGCAGGAACCTTCATCACATTAGCATTCCTCAGAACATCATATTGGTCTACAATATTGATGATATCATGTTAATAAGATCTGGTGAAAAGGAAGTAGTAAGTACTCTAGATCTCCGGCAGGATAAATACATGTCAGAGGACTGGAGACAAACCACATGAAAAATTAGCTGCTCACCATGTTAGTGATGTTTTTAAGGGTCCAGTGGTCTAAGACAGGCTGGGACATCCCCTCTAAGGATGAGCAGTTTTTACATCTTGTACCTTTTACTATCAAGAAGGAGCCATGGCACTTAGTGTGTCATTGTGGATTTTGAAGGCAACATACTGACTACATTTGGGAATAATTCTCCTTTGTGTTTATCTGGCAACTGAAAAGACTGAGTTTTGAATGTGGTCCAGAGCAAGAGAAAACTCTGCAGCAGGTCTTGTTTGTGGTATCAACTCCCCTGCAACCTGGATCACATGACCTCACAGAGCCAATGATGCCCTCTGATATATAAGTACACCATTTGGAATCTCTGACAAACCTCAATAGAAGAGACACACAGATGCCTTCCATGGCAGAGAGAATGACTTACTATTTAAAAGACACCACCTGGAGTGCTGTTGGATCCTGGTAAAGACTGAGTACCTAACAACAGGCAACCTGGTAAGTGAAGCCGTGAAACATGAGCTAGGTATTATCAGATTCTCCTAATTGCAACATCAGGTGGGTGCAGCAGCAATCCACTAGACACTGGACAATCAAAATGATCTATTCCGGATCAGGCCCAAGCAGGAGATATAAGTAAATTACATGAAGATGTGCCTCAACATATTAGTGATGTTTTTGTGAAGCTCATGACTATGGCCCTATATGATGAGAGTTTTCCTATGACTACATGATGAAGGCAGAAAAAACCTGAGAGCTGGTTCACAATATGTTGTTTTTTTACCTCCTGCTATGCTGATTTGAGCTGAAAATGGACTGCTACGTCAATATGGCCCCATCTAGACTTGGCACTAAAGGACAGTAGTGAGGGTGAATCCTCTACACTGGAAGTGTGAGCAGTACACTGGATCATTCCCTTTGCAGGAATGGAGAAGTACCTCAAAGTAACGACAGACACAGATCTTTGAGTACTCCTAAAAGGCATGGATGCTTGGTCATCGGCTAGGAAAAAGAAAGATTAGATCAGCGACAAGGGGATCTGGGAAAGAAGTACGTAGATGTACCCATGGAAGTGGTCAAAAACCACGGTGATCTTTTTATCTAATGTTAATAATGTCCACCAGAGACCATGCATTGCAGAGGCAGCACTTAACTGGGTGGACAAGATGATGCATCCACTGGTTGTCAGCAAGCCTCTACCCTTAGCCACCCTTGTGACTGTGCAATAGGGCCATGAACTGAGTAGCCATGGTGACAGGTGAAGGCTCTGCATAGGTTGTAAGTTTGGGGTCCCTCTGATCAAGGCTAGAGTATCTTTTGATACTGTTCAATGTCCAAACTGCCAGCAAAAGACCAACACTATGTCCCTTTATATAGCACCAATGCCCAAAAAGATCTTCCATCACTTTGTGGCAACTTGATTACATCACATTTTTCATTTCATTTTAGAGGGGGTATCAGTTCACCCTTAAATAAACTGACACTTATTCCAGATATATCTTAACCTTCCCTGCCTGCTGTATGTCTCTCAGGACCATCACCCAGGGACTTTCTGCATGCCTGATTTATGGACATGGGATTCCGTCCAGCATTGTCCATTAAAGGGATGCATTTTACAGCATAGAAGTTATAATAGTAGACCACTGGCCATGAAATCTTACCATATGCCACATCACTCAGAAGCAACCAGACCAATAAAATGATGGGAAGACCTGTTAAAGGCTCAGCTAAGCCATCTGCTTGGGGACAATACTTTGTCCTCAAGGAGGAGACAAATGTTTTCAACTGATGGCCGGTATATCTCTGCTCTTCACAACTGAAAATGGGATCACTGTTAACATTGCTTTCATGTGTAGCCAAATATATTTGTTTTTATACCAGAAGAAAATGCCATGTCTGTTTTGGCTATTCATACTGAATCCCTATTGTCTAGAAGAATGCGTGGCAACTAGAAGACACTTAAAAAATATTGTTGATGCAATGTATACACAACATTTAGTACATTAAATGCTTAATAAAAGGTTATTATCACAATTATGATTATTCATGCATTGTATGCCATAGATAAAGACATCTTTAGTCTGGTTGTCTCTGTTTTAACCATGATACCACCTTAAAAGCCTCCTTGTTCATACATTTGTTTAAAGTAAATTAGCCTAGGAAAGATGGCTGCTGCTGCTCTTCCCAGACTCTCACAGTTGCACTGATCAATATGGAACTGGGCTTGGGAAGGCCATTATGAGGCCTCCTATATTTCACCCTGTTTGTGGTCTCAACACTTGGATTCACCAGTCAGCCCTTGCCTGGGCACCCTGCTGACATCCAAACTTGAGAGAATCCTTAATATGCATGAACACTACAATTACACAGACTTAAACTTCTCCATTCTGAGATAATTACAGAAATGAACTATGTTTCTCAAGCAAATCAGACTGTAGAGATACAGGGAAGGGTGCCTTGGTGGGCATAAGGGATCTCAGACTTATTCTGGCTACATGCCCCAAATCAGCAATACAAGGAGCCCTCTGCCTTAGCAGAGAGAAGCTTCCTGCCAGAATCCTTACGGGAAATGCATACGAGCAATCCCTACCCTCAGAAACAGGAATCCTGCTGGCAGTTTGTTCTGTTTAAAAGAAAAACAGGAAACAGAAAAAGAGCTGATGTGGCTTCATCAAGACCTATATCCCAGACTTCATAAAAAAAAAAAAAAGTAATTGAAACAATTCCTGATTTGTGCCCTGAAGGAGTTTTGCAATTTTCTTATTCCATCTTGCACAGAAGTTCTGAGCTCAGAAAAAAATAAGGAAAATAAATCTAATGAATAAAATATTGAACGGGTTGCAATTCTTGAAAACCAAAAACAAAAGAAAAATCACTTCCTCAGCTGGTTTGGGTTTGAGGGACTGGGATTCGATTTACAAACATCTTTTGAGTGATGCAGCTCATGACCTTCTTTCTTTCTACTCTAATCCCACAGTTTGTACTTAGAGATCAGTCCATTTGCAGCCTAGTCTGGAAAATCAGTGTTGTCATAGAAAAGGTGAGGTAAGATGCAAGTTGGGACAGTAAGCCATCTTTTGTAGGGAGGTGAGAAAACATTTCAATAGCATCAGTGTCACCAAGATGTAGGAGGACATGAGTGGGGGCATCTCAGACACAGAAGCTCCAAAGAGCCTCAAGACCTGAGGTGATTCAGGCAATTGCCAGTGTCTATCTGAACTGTGGCACACAGGGATGAAGATCCCAGTGGTGAATGATATCTGGAAGAGGTGAAGAGCAATTAACACTCGGTTTGTCCATGTGGATTTCTCATAATTAAGTAGAAACATAGGGGAGCAGAATTCAGCTTTGGAATAGAAACCTTGTAAGAACCAGGCATTCAGGGCAATACTCTAAGCTGGACTTGGGGTCTAACCAGGGACACTAAGGAGAAACTATGAAGGTCGAAATAAAAACAAAGAAGTTCTTACCCTTGGCTGGGACCCATATATAAGTGGAAGGAAAAAGGCTGTTGTTTAGGGCTCCACAGATGCTCATTCCTGGTACATGAGGTCCTGAGCCAGGTTGGCATTAAGGTAGCTCAGAGGGCATGTGGCATCCCATCAATCATAGCTCAGACACTGGACTTGGGGTCTGAGACGTGATACTTACTTCCAAGGGCCACTGGATGGGGGTAGAGAGGGTGAGGCTTCCAGCATACCTCTTGTTCTCATCAGGAGTGTCTCAGGATCTGAGATGAGCATTGATTCACAAATGGGGCCTGGCTGCTCTTGTTTACGGAGGGCATAGTATATACTAGGCATTAGATGAGATAAATCCATTATCTCACCTTTTTCCAGGAAATGCAAGTGGGAAGCTGAAGAAAATTATAGTATTTCTGGCAGTCAAGATTTGGAAAGTTACCTACTAAAAGGCTACAATATGCTCAAGATACTACTATATCAGAATAATTTTCACCTAATTAAGAGAATGGAGATTTTATTTACTCAACCAAATAGTGAGTTAATATACAGGAAATATACATTCTGGATCAAACAGAATAGAAAACAATGACATTGAGATGTATACCAGTGCTCTCATGAAAGACCTGTCATGTGTAATTGTCTGTTATTTTCTATGTACACTCCATCTGAATGAGCAATAAAACTAGCTTGGGGAAGAATAGTTTCTTCTCTGATCATTGTATTTCTTCAGGACTTCTTCTTGCTCTCAGATATGCTACTTGTGATTTTCAATTACACTTGACACATTAGCTTTGCTAATATTTTAAACTTACTAAATTTGTTCATGTCCTCTTTCCTGTATATCCTCCCTCACTTTTACCTTGTGTATTAAGTACCACAAAAGAATATTGTCTGAAACAAATGACATGCAATCCTTGGAGGATAGATTTCCATGCTACTATAGAGTGAATGCCTTCCATAGTGAAAGGCTTATATTTAATATGTGAATTTTGCCAGAGGTGATTCAGCCAGGTAAAATGCTGGTATTACCTAGAAAACATGGGTGTATCCATCTTCCATTGAGTTGTGTGTTCCGGTTTGGGCTTTTGTAGATACGGTTTTGATGCCAAAGCAGCAAAAACTGTTTCCTGATAAAGAGCAGAAACTAGACTCCTTGGTGCTATTGTTCATTACTGCCTGATCAGACAGGGAGAGTATGATATAATCTGACAGTTGAGAAAGTTGTGCACTCCTCACCCACTAAGCACATGTATCTTTCTGAAGGACCCTGCTGAAAACTTGAACTCTGAGCCCCAGAGCCAAATTTTGCTAAAGTTCTATGATTCCACCATGGTTCCCTGATGAAGTAAAATATATTGTGTATAGACTGCAAGTTAGGATTCTACTGCTGAAATTTGAGGTCTAAATATAAGTGATCTACATTACAAGTAATCTACATTGCTGTGCCTGTAAAAGTTTACCCTGTGACACCTGGATTTAATATATCCTGACAACAGGTGCATTTGGTTCAGAGAATGACCTTCAACTTTACCTAGAAGATAAATGCCTGATTGTAGGTCATCTACATGCATCTTTGGATGGAGAGGGCAGAGGCAGGAATGCCAATGCAAATGTTAAACATAACCTTTCTATTGTTTTATTAGGACTATGCATTATTAAATGGGACCTTCTTTACTCTTCGTGTTTCTATTAGAGTAACATTCTTGGCTTCCTCTGCATCCTCACTAATTTTTCCTAATAGGAGGAGGATTAAAGTATCTGAATAGTAAACTTAGGAACAAAAACTGGTCATGTTTGACTGAGTCTCTTCCCTATGCCTTTCTTCTTTGGATCTACCTGATTTTAGGAAATTATACTCTGCTTTGTTCTTGGTCATACAAACAGAGGTCATACACAGTAGCAACCTTGTCCTTTTGTTGTGGAAAATCAGTGGTTGACCAGTGCCACTTGACATTGAGTGAATAAGTCTGTATTAATGTGGCTACATATTAGGAAGCCCATTGTTTTCTCATGTCTAAGCCTCAATTTCCAGTAATTCCATCAGTAATGAAGTAGGAATTTTAATGTTTGTCTGCTTAAATTTTTGTCTCTCTCAGTGAAATCAGAACTTAGGCAAGAAAGAGGATCATATACTCTATTAGGTTGCCTAAAATCCCAACATATTCCATCAGTAATTTTCATGTTGTACAGGTTTGTTAAGTTATGTCCTTTAGTTAACCTCCAAACAGCACCATAAAGATGATTTTAAAGTGTGATAATTACATTTCTAATGATGTACTCCTATTATGATCTCTCCCCTCATAATATGCACTTATTTTTATCTAGCTATAAGAGATCTCTTATAGACACCTTTGAGTTATGGTTGATGTATGATCAAGGAGTAACTCTAAGACTATAGAGAGTTTGGCTAAGGGAAAATTTTTAGAAAATAATTAGAGAGTTTTCTACTTTATTTCAAAGTAAAATTTAGACACATTTTTAAGCTGTGAAGTTTTATAAAATGAAAGGTAAAACTTCTAAAAAGCAATTAGATATTTTATTTCAGAAACTAGAAGCCTTGGGGCAGCGTCAGGGAAGCTGAAACATAAAGTAAGCATTCTGGAGTGAAAACTCTTCCACACGTAATTTGACAAGGCTTGAAAATACACACATTTGGCACTCAGTGTGTATGGACAAAAGCAAAATCAGGCTTTCACCCAGGTTTGAGGTAGATAAAGCAGCAAAGATCAGGAATCTAAAAGAAGATCACCAAGTTTTCAGAGGCTTGATTTTTCTCAGCAGTATTTTTAATGGCTCCTTGCCTCTTTCTTTAGAATAATCAAAAGCCAGGTAACTAAAATGACATGTTTTGAGGGTCTATTTCAAAGAAAGCTTTCAGCTCCCCATTTATATGGATTTAAGACATGTCATTAACATTTATACTAAAATATATCCCATTAGGATAGAAATCACACAGCTTTTATGGGTAAACTTTTAATGAGGTTTTCTCACATGCATTGTAGTTTTTTTAAAGAGTTTATAATTAAATTACTAGTCTCCCATGTTTGAGTCCAAATCATTTTCCAAAAGTAGTTTATCTTGATAAACATCCTTTAAAATATTTCCTGATGAAAGGTCTAATACCCAGAATCTATAAAAAACTTGAACAATTGAAAAAGCAAAAAATGAACAACCCCATTATAAAATGGCCAAAGGACATGAAGAGACACTTCTCAAAAGAAGACATACAAGTAGCCAACAAATCAAAAATAAAAAAAAGCTCTGCATCATTATCATCAGAGAAATGCAAAATCACAAAGTGCTATCATGTCATACTGGTCATAATGGCATTATTAAAAAGTCAAAAACAATAGAAGATGGCAAGGCTGTACAGAAAAGGGAAAACTTATACACCATTGGTGGGAATGTAAATTAGTTCAGCCTCTGTGGAAAGTAGTTTAGAGATATCTCAAAGTATTTAAAACAGAACTACCATTTGACTGAAGAGTCCCATTACTGGGTACATATCCAAAAGAAAACAAATCATTCTACCAAAAAGACACAGGCTATGTTCATTGCAACACTGTTCACAACAGCAAAGACATCAACCTGGGTTCTCATCAATAGTGGACTGGATGAAGAAAGTGTGGTTCATACACGTTATGGAATACTACACAGCCATAAAAAAGAATGAAATCATGTCCTTAACAGCAACATAGATGTAACTAGAGGCCATTATTTTAAGCAAATTAATGAAGAAACAGGAAACCAAATACTGCATGTTCTCACTTATAAGTGGGAGCTAAACATTGAGTACTCATGGACATAAAGATGACAACAACAGAAACTGGGGACCACTAGAGAGTGGAGAGAGGAAGAGGGAAAAAGGCTGTGTACTATACTCAGTACCCGGGTGACAGGATCATTCATAATCCAAACTTCAGTATCACTCAATATACCCAGGTAATATACCTGCACATACACCACCTGAATTTAAAATAAAAGTTGAGAAATCAATATTTCCTCAAGGTTAAACACAAATTTAAAATATTACTTTAATATCACATGTAATTTACAATATGTAATGTTAACAATATAATCAGTTCTCAAAATGAAGAAAAGCTTTTGTGAATAAGACAAAATTTGTGATTCAGGGTAGTATATCTCACTTTAAGAAACAGTGCATTTTTAAAATAAAACCTTTTCAATAAAGACATTCTTTTCATCTTCTAAAAGTTTTTAAAACATATTTTGTATTATAAAAGGATACATGCCAAAGTGTTCCTATTAATTGTTACATTGATGAGCTGAAACTGAAACAAAATGGTGGGGAAATTTTTAGAATTTTTCTTTTAGTTAAAAATGTATAGAATCAATTTTTTTCAAAAATTCACACACTGGAGTGTGTTTATTCAAAGTTTCCTAAGAATTTAAGAATTTTAAATGTGTTTTTGTTGTAGGCTGGATAAAAGAAATCAGTGTTAATCCCTATATTGTCATTTCACACCTCTAACTAACACAGGTACATAATCTCTTACCTGAAATTCTTGGGCAATTGTATTTCACAGAATTTGGAAATTTGGGGCTTTTTGACTAGTATATTAGTCCATTTTCACATTGCTATAAAGATACTACCTGAGACTGAGTAATTTATAAACAAAAGAGTTTTAATTGACTCACAGTTCCACATGACTGGAGAGGTCTCAGGAAATTTACAATCATGGCAGAAGGCAAAGGGGAAGAAAGGTACGTCTTATATGGCATCAGGAGAGAGAAAGCCAGTGAAGGGGAAGTGCCACACTTTTAAACATCTCTCATGAGAACTCACTTGCTATCATGAGAACTGCATTGGAGAAATCACCCCCATAATCTAATTACCTCCCACCAAGTCCCTCTCTCAACACATAGGGATTACAATTTGAGATGAGATTTGGGTGGGGACAGAGCCAAACTATACCAACTAGGAATATGGTACGTGGACCAAATGATATAAAACTATTCCATCAGAGCCTAGAATAAAACCCTATAATTAAACACATTCAAATTTCTACAGTGAAACATATAAAAGTCATAATGCTTGCAATTAAGACAATAATATTCATACTATGTGTGATACATAAAGGGTCTAAATAACCTCAGGTGAGGTGTTGTCACCAAATGAGTTACAAAACAACTGAGTTTTCCATAGTTTGGGGATTTCAGAATTATAAAGAAGAGATTATTGTCTTGTAATAAGTGTTAACAATAATTATGCCAAGCACTTATATATATTATTTCATTTCATCCTCTCAGTAACTCTCTTAGGATGCAGCTATTATAGTTTTGACTTAAATATAAAAACACAGAGATATGCTAGCTATTAAGGATAGAACCAGGATTTGAATTCAGGCATTCTGTATCCAGAGCCCATGGTTTTCACTACTGCACTTTACCATTTTCCTTTCTAAAGGAAGTGCTGGCCTCAACAAAGAAAGAATCTGACCCCACATATCATTGGTGTTGTCACTATGAATGGCCAAAGCCAACGGCTGTGACCTTGAACAATAAATACATCACATTTTTTCCCAAGACAAAGTCTCCTGCCAACTCTGCCTTCCTCTCCCCTGTGCTTAGTGCAAAGCTTGGCATCCAGTACACCCTGACTACTGTTGATAGCCTGACTGATGCTTTCTTTGGGACCCTCACACAGAGGTGAGGCCATGACAGGAAGAAGAAAGTGCAGAGTCCATTTATGCTCAATTGCAGAATTGCTTCCTTCTCTCCCACCCACCTATATAGTTCAAAATCCCATCATGGATGGAAGATGTGTTTGAGCCTGTGCCTCTTCAGGCTCTACATCAAGAGATAAGAATTGTGTTTATTTATCTATACAGGAATAGTCTAAATCATGAGCGTCTATTTACTGTGATCTTCAAAATGAAAACACATCAATGTATAAGCATGTAAAATCCACATGTTTCTTAGAAATGAACACTACTGAGGATCATTTTGTCTCCTAAAGCAAGATATATGTATCTATTCAACCTCCTTTACGAAGGAAGATAATTCGTATGGAAAGCTGAGAGGAGCCTCTTTAAAGAGTTCAAAGGCCCATTCTAAAGGTGTAGAAACAAGCAGCTTGATCCTTTTTGCTAAAACTCTTTGTAACTCACAAATAGTCCTTCTTCCAATTTCTATACTCTATAAATCCCCTTTATGTACCACTTCCATATTAACCCCCACAAAATAACACTTTTGATCACACCGTCTTCTAGAAAAGCTTTAGCTACCTCTTATTTGCTAATATATTACATGATCCCCATCCAACAACAATGTCTCCCATAAGACATACCAAATTCTCATGTCTTCTGTCCCATGAGGTCCCTACTCTATATTCCAGACAAGCAATGTATTGCTCCCTCTATTGGCCTTATATGTAACACCTTGCTTGCTTTCTGACGGGAATGGTCCTAGCAAAGGTTTGCACTTTCCCCCGATCATGGAGGCAGGTCATTGTCACTCCTACTACCACTACAGACTGAAGAGCCCTACTTATGGCACTGGCTGGCAAAGAGAGAGAGGCATGCATGCTCCCTGGCCAGACTGAAGGCATGGAGGCTCTTACTTTCCCAGCAATGACTCGAAACGCTGGGGTGACACAACTCAGAAGTGCACGGGAGTTAATGCCCAAGGAATGAATTGGTCAGCAGAACAAAAGTGAAGGCAATTAGTAGATTTATCCCCCTTCTTCATCCTTCCCTACCATGTAAACCATTCTGAGACATGGAAATTCATAGAGGCGCCAGGAAAATGCCACACCAGATGCAGGAGCCAGCTGTCCTTGTTACACAACTTGGGCCAGCCTGGGACATGGCTCCCTCATATGTGCACACCTTCCATCTCTGCCTCATGCCCTTTTCTCCCTCTTTTCTCCTTCCCTGATATTGCACCACCCAGTGAAGTATTAGCACACATTTTTTTTTTCTCCAATTCTGTTGTGTAGGGAAACTGGGCTATGACATACTCCAAATTTCTTAGCATTCTTTTTTGTGCCTGGTCTCTATACTGTTTTCCTGCTGGTGCCCATGTGCCCCACCACTACCCTCAACAAAATACAGCCATCCTTCAAGATATATTATTGACATCAACATAAATTAATTTTGTGATCTTCCAATCAGATATGATTTCTTCTTACTAAAAAATCCCCACTATATTTTGTTTGGACTTTTCTATAATATGTATATATATCTCATTCTGTCATGTGCATTATTTAACGTCTTATTCCTCCTTTTGGTGGTTGAGCTTCATGAAGGCAGATATTATATGCTATTAATTTTGGGCATCTTGCCATTCTGTGTCAGCATATGAAGTTCTCAGTACAAGTCCCTTTCAAGTATGATCTGTGTTCTACCGGCTGATCTAGCTTCAACCCTTCATTCTTAGTCACAGACCCAAAGCTAAGCTTTAGCAAGCACAAACAATGAGCAGATTCTTAAAATTCACATAATATTTCACACTACTCTTTGTCACTGCCATTCCCAAAGCACTACTCTCATTTCTTCATGCCCAGAAATTCCTTTAAATCTTTCAAAACTGAAATCAAGTATCACACATCAACTCTTCTTTGAAGCTTTCACTACCACCCAGGTTTCTCCTCCTAGAACTTATTACATGCCAATATAACTCCATTATGACCATTCATTTATTTAGTGGTCAGAAAACTATTTTTGTAAAGGATCAAATAAAATATTTTATATTTTCCTACACATTATTTAATCAGTTCAACTATTAATTACTACTAATTGCCACTGGTACTTTATGTTATTACTGTTTTGTTTAAATGCTGAAATAATAGCATTTATGTAACAGAACATTGAATAACAGAATAATATGTAATTTCAAATACCTGTTTTTAACATTTATATGTTAAAGTCATAAGTGTGGATAATTATATAATATATACTATAATAATAAATATTTTTACTTGCCCAGACTATGCCATCCTTGTTCCATCTACTCAACTCTGCCATTTTAACACAGAAAGACAGACAACACATAAATAAATGGGTCAATAAACTACAAAAACAGGCAGTGGGTAGATTTGGTCCACAGGCCATAATCTGCCAACTCCTGGAATAATCCACTGCAATTTCTTAAATATCAATAAGCTTTTAATTCTTGGAATCTACAATAATGTTTGGCACTTATTAGGTGTTCAATGAGTATTTGTTGCATGAGTGAATTAAATAACAAATAAAAACGAGTCCTTAAATCTTGATTCTCTTATTACTCCCTCTCCGTTTCCAATGTGAACACCCCTTCCTGGGTAAGCAGTAGTTTCTTGCATCTCTTTCTAAGTGTGGAATTGGCCTGGCAAGATATAACAGACAGAATTGCACGCCAAGCCCAAAGAGCTCGGTTTTTTTTTTTTTTTTTTTTTTGCCAACTATTTTCTGCCAAAATCTGGAAACAATCTTTTCATTAAAGAGCCTTATTGTAGCTATTGGAATTGTAGCATTTATCTGGTCAGAAAACAATTTTGTTCCTGACTCACTTCCTCTCTGCCTAATAGTTTTCTGGCTGTGAAAGCTATTGTTAAAGTACAAAGCACTATTGAAAGCAGGGGTAGAGTTTAGAGGCTGAAGAGGTGTAAAGCCTCCTCTTTAAATTCTGTATTTTTGTTCTTCATCTGTTACTGATTTTTCATTCTGGAGTTGACCTTCATCTTTGCCAACTGTTTCACCATCATCCGTTTTTCCCATCAGCTCTTCTGAATTTTTCCAGTGTCTTTAATGCTCCTTTTTCATTTTTGGCTCCTCTGGTACTCAGCCCCTCACTACTAGGGCTGCCCTTGCTTCTTTCATTTCCACTATGCTAAGATTGTCATAAACCAGAAGTACCCAGGCTTCAGATTCTCCTTTCCTTCTTCTCTCTAATTGTAAATCCTCTAGCCCACTTCTGCTGATCGTTGTACCTACCAACCTCCAGAGTACACAAGTTCTGCATTAAATAATTTCCCTAAGTGCAGACCTCAAAAGGCAAAAACAGAAAATTATAAAAGATCAACAGAAAAAAAGACAAATATTACAGAAAAAATAGAAAAATATTACGAAAGATCAGCTGTATCAACACATTTAATGGCAAATGGAATATTTCTGTGTGTGGTTTTAAAACATACGTACTTGATTTATTAGGGCATATTAATATGCCAAAGGATTCTTATTTAAAAAATCTGTGTTGATACCAAGAGGAAAAAAACATATGGTCATCTGTAAAACTCAAACTATGCTAAAAATAACATTTAGATGAACTGCAATGGAAACTGATGGGATAACCAAATATATCAGCCTCACTGGAGGACTGGGGCATGCAACTGAAACAAGCTTTCATTATCTGGCAGTATTTTTTTCAACTATGGGAAATTCAGTAATTTATGTTGATCAAAGATAGTAGTGATCAAGAGTCCTATAGATTGCCAGGAAAACCAGTTAATTACAAGCTCCCTAAACCATTCCCATGGCAAGATGTTCTGAACTCACCGATAGGATTCTGAAAGCCTCAGTTAGAACTGTGATGGAGGTGGGGAACAGAAACCAAACAGTTCTTTTTGTAGGATGATACGAGAAAAATCAATGATCCCTGAACTTTCTTTCAAAATATCATGATGGCTGAAGCCACACAGCTCCACTCAGACAGATGCCTGGAAACATGATAATTTGTTGGCCCATCCCTGAATGCTTGAGAAAGTTTTGAGTGCTTCTAGTGAACCATCTCCATAAAGCTTGGAGAACGGGGACAAGTGCCCAGTCTTAAAATAAGTTTAGGGTGAGAAGGGAAGAAAAAATAAGTATAAGGAATAAAACGGCTTTAAGATTATTAAAGATTCAATAAAGAAATTATGTGGTGAAATAGTACAAAATCTACCATCATAATATGTATATTATAAACAGTCAATCCTTTAGGAGGGTTAGGAAGGAGACAGTTTAGCACTGGAGGGGAAGATAGTAAAAGCAAAGACTTCACGGTGGAGATAGTATTTGATATGGATTTGGAGAGCTGGGAATTAGGTTGTGAGAAAGAACAAAGTAGGGAGGGGACACAGAGGGTGAGTAGGGGATCAGAAAGTTTAGAGCTGAAGCTCCATATTATGGAAATGTGGGGAATGGAGAGGAAAGCGAAGTGACATGTAATCATGTATGGCAAACTGGCACCTGAAACTGTATATCATAGTGCTTTTAAAAAAAAAAGAGGCTGAAGGGGGCCAAGACAGTTGACTAGAAACAGCTGCAGTCAGAGGCTCCCACGGAGAAGAAGGAAGCTGACAAGTGAATTCTGCACCAGCAACTGAGGTACCCAGGTTCTCTCACTGGGACTGACTATGCAGTTGATGCAATCCATGGAGAGGAAAAGCAGGATGGTGCATTGGCCTACCTGGGAGTCACACAAGGCAAGGGGAGCTCCCATCCCCAGCCAAGGGAAGTGGTGAGTGATTGTGCTACCCCACCCAGGGAACCACAATTTTTCCAGGAATCTGTGTAACCCTTGGATCAGAAGATCCCCCTTGTGAGGCCATGCCACCAGGGCCTTGGGTCCCAAGCACAGAGCTGTGCAGATTCTCAGTGGCCACATGGCTGGAGACTAAGACTATCGAGTGCCCAAGGGGAAGGGCAACCATCATCACTGCAGCTGCATGCTCCCTAAGACAACTGAGCTCCTGGGGTGGGAGAGAGGCAACAATCCTCACTGCTGCTGCCTCAGATGACTGAGCTTCTGGGGGAGGGTTGGCAGACATCACTGCAGCTTCAGTCTGCCATATTTGCCCTGCCAGTGTTGGGGAGACTGAATGGTTCGGACCCAGGAGTAATTCCCCACAGCACAGCGGCTATGGCAGATCATGGGCAGACTGCCTCTTTAGGCTGGACCCTGACCCATCCCTCCTCACTGGGTAGAGCCTCCCTGTGGAAATTTCAGCAACTCTAGCCAGGGATTTAGAGACAGAACTCTGATCTTCCTGGGACTGAGCGCCTGTGGGGAGGAACAGTCATGGTCTCCATGGATCAGCAGACTTAACTTTTCCCCTGTGGGCTCTGAGGAATCCGGGCAGTCTAGACAAGTGGGATTCCCCCCAGTACAGCACACCCCCCAGTGCAGCACACCTCCTCTGCCAAGGGGCAGCCAGAGTCCTTTGTTAAATGGGTCCCAGATCCTGTGCCTCCTGACTGGGTGAGACTCCCCAGCAGGGGTCATAAGACACCTTATACAGGAATATTCCCGCAAGCAGCAGGTCGGTGTCCCTCTGGGACAGAGATCCCAGAGGATGGAGCAGACAGCTATCTTTGCTATTCTGCACCCTCCACTGGTGACACCTCCAGGTATGGGAAAGGCCCAGGCAAATAGGGTCTGGAGTGGACCCCCAGCAAACCATAGCAGCCCTGCAGAAGAGGGACCTGACTGTTAAAAACAAACAAATAGAATATAACAACAACAGCATCAACAAAACCATTTTCACGAAAACCCCATCCAAAGGTCAGCAGCCTCAAAGATTGAAGCTAGATAAACTCACAAGGTGAGAAAGAATCAATGAAAAACTGCTGAAAACTCAAAAAGGCAGAGTGCCTATCTTCCTTCAAATGATCACAACACCTCTCCAGGAAGGGCACAGTACTAAGTGAAGGCTGAGATGGATGAATTGACAGAAGTAGGGTCCTGAAGGTGGGTAATAACAAACTTCAGTAAGCTAAAGGAATATGTTCTAACTCATTGCAAAGAAGCTAAGACCCATGATAAAACAATACACAAGCTGTTAACCAGAATAACCAGTTTAGAGAGGAACATAAATGACCTGATGGAGCTGAAAAACACAGCACAAGAACTTCACAATGCAACCACAAGTATCAATAGTTGAATTGACCAAGCAGAGGAAAGGATTTCAGTGCTTGAAGACTATCTTGTTGAAATAAGACAGGCAGACAACATTAGAGAAAAAAAATGAAAAGGAATGAACGACACCTCTGAGGACTATGGCATTATGCATAAAGACCAAATCTACGACTGATGTGGGCACCTGAAAGAGACAGGGAGAATGGAACCAAGCTGGAAAACGTACTTCAGGATATCATCCTGGAGAACTTTCCCAACCTAATAAGACAGGCCAAGATTCAAATTCAGGAAATCCAGAGAATGCCAGTAACATATTCCATGAGAAGAACAACCCCAAGACATATAATCATCAGATTCTCGAAGGTCAAAATGAAGAAAAAAAATGTTAAGGGCAGCCAGAGGAAAAGACCATGCCACCTACAAAGGGAATCCCATAAGACTAACAACAGACTTCCCAGCAGAAACTCTACGAGCTAGAAGAGATTGGGGGCCAATATTCAACATTCTTAAAGAAAAGGATTTCCAAACCAGAATTTTATAGCTGGCCAAACTAAGCCTCAAAAGTGAAGGAGAAAAAAAACCCTCTTCAGACAAGCAAATGCTGAGGGAGTTTATCACCACCAAGTCTGTCTTGCAAGAGCTCCTGAAGGAAACACTAAATATAGAAAAGAAAAACCATTGCCAGCCAGTGCAAAAACACACTGAAGTACAAAGACCAATGATACTATGAAGCAACTACATCAACAAGTCTGCAAAATAACCAGCTAGCATCATGATGACAGGATCAAATTCACACATAACAATATTAACCTTAAATATAAATGTGCTAAGTGCCCCAATTAAAAGACACAGAATGACAAGCTGGATAAAGAGTCAAGATCCATCAGCATGCTGTATTCAAGAGACCAATCTCACATGTAAAGACACACCTAAACTCAAAATAAAAGGATGGAAAAAAATTTACCAAGGAAATGGAAAACACAAAAAGCAGGGGTTGCAATCCTAGTCTTTGACAAAACGGACTTAAAACCAATAAAGATCAAAAAAGACAAAGAAGGGCATTACCTAATGGTAAACAGGTCAATTCAAGAAGAAGAGCTAACTATCCTAAATATATATGTTCCCAATACAAGAGCACCCAGATTCATAAAACAAGTTCTTAGATGCCTGCAAAGAGACTTAGAGTCCTACACAATAATGGTGGGAGACTTTAACACCCCACTGTCAATATTAAACAGATCAGTGAGACAGAAAATTAACAAAGATATTCTGTACTTGAACTCAGATCTGGGTCAAGTGAACCTGATAGATATCTACATAACTCTCCACCCCAAAACAATAGAATATACATTCTTGTCAGCACTACATAGCACTTACTCTAAAACTGATAACATATTTGGAAATAAATCACTCCTCAGCAAATGCAAAAGAACTGATATCACAACAGTCTCTCAGACCACAGTACAATTGAATTAGAACTCAAGATAAAGAAGCTCACTCAAAACCACACAACTACATGAAAATTGAGCAACCTGCTCCTGAATGACTTCTGGGTAAATAATGAAACTAAGGCAGAAATCAAGGAGTTCTTTGAAACCAATAAGAAAAAAAAAGAGACAACCAACAGAATCTCTGTGATACAGCTAAAGCTGTGTTAAGAGGATAATTTATAGCACTAAATGCCCACATCAAAAAGCTAGAAAGATCTCAAATCGACACCCTAACATCACAGCTAAAAGAATGAGAGAACCAAAAGCAAACAAAGCCCAAAGCTAGCAGAAGACAAGAAATAACCAAGATCAGAGTGGAATGCAAGGAGACAGAGACAGAAAAAAATCTAAAAAAAAAAAAAAAAAAAAAAAGAATGAATCCAAGAACCGTTTTTTTGAAAAAATAAAACAGACCACTAGCTAGACTAATAAAGAAGAAAAGAGAGAAGAAGAATCAAATAGACACAATAAAAAATGATAAAGGGGATATCACCACTTACCCCCAGAGAAATACAAACAACCATCAGAGAATACTATAAACACCTCTGTGCAAACAAACTAGAAAATCTAGAAGAAATGGATAAATTCCTGGACACATACACCCTCCCAAGACTAAATCAGGAAGAAGTTGAATCCCTGAATAGACCAATAACAAGTTCTGAAATTGAAGCACTAATTAATACTCTACCAACCCAAAAAAGCCCAGGACTAGATGGATTCACAGCCAAATTCTACCAGAGGTACAAAGAGGAGCTGGTACCATTTCTTCTGAAACTATTCCAAACAATTGAAAGAGAGAAATTTCTCCCTAACTCATTTTATGGGTCCAACATCATCCTGATACCAAAACCTGGCAGAGATACAACAACAACAACAAAAAAACTTCAGGCCAATATCCCTGATGAACATTGAAGCAAAAATCCTCAATAAAATACTGGAAAATGGAATCCAGCAGCACATCAAAAAGCTTATCCACTACAATCAAGCTGGCTTCATCCCTGGGATACAAGATTGGTTCAACATACACAAATGAATAAATGTAACTTATCATGTAAACAGAACTAAAGACAAAAACCGCATGATTATCTCTATAGACACAGAAAAGGCCTATAATAAAATTCAACATCCCTTCATGTTAAAAACACTCAACAAACTAGGTATTGATGGAACATATCTTAAAATAATAAGAGCCATTTATGACAAATGCATAGCCAATATTATACCGAATGGGCAAAAGCTGGAAGCATTCCCCTTAAGAACCGGCACAAGACAAGGATGCCCTCTATCACTACTCCTATTCAACATAGTTTTGGAAGTTCTGGCCAGGGCAATCAGGCAAGAGAAAGAAATAAAGCATATTCAAATAGGGAGACACGAGGTCAAACTGTCTCTGTTTGCAGATTCATGATCCTATATCTAGAAAACCTCATCGTCTCATCCCAAAAGCTTCTTAAGCTGATAAGTAACTTTAGCAAAGTCTCAGGATAAAAAATAAATGTGCAAAAATCACAAGCATTCCTATACACCAACAATAGACGAGCAGAGAGCCAAATCATGAATGAACTTTCATTCACAATTGCTACAAAGAGAATAAAATACCTAGGAATACAGCTAACAAGAGAAGTAAAAGATCTCTACAAGAAAAACTATAAACTACTGCTCAAAGAAATCAGAGGTGACACAACAAATGGAAAAACATTCCATGCTCATTGATAGAAAGTATACATATCATTAAAATGGCCATACTGCCAAAATAATTTATAGATTCAATGCTATTCCCATTAAACTACCATTGACGTTTGTATTAGTTTATTTTCACAATGTTGATAAAGACATGGGAATTGTGGGAGTTACAATTCAAGATGAGATTTGGGTGGGGACACAGCCAAACCATATCATTTAGCTTCCGGCCCCTCCCAACTCTCATATCCTCACATTTCCAAACCAATCATGCCTTCTCAACAGTCCCCCAAGGTCTTAACTCATTTCAGCATTGACTCAAAAGTTTACAGTCCAAACTCTTATCTGAGACAAGGCAAGTCCCTTCTGCCTATGAGCCTGTAAAATCAAAAGCAAGTTGGTCACTTCCTAGATACAACGGGGACACAGGCCTTGGGTAAATACAGCCATTCCAAGTGGGAGAATTGGCCAAAACAAGGGGTTACAGGCCCCATGTAAGTCTGAAACCCAGCAGGGCAGTCAAATCTTAAAGTTCCTGAATGATCTCCTTTGATTCCATGTCTTACATCTGAATCATGCTGATCCAAGAGGTGGGTTCCCATGGTGGTTCACAGCTCTGTCACTGTGGTTTTTCAGGATATAGCCTCCTCCCTGGATGCTTTCATGGGTTGGTGCTGTCTGTGGCTTTTCCAGGTGCACAGTGCAAATTGTCAGTGGATCTACCATTCTGGGGTCCGGAGGGCAGTGGCCCTCTTCTCACAGCTCCAGTAGGTAGTGTTCCAGTAGGGACTCTGTGTGGGGGCTCCAACTCCACATTTCCCTTCCACACTGCCCTAGCAGAGGTTCTCCATGAGGGCCCTGCCCCTGCAGCAAAAACTTCTTCCTGGACTTCCAGGCATTCCCATACATCCTCTTAAATCTAGGCAGAGGTTCCTAAACCCCAATTCTTGACTTCAGTGTACTTGCAGACTCAACTCTATGTGGAAGCTGCCAAGGCTTGGGGCTTGCACCTTCTGAAGCCACAGGCTGAGCTCTGTGTTGGTCTCCTTCAGTCACGGGCAGAGTGGCTGGGATTCAGGGCACCAAGTCTCCAGGCTGCAAACAGCATGGGGACCCTGGTCTTGACCCCCAAATTATTTTTTCCTCCTATGTCTCCTGGCCTGTGATGGGAGGGACTGCTGTGAAGACCTCTGACATGTCCTGGAGACATTTTTCCCATTGTCTTAGGGATTAACATTCGAATCCTCATTACTTATGCAAGTATCTGCAGCTGGTTTGAATTTCTCAGAAAATTGGATTGTCTTTTCTGTCACATTGTCAGGCTGCAAATTTTCTGAACTTTTATGCTCTGCTTCCATTATAAAACTAAATGCCTTTAACAGCACTCAAGTCACATCTTGAATGCTTAACTGCTTAAAAATTTCTTCTGCCAGATACCCCAAATCATCTCTCTCAAGTTCAAGTTTCCATAAATCTCTAGGGCAGAGCAAAATGCTGCTGGTCTCTTTGCTAAAACATAGCAAGAGACATCTTTGCTCCAGTTCCCAACAAGTTCTTCATTTGCATCTGAGACCACTTTGGCCTGGATTTTATATATTATCAGCATTTTGGTGAAAGCCATTCAACAAGTCTCTAGGGAGTTCCTAACATTCCCATATTTTCCTGTATTCCTCTGAGGCTTCCAAATTGTTGCGATCTCTTCCTGTTACCCAGTTCCAAAGTTGCTTCCACATTTTTGGGTATCTTTTCAGCTATGTCCCACTCTACTAGTACCAATTTACTGTATTTGTTTGTTTTCATGCTGCTAAAAATTACATACCCAAGGCTGGGCAATTTACAAAAGAAAGAGATTTATTGGACCCACTGTTCTGCGTAGCTGGGGAGGCCTCACAGTCATGGTTGAAGGTGAAAGGCATGTCTCATATGGTGGCAGACAAAAGGAGAGCTTGTGCAGGGAAATTTCCATTTTTAAAACCATCAGATCTCATGAGACTTATTCACTATCATAAGAACTGTGCAGGAAAGACCTGTCCTCATAATTCAATCACCTCCCACCAGGTTCCTCCCACAACACGTGGGAATTGTGAGAGTTACAATTCAAGATGAGATTTGGGTTGGGACAGAGCCAAACCATATCAACATTCTTCACAAAATTAAAAAAAAATCTACTTTAAAATTCATATAGAAGAAAAAAGGAGCCCGGATAGCCAAAACAATCCTAAACAAAAAGAACAAAGGTGGAGGCATCGTGCAACCTGACTTCAAGCCATAAGGCTACCATAACCAAAACAGCATGGTACTGATATAAAAACAGACACACAGACCAATGGAACAGAATAGAGACCCAAGAAATAAGACCGTACATCTACAACCATCTGGTCTTCGACAAACCTGACAAAAACAAGCAGCGAGAAAGGACTCCCTATTTAATAAATAGTGCTTGGAAAACTGGCTAGCCATATGCAGAAAACTGAAACTGGACCCCTTCCTTATTCCTTATACCTTATACAAAAATTAACTCAAGATGGATTAAAGACTTAAATGTAAACCCCAAAACTATACAAACCCTGGAAGAAAATCTAGGCAATATCATTCAGCACATAGGCATAGGCAAAGATTTCATGACGAAAACATCAAAAGCAATGGCAACAAAAGCAAAAATTGACAAATGGGATCTAATTAAACTAAGGAGCTTCTGCACAGCAAAAGAAACTATCATCAAAGTAAACAGACAACCTATAGAATGAGTAAAAATTTTTGCAATCCATCCATCTGACAAAGGTCTAATATCCAGAATCTACAAGAAACTTAAACAAATTTACAAGAAAAAACAAACAACACCATTAAAAAGTGGGCAAAGGATATGAACAAACATTTCCAAAAGAAGACATTTATGTGGCCCACAAACATATGAAAAACAGTCCAACATCACTAATCATTAGAGAAATGCAAATCAACACCACAATGATACACCATCTCACATCTGTCAGAATGGCTACTATTAAAAAGTCAAGACAAAACAGATGCTGGCAAGGCTGTGGATAAAAATAAATGCTTTACACTGCTGGTGGGAATGTAAATTCATTCAACCATTATGAAGACAGTATGGCAATTCATCAAAGACCTAGAACCAGAAACACCATTTGACTGAGCAATTCCATTACTGGGTATATACCCAAAGAAATATGAATCATTCTATTATAAAGATGCATGCACACAAATGTTCACTGCATCACTATTCACAATAGCAAAGATATAGAACCAACCCAAATACCTATACACCATGGAATACTATGCAATCATAAAAAGAAACATAATCATGTCCTTTGCAGGGACATGGATGAAGCTGAAAGCCATTATCCTCAGCAAACTAACACAGAAACAGAAAACCAACTACCAAATGTTCTCACTTATAAGTGGGAGCTGAACAATTATGTCATATGTTTCACATGACACAGGGAGGGGAACAACACACACTGGGGCCTGTTGGAGGCGGGGATGTGGGGGAGAACATCAGGATAAATAGCCAATGCATGCTGGACTTAATACCTAGGTGATTGGTTGATAGGTGCAGTAAACCACAATGGCACACGTTTACCTATGAAACAAACCTGCACATCCTACACATGTATCCCAGAACTTAAAATTAAATTAAAACAAAACAAAACAAAACAAAAAACAGAGGTCATGCTGAGAGTTTGCTGTATATCTGGCACAGTGGTAGGCATTGCAAATTAAAAGAAATATGAGACTCAGTCTTGCTCCCAAAGATTTCACAGTATAACAAAATACACTAAATTATAAATAAGCAAATGGAATGTGATTGATGTTAAAGTACTGTTGTTAGAATACAAGGTTATACGTTGACATGTATGACTTAACTAAGGATGTCTCTCTCAGGGAAAGGGAGCAGACCCCTATACTACATTTATTGAGTATAAATCAACATAATTTTTTGGAAAAGAGCAATTTGATAATAGAAGGTTTCTTAACACCCTTTGATTCAGTACTTACAGTGTTACTATTTTTTTCACTGGAAAGTGTTAGAGATGTGGACAAAGAATTCTGTATTAGAAGAATTTCTCATGATTATACGTATACTAATTAGCACAGATTCCTCTGCCAAGTCTTCTGAGTGAGAATTCCGGCTTTATCACTTAACAGCCATGAACTTGGATGAGGGACCTAATCTCTACAGTAAGCTTGTTCATCTGAAAAATGGGTATAACCAAAGCACCATCTCCAAAGGATTGTTATGGATATTTAACTGCCACTAAAGATAAAGGACTCAGCAGAATGCTTGGCTCATAGTAAATACTCAATAATTTTTAGCTCATTTATTTGTAATAGTGAAAAACTGGAAATACCTAAATGTTCCATTATAGGTGATTGGAGAAATTATGAAACGGCTCAAGTAATAGAATATTATGTAGCCATTAAAAAGCCTTTTTATGGACCATTAAATGAAAAAAATTGTGATACTAATTGTAAAAAGCAAAATATAAAACTGCATTTTCTGATTCTTCTGGATTATCCTATAAATAAGCAAACAAACAGAGATGAATAACTTGAGGGGGGAAATGAAAAAACTGAATACCCTTAGAAGTTATCTCTGAGTGCTGGAATTAGAAATCATTTTTATTTTCTTTTTGTCTTTTCCAAAAAGTCTATAATGAACAAATATTACATTTATTTTGAAGAAAATAAATTATTTAAAATAGTGCATTTTTCAAAATGCCAAGTTATTGGCCAGATTCTGGTACTGTTGACAAATTAACATCTCAGTTTTTTGCAAACATTCCATATATAAGGCTTTATACTTCCTTAGTGCCTTATCCACCCAATAGTTGCTCACTCACACAATGAGACGCAGGATTACATTAGGTTCTCAGTACTATGGCAGATGTGCAGAAGAGAGGGAAAGTGAAGGTCATGGCCTTTATCTTTTGAGCATCTGGGAGAAAAGCAAGAGGTGTGTTATTTATACAGCAATATAAGGTAAGTACCACAGGAATGAAGAGAAAAGAGGGCACTATGGACAGGAATAGTTGGGGCAGGCTTCAGGGAAAGGGAGGAATTGAACTGGGTCCTGGGGATGGGTAGAGTACATGAGGCAGGAGATGCCAGATGATAAAAATGAAGCAGCTGTAACAACTAAGTGATATATACAAATCACCATCTGCAGGGAACCACGAGTGTGTGGCCTAGAAACAGCCAGTTTCATATTGATGATGACAAATAGGTCCCATCTCACTTGTTAATTTAAATTCTTACAGGGCAGTGTGGATAAAGATCAATATTATTATTGATAATTCTGAGGCAACATTTGAAGAGAAAACAGTGCCATTGTAGAGTAGTCTTATCTGTCATGGGCAAGTGAAAGGGAAATTGGTTTTTACCATTATAAAGCCTATGTTGTAGACTAATGGTTTACATTATAGAGCAGTGTTTCTTAGCGGACCAAGGTGGAAGAGAGAAATTTAGATCATATATGGGTCTCTGAAGATGTCTCAGGGGTGCCATAAATGAAAAAAGGAGGACAGGTTGGGGGAGGGAAGAAGCTAAGGATGTCTCAAAGAATTCTAACATGAAAGATGGCAAGGAAGGTGGTCCGTGTAACAAAGATAGAGAGCACAAACCATCAATTGTCATTTTGTAATGTGGGTGTGAAATCATTAAATTCTTCACATCAATTCCTTGAAAGAAAAAAGATAAACTTGGGGATTGCTGATATTTCTTTTAATTTATTTTAATTCTATTAATCTATGGCTCTAGGACTTCTAACATGTTTAATGTAAAATTAAATAATTGAAATCTAAATCTTTATCTTCCACAGGCCATAATTCCAAATGACAGGCTATGACCTTTCAGGCTTTCCTGGTTTGTGTTTTTTTCTTTTTTTCTTTTTTTTGAGTGATTAAAAAATATTGAATGTTGAATGCATAAATGTAATTAGCTTTAATAGTGAATACTGAAAGCAAATGAAATGTATATCAAAAGAGAAATGACTAAATAAAATAGAGAAATAAGACGTGGTCTATTTGGATTATGGAATATCATACATTAATTGAAAGGAAAGATTTGGATCTGTGTATCAATATGTAAACATCATAAAAACATGTAGAGTAAAAGTAAATTGTAGAACAATAGGTATAGTATGATACCCTTTACCTAGTAAAGAAAAACCTACAAGTAATACTATATGTGTTCTATGAAATGTACACACAAACATGGATATTAAAGGACATGGATACTCAACTCATAAGGGATTATTCATGATGACAGGAGTAAAGAACTAAAATTAGCAGTGCAAATTATTACTAGTAGATATAGTAAAGATACAGTACTTTATCTCTAATGTAATAGTTTAAGAAATAATAAACACATACATTATTTAGGTGATTAAAAATAGAAATAAGGGGAAAATCAAACAGAAAAGCGTAACATGCAGAATAGTAGAGTAGCTATCAGGGCTGAAACTCCAAATGTGACTCTGTCAATAACAAACCATTTAGCATGTAAACTCATTTATTCTCTGAGAACCAGTTTCCTACCTCAGCTAAAGCATAAGGACATCAGCCAACAGGATCACCAAAGTTTGAAGTTTTCAGACATTGAGATGTTTTTGAATTGTTGATATTTCATAGGATAGTGAGCAAATAACCAATGATATTTAGCACAAATGTCAGAACGTCAGTGGGTGAGAAAGCACAGTGACCTAAACTGCCAGGACACTTCAATACTGTTTAGAGATTTACAAAGGTTAAGCTCCCCAACTAACACATTTTTTTCGAATTCCAGAATAGAGATGCCTACCTGGGTTTTCCCGCTCAGGGCTCCTGAATCTGATATCTAACTGCATGATCTAATTCCTCCAAATATCTATGTGTGACAACACCCACGTTGGTATTTAACTCAAGATTTTCATGAAGATGACCACAGGATTTGTTGAAAATGAAAAAAAAAAAAAATCTACAATTTAGTCTCCGGATTTAAACATCAATCTAAAAACAATACACAATAGATTCTGGCAACAGTCTCTGGTTTCTCCTCACCAGGAGGATTGATGGTAACTCTTGATGATAATGGCTAAGAAAAGAGCTTCTAGGCTGGTCTTATCTAGAGCTTCCTTCATATTTTCCATGTTGTTCTCCTATCCCCAAATCTACTCTGGGATATCCACTTTTGATGTAAAAGGTTTCCACTAAATCTTAGCCTTACATGAGAGTTTTGCTTGATTTCAACACTCATTTGCCAATGCACCATTGCAACCCTCAGTCTCTTACTTGAACATTCTATACCTAAAACATTCTTGCAGGAATGCTGATTCTGTGATGACGCCATTCCACTCCAGTGTCCATGGGAAGAATTTTAAAGTCACTTTGCTGGGATAAGTGTTTTTCCTATCTTGGGGTGAATATTGAAATACATTTTATCTTTGAACAATAAAATTGTCACCTCCTGTATGTAGCAGGCATTGATATCTCCATTCACCTCCTTTTAGGAATAGGCCTTGAGTTCAGCATATGGCCACCAAATTAGAAGTTACACATGGTGTCTTCCCTTGCAGCTAAATACAGCATGTGACTAATTTCAGGCCAATGGAATACAAGTGTGATGTGTGCAGCTTCCAAGTTATGGCCCTAAAGGGAAGGTGTGTGCCCTTCGCTTCCTAATTCTTCATTCCAGTAACTAAAATATGATGATGAATCTTCTTCAGCCACATGGATGGAAGCAATACTTAGGGATGTCAGAGGAACAAGAGAGAAGTCGAATTACCAACCCTTGGAACAACCCTGGTCTGCTTCTCTTCAGACTTACGTAAAATAGATTCATGGTCTATCTTGCTTAAGCCAGAGTTATTTTGGGTCTTGTCAGAGCTATGAAACAATGTACTAATGAATAGAATCTGGTACTTATAGTGGGATAATGGCATAACACAACTGAACAAATATGACACTGGCTTAATGATTAGGCAGTGAGTGGCAAGGACAAAAAAAATTCAGGCTAAAAATTGAATTGCAAAACATTTGATAAAAAATGCTTCTTTCATTTCCTATGGCTGTTCTATAACACTACCACAAATTTAATGGCTTAAACCAACGAAATTTATTATCTTACAGTTCTGGAGGTCAGAAACCCTATATGGCTCTTATGGAACTAAAGATTAAGTTGTTATCATGGCTAAGCTCTGTTCAGCAGGCTCTAGGAGAGACTTATTTCCTTCCTTTTTCCAGCTTCTAGGGATGCCTGCATTTCTTTGATCAGGGCCCCCTTCTCCATCTGCAAAGCCAGCAACAGCAGGTCGAATCCTTCTCACTACAAATCGCTTTGACCTCTTCTTTTGCCTCTTTCATCTACCTTTAATAATCAATGAAATTTTGATGAATCCACTTAGATAGTCCAGGATAAAGTCAACTATTCCATCTTAAAGTCAGCTGATTGTTAACCTTAATTGCATCTGCTACCTTAATTCCTCTTTGCCACATAAGGTATGTATTCACAGGTTCTGGTGATTAGGGCATGGACATCTTTGGGCAAGTGTGGTAGGGGTTATTATTCTGCTTATCACAATGTCTCCTGTGATAACCTGGACATCAGAACCCGTGCTAACTGAGCCCACTTTAGGAATGTGTTGAATTTTTTCAGAATATCAGTGCAGGGTATTGTTGACTGCTTCTTGTCATTTTTAGCAAAGTCCTGTAAGAATGGGCTGAATCCCAGCTAGAGTCAGCCTACTTAAAGATGGAAGGAAATTCAGTTGCATTTTGGTAGGCATGGTTTTTTTTTTTCTTTTACTTTTGGGGGTGGGGTGGGGTAGGGAAGGGTCTTGACAGTTGGAACCCTACAGGGTTGGAAAGTTAATAGCTTCTCTGTTCTGGTTATTCTGAAGAAGCAACCTTAGCTGGAGAAAAGCCTATAGCCTAGGCTTTGCTCAAGTACTTCCCAGTAAGCGCTCTCTGCCAGACACAGAGCACAGAGGCACAAATTGGACTTAAGATCTTTTCTTCCCAACCAAATATATTTTTTAATGACCTCAGCTACCTTCCAAAAAAAAAAAAAAAAGGTCAGAGTGAGAATGGGCAGCACACAGAGGACAGAAAATAAAAGTTTGAAATATTCATGCTTAAGAAGTATGTTGGATGAGACCATTGGCTGTTATTACTGACCTATAGAATTGATTAGAAATAAATAGACCAGAAATTGACTAGGTTTTTAAGGAAATTATATATATACTGAATGAATGGGAAACCTAGCTGACCAAAGCCTGGTGTTGCTACACACCTAAAACACCTATAGGTCTTTGAACTTGCACCAACATAATGTGGTTTGGTCACCGGGAAGGATATCCTCTCCTGTGTCCACTTCAGACGTAATGAAGGGGGGATGGACAAGAAAAAATTTCCAGAGGGAGAAGCAAAGGGTTGGAGGAGGAGGGAGCAAGATGAGAGTAAGGCAAGTTAAGGCCCTGGCCTCAAGTACAAAAATTTAAGGTAGTGCAAAAACAGTCCATAATCAAAATACTATTTTAATACAATATAAAATCAGAATCAGTACAAAACATCATGGATGAACAAAATTGCAAAATTTTTAATACTAACATGATCTATAGCAGTGCCATAGAAGTCATATCAGATCCTGAGACAAAAAGGAAAATCATCAATGCAATCCTATCTTTATTAAACAGTGTTATATTGTTCACCATAGATTTATAGATCTTTTACATTCATTTTGTTTGTTTAAAATATATCATTAAAATTTTTTTTGATTATCAAGTCTTTTTGTGCCCCCTCAACTTTTATGCCTGAGGCAAGAAACTCTCTGACCTCACTTGATGCTCTATGATCTGGGTCCTAGAGCAGACACAGACACGAATTCCGAAAGTTCTGCACAGAGAATAACGACGGGGGTGCCAGGTGAGCTAAAGAAGGGATTTACTCCATTGCTAAGGAAAGGAGTTGTTATGGGCTGAATTGTTCTCCTCACCCTCCGCCAAATTCCTATGTGGAAGCCTTAACCCCTAGTATCTCAGAATGGGACTCTGTATTTGGAGATAAGGCCCTTAAAGAGGTGGATAAGTTAAAATGAGGCCACTAGGGTAGGTCCTAATCCAAAGCGTCTGGTCTCCTTATTAGAAGAGGGAGAGACATTAGGGCCGTGCACAGAGGAAAAACCACAGGAGGACACAGCGAGCAGGTGGACATCTGCAAGCCTAGCAGAGGCCACACCTGCTGCCACTGGGATTGTAGACTTCTAGCCTCCAGAACTGTGAGAAAGTTATGTTGTTGAAGCCAGAGAGTTTGTAGTATTTTGTTACGGCAGCTCTGGCAGACCTCGTACAGGAGCCTTTGGTATTCCTGTACATGAGCACTTGATCATTGTTATAAAGTGAGTGCTGCCTCTTCAGACCCTTCTTTCTAACTTGGAGGCTTTTTGACTTTTGTTTGTGTGTTTTAATTGCAACTATACAGCTCCTACTCTGCTGTTTTACACTGGGGAGAAGTCAAATAACTAGTTTTTTAGGTTATAGTTCCCTGAACTACAAGCAGCCACACCTAGTTCTAGTGAAAGTCTGTGCGTCACCTGCAGATCTGGGCTTTGAGTTGGATGTAGTACCTGGCATGCGACCCTTGGGGAAGGGTAAGTGTGTTCTAGGGGCAAAAAAGAAAGATACATAAGATTACTAGGGTAGCCAAAGGAACTGACCGGGACAGAATTACTATTGTCTCCAACATCTACTTTCTCTTTGTTCATTAGTAATTGAACCCCAAAATCTCAGCTGCACAGACGGCCATCCAGACAAAAACAAAACAAACAACAACAAAAACAAAAATCTTCAACAGGACTATATATTATTTTTGAGCCAGAGGAAATGAGTGGAAGAAATGTGTGCATCTGCAGATTCATGCCGTAAAAGGGAGGTGGTACATCCTCCCCTCTCTTTCTTCATCAGGCTGTTCCAAATGACGAGCCATTTTCAACAACAGATAAAGGCTGCACCCACTGAAACCACAATTGTTTTTGTCACCCAATTTGCCCCAGCAAGTTTAGATAAGAACACATCATCAGGAAATATTCATGACTATGTCCCTAAATCTGCAACAAAATAAGCTAGATACTACTGTTCTCTGGATTTAATTTGAGCAATTTTGGAAATTCAAATTTTGTTGAATATAAAGTGATTAAACAGTTTGGGGGATTAGTTAGATTATCAGCTTAGTAACTGTAAGACAGCAAATAATAAGGGCTTCAGAAATCCAAAATCATTCTTTCTTCTCACATAGCATTTCAAGTATAAGTAGTGGGGTTTTGAGGGTGGCATCATAATATCTAGGGCAAAAGCCTCTTCCATTTTGTAACTTTGCCATACTAAATTTATATTTCTAGTCCTGACCCATCTCCTGAGCTTCAGGATCATTTATCCTGTTGCCTAATCAACGTCTCCACCTGGGTATCTGAAAAAGCTCTCAAACTAATTTCTAAAACAGAATTCTTTCTTTTCTCCTCTAAACCATAGCTCCCCTGTCTTTCCCATGTCAGTAAATGCACTACTGCTCATCTAGTTCATCAAACTCAATGGCTTAGACCAAAATTCTGGGAATTATGCAAGACAATTTTTTGTCAGCTTGAAAATGTATCCCAAATCTGACCACTTCCCACCACCTTCACTGTTGTCCCTATTCTCTAGACCATTTTCCCCAAATTCTAAATTCAATTAGGAACAACCTAATTGTACTCCCTTTACTTTTAGATGGTACAGTTCATCCCCCACACAGAGGCTACAGTGTATTGATATTCTATTGCTCCTGTAACAAACTGCCACAAACTTTGTGGTTTAAACAATATAAATTCATCATCTTACTTTTTTGTAGGTCAGAAGTCCAACTTGACTCTCACTGGGCGAAAGCCTAAGGACTGGTTGGCTGCATTATTTTCTAGAGGTGCCAGTGTGGAATCCCTGCCTCAGCTTCTGCAGGCTGCCCACACTCCAGGGCTCATAGCCCCATTCTTCCCTCTTCAAAGCCAGTAATGGTGGACTGAGTTCTCCTCATATCACTCTGACCTCTCCCACCTTCTTCCACTTTTAAGGATCTTTGTGATTGCATTGGGAGCACCTGCAAAATCCAAAACAATCTCTTTAAGCCTAGCTGATTAGCAACCTTACTTCCATCTGAAAGTTTCATTCCCCCTTGACATGTAATGTGATGCATTCACAGTTCCAGAGATTAGGGCATGGGCATTTTTGAAGGAATATTATTCTGCCTGTTATGCAGTGTAATTTTTTTTTTTTTTTTTTTTTTTTGAGATGGAGTCTTGCTCTGTCACCCAGGCTGGCATGTAATGGTGTGATCTTGGCTCACTGCAACTTCCACCTCCCTGGTTCAAGTGATTCTCCTGCCTCAGCCTCCTGAGTAGCTGGGATTTCAGACATGCCCCACCATGCCCAGCCAATTTTTTGTATTTTTAGTAGAGAGGGGTTTCACCATATTGGCCAGGTTGGTCTTGAGCTCCTGACCTCAGGTGATCCACCCCCCTCGGCCTCCCAAAGTGCTGGGATTACAGGTGTGAGCCACCGTGCCTGGCTACGCAGTGTAATTTTTAAACATGTAAATCAGATCTTATTTCCCCCTCTCTTTTAGATCCTCCATTGCCTTTTCATCCACACCTGGAACAAAATCCAAAATCCCAGCAAATAGGCCTTTCACGAGCTGCCCACTTCTACTCTCTCATTCTATTCCCCATCACTGTCTCCCCATTCATTTCTATGCAGTCTCACCAATTTGATTGCTATTTCCCAGAATGCCAAGTTCATTCCCACCTCAGAGCCCTTGAATATTCTCTTTTTTCTGCCAGGAGCTTTTCCCCTAGATATCTCCATATGGTGCCCATCCTCACTTCATTCATGTCTCTACCCAAAGGGTCCTTCCTCAAAAATACCATCCCTGATCATTTTCTGTCACTGTCACTCATCATGTCTGGTGTCAGGCATTATGGTACCACCATATCAATCTTATGTGAGTTATTGTTATTCAGTGATGGCATTATGAATTTATTTGTCCATTTATTCATTGTCTGTCTCTATCACCAGAATGTAAGCTCCATGAGGATAGGAAATTTGTTTTGTCTTTTTCTCTGTTTCATCTGCAGCACACAATGGGCATCCACATCAAATGAGTGAATAAAATGGTTGAATGTAAGGAAAAGTAGCCTATATACTCAACATTTTTACCTGGTCTCAAACATTGAAATAACCCAACACTCTTCTGCAAGAGATGAACCATTTAGATTCAGAACAATCTAGGCAGAATTCCACACTTAAGCCTCACTCTGTCCTATTTGCAATGCAATTGAAAGCCAGTGATTTGTTCCATTTTCTTCTTTGTGTGTCTTGGTTTTCAAATGAGGTGTTTAATTCCAGCCAGCATGCTAAGCATGTTCAGACTCTGTATTGAGCCTCCCGTTCCACCTTGGGGATTCTCACACAAAACAGGACAGCATTATTAATCCATTCTCTACAGATGCTGCAGTCGCACCTTGCAGATTGTCAAAGAGAAGTGACAGATGTGCAGTGCCTAGCAGCCTTGAAAGTCAACTTATGGGGTTCTGGAATTATGGCTTTCAGAAAAGTCATTATTGATCAAGTAAAGTTTCTAACTCAGAGAAAGTGATGGCTTGAGGAAAACAACATTGTTTCAGAATACGGCTGGCTTGATCTGGATTGTTCTTAACATTCTGAACCTAAGCTTCTCAATTGAAAATAAGTGTGTATGGAGAATCTGCCATGAACCAGAACTTAAGCCAGGGACCACAGCATTCAAAACAGAAGGAAACACTGTCTTTGTTCTCTGGATTCTCACAGCCATGGCAGTGAAATTGTGATTCACACTAAAGTCCACAGATGTGTCAATGTGTCTCTTTAAAACTCAGAAAAATGGCCGTCTTCCAATCACCACTTAAAATATTACAGGTGGACTTTGACATTTGCTATAGAAAACAAACAGAAAAAACAGCCACTATCAGAATTACTATTTTTTGTTCCATGATTATGGAGTAGGTTTGTGGAATGGGATTAAATTCCCTGATCATGTAAGCAACAAAGAAAATAATTGCAAAGGTTGTTGTCATCTGTACCTAGATTTAAAAAAAGCTTTCCATTCATACTAGTTTGAGATTCTGTATTCTGGTCACTGAGTCTTCACTGAATGTATCTAAAACTCACCTCCTTTCCATTTTGACCTCTTCTCTTCCTCTTCAATCTTATCTTATCTTCCTCTTCAGTTATCTTCCTCTTCAATCCTTAATGCCAACCTCAAGTCTTGGCCACTTTAGGGTTTCTGGTCACTTACAAATGAGCACTATTTGAAACCTTGAACACAAGGTTTCTAAACCACTCAGCTGGCACACCAGTGGCATAACTCCTGCCTGGCTTTCTGCCCACATCCTGCATAGAGAACCCTCTTCTGTTGCTCTCAGAATCACAGAATGACAGTCATAGAGATGGTGAAGTGAAACTGGGCATTCTTAGAGATTAGGCTAGCTTCAGATTCCTTCTGCTAGACACACTGACATTTTCTGAATAGCTAAAATTTGAGTTTTGAAGATAGGAAGAATTTTGTCTGAATCTTTTCAAAAGAAATCATGTGCTACTGCACATGGTAGGAGCTTGTTTTATTAAAGAAAATGTGATTAAGATACTTTGGAAGATAACTAAATTAAATGACAAAAGCAATTGATTCATTTTTCACCCTGGAAATCTATTTCTGAGTATTCTATGTAGGTCTCAAATCAAGAAAAATATATTTGACATCAGTGTTTCCACAGGATAGATGAAAAACATAGATGAATAGATAGATGATGTTGTTGATGATGAAGATAGATTAGATAGATAGATAGATAGATAGATAGATAGATAGATAGATAAACTGAACTCTATAAGAAAGTCTGTAAGAAGACAGGAACGTTAACCAAGAGGACATATATCCAGTCCACCTAAGGCAATTCTCAGCTTGCCTTCTCTGAAAGAAATGAGATAGTAAAACACTAAGAAAATCTTTAAAAGGAAGAGCTGATCCTTTACATTGTTTTTGGCAATAAAAACAGTGAGCTTTCAGAGATTAACAAGAAAGCCAAGCAATGCCCTGAAGTTCCAGGTCACTAGAAGATGCTGACTTAGACATGATCATATTAGTGCTTTGTTCAGTGACTTCCAAGTGAGTGCACATACAACTGATATCTTCAAAATTCAGTCTTTTAAATAAGCATTGCTTAAAAGCAATATCTTAACCCATTTTAATTTTTTTTTCTTAATCATTTGCATCTCTATGTTCTCCTGGTAAAAGAAGTGTGGTGGCCCTAGAGCAAATATGTTTTGCAGCTTTTGTGTTTGGAGAAGGTGGAGGGAGAGCAAGGAAGCTGGTGTTTACTAAGTTTTTCCTATGTACCAATTATTTCACATATATTAATAGATTTCATCCTTACTAGTATCCAGTGTTTGTCTAATAATCTAACTGTAGAAATAAGAAGCCTGAAACTCGGCGAGTTTTCAAATCACATGGCTGGGGTTTGAACTCAGGTATGTCTGACTCTTGAGGTCACACTCTTACTAATATACTGGCTGCTGAAGAACTTTAGGTTTAAAGAAAGGGAAAAGGAAAATTACAGGGAGAGGGAAAGAATAGAGCTACAGTCAAACTCCATGTGTGCCAGGTCTCATAGTTCAAAGGCATAGCAGCATAAGACCACCTGCCTGGCCTGTAGTGGAGTGCAGGTAGTAGGTAGACATAAGGAATCTTGACATACAAAGGGCTTTGGTGATCAGTGAGCTCAGAACCTTTATCTTAAAGTTAAGGAAACCGAAACTGAGAAAGCTCCTTGTCCAAGGTTATACTTGACTTTTGACAATTTGTCAACATCAGAGCTAAGCCTAGAACCCATAAATCTTCATTCTTAGCTAAACTCATTCCATTATTCCATTCATTCTACTTGAGAAGGAATTCTTAGACATGGGACCTGCAACAATTTCCTACGGAGATCAAAATCAAGTGCAGAAGAAAAGACTTGAGCCTGTGACCTGAGACTACTCAGAAATCCTAACATTTATTCAAAGTAATGAGTCCTTTGAAGAGACTCTTTCTTATTACAGTAAAGCATAAATTTAAATTGCAACCAAAAGAAAATAACTTCACCCTTAATCCCAAATTTATCTTCTTTGCATAAAGAGCATGGATTAAGAGACAGTATTTACTTGCTGTGTTGCCTTAAGTCACTAAACTTCTCTGAGTTGCATTTTAATTATCTATAAAATGAAGATAGTAATAATACAGAGGTTCCTCATTATCTTAATTTTATTATCTGAGTCTGCACCATAATGAGACTGCACAAGAAATCAAAAGCCATCATAACATGAAAATATCCTCTAATGCTCTAATGAGTTGCTCATTTATGAAATTAGTCTGCTCTCCACATCCCTTCTCTTTTAAGATTTGTATTTATCTCTAACCATTAAATCAATGCCTTTGATCATTAGTCTATAAATATCTTGCAAATCCTTTGGCAAGCAAAACCGTAAATCTCAGAAAAGTTTCAGACTCTCAAGCGGTGAATGAGAGCAGTGCTGGAGAACAGTGCAAAGTCACACACAAAGCAACGGACACAGAAGGATATCTGGCCTAGTTAGCACCTCAAAACCACAGAAGAGAGAAAAGGTAAGGTTGGTGACAGGGCAGGAATTTTAAAGAAAAAATATTTGAATATCAACATAACAATAAAAGTCTTTGGAAAAGCTGACTAAACCTTGACTATTTCTCAAAAGTGACCTTTGATGATTCTTTGCAAGTTAACAACAAAAAAGGGTGTTGCATTGTGTTCTCATTTATAGGTTTTGCCAGAAATCATGGTTTTTTTTTAAAAAATGAACTCCATTATTTTCAGTAAATATGTCTCATTGTCATTATAACCAAAATTATTACATTTATGAAAAATATAGTATTTTTATTACCTTTACTTTTTAAAGATAAAGTCTCAATTGAATCCTTTTTCCCTTATATACTATGAAATTTTTGTTGCAGCTTTAAGTGAATTTTTTGTAGTGAATAATTACCCTTGCATAATAAGGCTCTCTTTTATCTGTACCATCTTCTATTGTTACAGTAAACAAATGAGATAAAACTTGCAAATGCAATTTACAGATTCTAAAGTGCTACATTAATGTTAGAATTTACTGTTTCCAAAAAAAAGTTTGTTTATTATGTGCAAGTTACCTCCACATACATTATTTATTTTATTCTCAAAACAACTCTTGGAAGTAGGTATATATCATCTCCAAACTATAAATTAGCAAAATGAAAAAACTTGTTCAAGGTCATGTAGCTATTAGGTGGCTTAGTTATACTGAGAGCCCAAATTGGCTGTCCTCAAGTCTATGGTATTCATTCTATTAATTTGAACCATATAAGCCACCATTTTTCAGTTCAATAATGGTTGAACATCTGCATTTCATATGATTCTACCTTTCACATTCATTCAAGAAGTATTACTATCTATTCCTCATCAGATACTAATCTGAATTCTAGGGATACAGTAGTGACCAATACAAGCAAAGTCACAGTTCTCATGAAAGTTACATTCTAGTATAGACCATAACATATAAACAATGAAGCAAATAATTTAAATAAACAGAACAAATGGCTTACTGCTGTTATGTCCTATGCAGAGGATTAATAACAAGTAGCATATAGAAAGTGTCTGCTACAGGCCAGATAATGTAGCACTTTGCATAGATTAAGTTATTTAATTCTCATAACTCTATGAAGTAGGGAATATTACTATCCTCATTTTTTGGATGAAAATGTTGAAGTACAGAGAGGTCAAGTTACTCGTCCCAAGTCATGTAGCTGGTAGTAAAGGAGCCAAGCTTCAAACCTAACCAATCTGACCCTTAGAGGCACTCTTAAGCACCATGCTGTACATCAAGTCAATGAGATAAAAAGTAACTGATATCTAACAGATAACTAGAATTGCTTCTCAACATCATTTTTTTTTATTAGTAATAGTACAGTGTTCAGTCTTCCTACACAAATACAAAATATAATGGATTATCTCAAATGACAAATTCTTCCCTCTAGTTCTTTTGCTAAATGGGGATTCTAGGAATCGGAGCACATCAGCCAAGAACAGTTTCACTCAAAGTCTACAGCAACTGCTTAGGCTCTCAACATCTCCATGTGGACCCCCTGCAAGATTGTATTAACATGCACAGTTTACTCATAGTCTTGAGGACAACAGTTTACCACTCAATAATACTGGAACCGCACCATGCAGTCCTACAACTACTCCTTCCAGGAAGGTGCAAAATTGGAAAGAAGTGTTGAGTGAACTGGAAATAGCTGACTTGAGGATGATTTCATCTCTCTTGTTGCCTCTTTACTTACTGTTCAGCTGTGATCCTTGCTCATCCCCAGATCTGAAGATCAGAGGAAATGATGATCGTATTTCCAATTAGAACAAATCGTAGCTATCTTGAGCTGTATCATTAATCCTTTCAGGGACATTTGTATTGTGTTACTCATTCTGTAGCCTAATGAGGCATAAAAGAAGAATCTCTTTCCTTTTCCTGTATCCAAATGTAGGTCCAAATAATTGCTCCTGCTGCTGGAGACTAAGGTTAATTTAAAGTAAAGACACAGCTGGGGAAATGTTCATTGTTTAAGCAATGGAATCAAATGTGGACAGGCACTGTCATAAAACTATCACCTCGTGACTTTCCTTTTTGCAGTCTGATCCTCAATTTTGTAATGCCTATTTGCCTACTGTTTATGAATGTAAGAATTTTCCATTCCTTATGCACCAATGATTTTTTTCAATAAAATTATTTAACATAGTTCCCTATAGTAAGGACATTTTCACAGGCTTGCACTGAGCTCCATGAGCATAAGGAATTCTGAGGAAATAAAAAAAGTAAACAATAATTATAGTAATAACAACAATAAAAAACTGCTTAACATAACACTTTTAGTATTTATTAAGTCACTCTCTTATTTAAAAACACGTGCTGAACCATGCATTATGGCTGGGGATACACAGATGACTAAGGAACCATTTCCACTTTTAAAGAGTTTGGAATGTAATGGGAAAAGCAAAGAAGAAGTGCTACATTTAATAGCGATACTTCAGCATAAACATTATAAAAACCAAAAATATGGCTGATCATTTTTCTCACTAGTCTCCAGTGTTTCTTTTTAGCTCTTTTGAATACTAATCTTATTCAAGAGAGGCTGACCCTGTAGATTTATCTCCCAAAACACCTGATGAATGTGACATGTCCAATTAGTAATAGTGGTTTGGGCAAGTTAGGTATGCTCCTTTGGGGGAATATGTATCAGTATGTCAGTTTGAAGAGCAAACTGTTTTGAGAGAAAATACACCCAAGACATTTCATTTTCTCCTCCCCTCTCCTTCCTCTCTCTTCACCTTTAAACTTTATTAAAATTGTGTCTTGTAAGAATCAACTGGAGTGCTTGTTAAACATCCAGACCCTTTCACTGGAGAGTCCTACTGAGTGAATGCTATAAACTCACTCATTTCTTCTTCTGCAGTCAAAAGAAATATATATATTTTCCACTCTGTTTAGAATAGGATTAGAAAAGAATCCTCTCTTTGGCATTCTCAGAAACAGTAAGTGTTTTCTGGGCTGTTGCTAGGTGCTTTAGCAGATTACTTTGCCAGTCTCCTTAGGAACTCTGTCAGTTAGCTAGTTTGCTATTTGTGTATCCAAATTATTGATTTTGGATCAAACTGTAAGATGCAATAATAAGAACATATTTACCAAAAGTAAGTGAGTTGAAAACCTAACCCAGATTTATGTTTGAAAACTACTGTTATCAGAAATGAAGGGACCAGAGTTAAACCTACCCAAGAAATGCTACCAAATTGAAAGCCAAATTGTATGTTAGGAGAAATTTGGTTTATTACTCCAAACTTCTTTATTAATTAACTTCTTGCTCGATGACATCATTCCCTTTTAAGTATTCAAAGTGTCTATAGTATGTTCACCCATTTCCTAATCAAAACCTGCTCTTAGAAAAAGAATAGATACTTTACTTGTGTTAGAGATATATATTTGAAAATCAATTCCTTGTGAAATAAGTAATTCTAGTTGTAGAGTCAATAATCATAAAGCAGGCTAAGGAAATTTTGTTGTTTTGTCCTATGAATGAGGCATCTTGATACACTGAAATCACACAATGCAGGCTAGGAATATAATTGCAACTTGGTAAACAATCAAATTCTTGAAGACTTTAGAGATTTGTAGTTACATTTTTTGAATTACAGAGCCAGTACTGATTGTGCAAGTGAAAACTAACTCTTTTATAATGTATAGAAGACAGATAGATAATTAACATACTGAGATGAAAAAACTAATTAATATTTAAAATCAAAACAGAGTCTGTTTTTAACTACTGATAGTATATTTCTCATTGGAGAAATAAATACTTATGCAGCTCCTCTGCTCTCATACCCTTGCAGAAACTGGGGAGGGAGAATAAGACCACAAGGGAGGGGCCTGTGGCTTTGACTTTGAAGCCCTAGGATGAATTTCAGAATAAGAGCTGGAGAAAACTTCATGAAAAAAAATAAAAATAATTTGAGGAGGGCTAGAGTTTCTTCTCAGCAGAAAGCAGAAGAGAAAGGATAGAAAGTAACATAGTGTTGATAATAAGTCTTCCTGAAAGAATAGCAAATACTGGTTTATTTTTGTGACTTCACTGAAACCATCTCCATCTTTACAAACAGTAAAGTATCCAAGATTGAATCCGCCAAAATGCCTCATGGGAGCATTGTTTTTCTTTTTGGTCATTTTTGAAGGAAATGGAAGAAAGGCTTTGTGTTCAATGAATACATCATGGAATGAGGACAGCACAGTTGGTAGAAGAGGATAATTCAGACACTGTCCTTTTTGATCAGGAGCCAGATCTCAGCCCCAAAAACAACCAGGATGATGCAGTCATCACTCCCATCACCACTCCCACAACTGCACAATCATATGTACACACATGAACTATCTCTGCCACTGTCCATAGGAAGGAGTTTGAGCCAACTTTCTTTGAAACTCAAAGGGCAACTCGCATCTCAGCCACACATACAATATGTAGTTAATACGCAGTATTTATAAAAGAGCTTTAGAAATATATTTAAATCAATCTAAATATGGGATGTAACACAGACATTAGCATTTATGTATTTCGATGGTAGCATTTGGTTGTTATCCATTTAAGTTCCCTTAATTGTTTTGAATTTTATTAGGCGGTAGCGTGGGCAGATATATGGGAAAGAGGGAGGTAGAAAGGGACATACAGTACTCAACCCTAAAAAGAACTTCCGGTTCGACCCTAAGGTATTATAAATGGAAGCATCCTGCACTGCAACTTTCTACCTTGACCCTAATGTGAAGGAACCAAACATGTATGAATCAGTTGCTACCTCATTCTTTTTATTCAAACCCCCACCAATTGTTCATCCCTGAGATGAGAACACATAGATCAAAATCAAAATATTTTTTCTAGATGTTGGTCTGCAGGCCTGTTTCTCTCAGTCACCACTAATAGACTTCAACTGATGTGGGGCAATAATTCTAGATAAGTGATTCTACTTGGCAGACCCAACTTCTTCAGCTATGCTGTTTATATTCGGATAAAGGTAGCAGAAAGCCCAATGGTGACCATAGATCCCAGTAAATTTCCCAATCTATATTTACAAATAATTCTAGTATTTTGATCCCTGTTCATCTTACTCCTAGCAATTTTCTCACTGATTTCAGGCTTAAGCTGGGCTCAGGAGATGGATGATTAATTAACACCCTAAAACCCCAACAATATAATTAATTTCCAGTGAAAATTATGCTATAACTAAAACAGAAGTAACCTGGTAATTGATGTTGATTGCCTTGCAACTATGTCTTGGATGCCATCTCTAAAAAGGAAGCCAATTTGCCAAAAATGCATGTTAAATGCTGTACGCAATTGATTCTGCATGTTATTAAGTGAAGGAGGATATTACTTACAGGGTTATTCATTTTTACTTTACCTTCATGAATGTTTAAAACCTGTAAATCACTTATAACAATTAAGACAATTAACTTTGTGGGGAACTGTGGATTTGGAACCTCATAACACTCTTTAAAATCTCTGATATTTTCTTCTTTTACTGGAATTCACTTTGATAAACCACAAGTCAGAATAGCAATGTATTTGGCTCCCTTTTTAAACACCCTGTGTATGTTCCTATTGAATTTTAGTTTCCTTTTTAGCGGGAAAAAAAGAAATAGTAACCCTTCCACATATTTTATGAGGCTGAAATATTTTGACAGATCCTGATTACTGAAAGATTTTAAGTTATATATTTCACATCAAATTTACAGCTGAACTTGTTTTTTATTGAGTGTTCTAATAAATAACAAAAAAAAAAACCCTGGATCATGTGGTATTTTAGTTAATAGCAGCACTACATAATAGATGTGTGTGTGTGTTTGTGTGTGTGTGTGTGTGCGCGCGTGTACTGCATCTAATTGTAATATCCGAATAGGATCAAAATATTTCACATATTGGCATATTTATTTAAAATATCTTTCTAAAATATATGGAATAGAAAATAGTGAAATAAATACCAGCACTTATTAAGCACTTACATTTCAGGTGCTTCATAGAATATGGCTCATTTAATCTTCATGATGGCCTTATTACAGTGTTTTCAAACTTCAGTCTACACAAGGGTCCTCTGTGCAACTTGGTAAAAATGCAGATCCCCAGAGTCCATTCAACCAAGATTCTGATTAAGTGGATCTGGAAGGATTTAAAGGATCTCTATTTTTAACAAACCTCTCCAGATTACTCTGACACTGTTAACCTGTGGAACACACTGTAAGTACCGATGCTTATTAAATACTGCCTAACAAAATTTGACCATAATCTTAGATAAATAAACTAAGAATCAAGAAACTTAAATGTCTTGTTTAAGTTCTCCTATTCATGAAAAATAATGCTTTTGCTCTTGAGATTAAGCATTTAATTCTCATGAGGAATGGGGAAAAGTTAAGAAATAGGAACAAAAACATGAGACAGTGGCATTGGAAAGTGATGACTATAAAAATAAGGAATAGTGGTAAGGTCTTTGGTTCTGGTCATGGCTGAGTATCTGGTATCAAACCTATCCTCTTCTTATCATAAATTGGTGTAAAAGGTGGATAAAATATATCAAGTAAGTGTTTTCAGACACTGTTTAGCAATTAATACTAGGCTCTGGCCATTGAAAGAAAGGAAACATGAAGATGAGTACTACATTTACCCTGACTTTCACCCTGAGAGTATTTTCTAATCTAGGGCAAAGAGAAATAAAGTCCAAAAAGAGTGGCAGTCTTGCTGGATCAAATAAACCATTTAGGGCTTCCAAGACATTTGGATTTCGAGATATGGTATTATATAAGAAGGACCCAAAAGCAAGGGGCACCAAAATGTTTGTAGCCATTTCCCCTAGGACATTTGGCCAACTTCTAAAATACACACTTGTAAGGCAAGATTTCAAATGGCCTACCAGAGAAAAACCACTTGGAGGCTAAAGGGCTTAGCAAAGATTTCAAGCCTACAGAGCAATAAGAAAATGTTGGAGGCTGGGTGTGGTGGCTCACACCTGTAATCGCAGCACTTTGGGAGGCCGAGGAGAATGGACCACAAGGTCAGGAGTTGGAGACCAGCCTGTCCAACACAGGAAAACCCCATCCCTACTAAAAATACACAAAATTAGTCAGGTGTCGTGGTGTACACTTGTAATCCTACCTACTCGGGAGGCTGAGGCAGGAGAAACACTTGAACCCAGGAGGTGGAGGTTGCAGTGAGCTGAGATGGCACAACTGCACACCAGACTTGATGACAGTACAAGACTCTGTCTCAAAAAAAAAACCAAAAGGAAGCAAGGAGGGAAGGAGAGAAGGAAGGAAAGAAGGAGAGAAGGAAGGAAGGAAGGAAGGAAGGAAGGAAGGAAGGAAGGAAGGAAGGAAGGAAGGAAGGAAGGAAGGAAGGAAGGAAGGAAGGAGAGAGAGAGAGAGAGAAAGGAAGGAAGGAAAGGAAAGGAAAGGAAAGGAAAGGAAAGGAAAGGAAAGGAAGAAGGGAGGAAGGGAGGAAGGGAGGAAGGGAGGAAGGGGGGAAGGGGGGAAGGGAAAAGAAAAGAAAAGAAAATGTTGGAACTGAGGCCCAACGAGAGTAGAGAGACCTTTGTGAACATCTCAGGCTTTCAGCTGAGACCTTGAAATGGCCATGCTCTAGAAGTAATGACCATGTGCCAGCAGTAGGGGACACTCTCAGAGACTAAGGGCAAAAGTGCAATAGTTCCATCCTAATAACTCTGGAAGCAAGCCTCAGCAGAATCAACCTCCAGTAATGTAAATATGTACCAGAACAAACTTTAACTCCATTAACTCTCACTAGAGGATAACAACAAAATCTAGAGCCTTTATTACCCACAGTGTCCAGCACATAAAATAAAACTTACCAGACAACAAATGAGGATGACACAATGACTAGTAATCAAGAGATTAAATAATTAATGGAAGAGACTGAGAGATATTATAGATATTGAAGTTAGTGAACAAGGTCTTCAAAATAACTATGATTAACATCTTAAATAATATAGAAGAAGAATGGACAAAGTGGAGTATTTCAGTGGGGAATTAGACAAAAAGGACTCAAACTGGTATTAAAGATCTGTAAAATAAAATATATGAAATTTAAAACTCATTGGATAAATAAAGAGTGGACTGGACACAGTGGAAGACAGTATTAGTGAATTAGAAAACTGTTCAATAGAAAAATATCCAAGCAGAGGAATAGAGAGGAAAAAAAGAACCAGAAGACTACATAAGACACATGTGGGACACATTCAAAAGGCCTAACACATGTGTAACTAGAGTCCTAGAAGAAGAAGAAAACATATCCTCTATTTGAATAAAAGTTGGATGAGGATTTTTCAAATCTCGAACTGGTATTAAGGACAATAACCCATAAATTCACGGTATTTAGCAAACTTCATGCAGGATTTAACAAATAAAAATAAAAATCTAGGCACAATGTAGTCAAATTAATTTATGAACAAAAGCAAACAACAAATTTAGCCAGAACAAAAAGGATACTAGCTTCAAAGGATCAATAGTAAAAATAAAGTATATTTTTGCATAGAAAGTTGGAAATTTCTTTAAACAGCAGAAAGAAAAAGTGCTGCCAATTTAAAAGTCTGTACCCATAAAATACCCTTCAAAAATAAAGTCAAAGACAATAGAAAGTAAGAATGGAAAAAAGCTAAAAGAAAGATAAAAGTAATTTTATCTTGAAAGAAATTTATTCTCAGTAGACTTCTAAAAATAAACGGAGAACAACAGAAAAGGATGAAGATTTACACTATTCTGCAAGTTTATTAAATAAAGAAGAATTCAATGAAGGGTTCCATTTTCTCAAAGAATTGTTATATCACTGAAGCATGAGGAATATTATTGAATTAGACTCAGAAATTTTAATTCAAGTCTTCCTATAAACTTTAAAATGTGTTAATTTTATTATGACAATTTGTTAGTAACAAGATGAAGTATAGCAATGAAACTGACCCAATACAACATAATAATCATAAGTCATATACACCAGAATCTGGTCTGCTAAATTTCTAGTTTTCATTTTCACGACCTCAGGAACTGCTACATAAATCAGCATATTCTCACAACAGACATTTCGTGACATGTTGTTTGAGATTAACAGAGAAAGAAATTCAATGTGCAACTGTGGTTTCATTCTGTAGACTGTAAGCTTTCATTGTGTGCCCACTGAGGGCAAAGAATCAGACGTAGCTCCCTCTAAATACAGATACAAGGAGCAGATGACAATATCCAGGATGGATCAGCTCTAACTGCATGGAAAATAATGCATATCAAAGAAGGAGAGTAGTTGAGGGTTGTTATGGAATTTTACCTTCTAAATTTCCTATTCATGTATCATTTATTGATGATTGACTTTGTACTTGATGCTGTCCTAACTACCAGGGAAACAAATATTAAGTCAACAAAATCCCTCTCAAGAATTTATAGTCTAACAGGAAAAGAGATAAACACAAAAACAAATAAATGTGGTGAAGTGTCCTAGGTAGCATAATAGAAATCTAGAAGGTTACAGTGTGACACAAAGGAGAAAATAAGCAATTCATCCTGGGATGTGTCAGAAAAGTGTTCATAGGGGAGGTGACATGAGTTCTAAATTCTGAAAGATGAGAGGCCATCTGCCAATGGCCATGAAGGAGAAAAACATGTCAGACAGAAGAGGCAAAGAGGAAGGGCATGGGTTAGTATTACCACGTAATACTGTAATACTAGTAATGTAGTACTAGTATTACTAGTACTAATAGTATCACTAGTAATACTAGTAATAGTATTACTAACTTGGGGGTGAGTCTGACACTCTGTGAGGTGAGGCATGGTGAAAAGGGATGCTGCAGAAGTTCACAGAGGAGGGATTATTGAGTATATCCTATGTCATGTATAAAATATAGGGTCTTATTTTGATGACAAAAATGCTATTACACAGTCCAAACCCTCCTCAAAAGAAGTAAATGCAACTGAACTCTGTTAAAACTGCACTGTCTAATATGGTAGCCAGGAGCCACATGTGGCTATTTAAATTTAACAAAATTAAAAATTTAGTTTGGTTGCACTAGACAAATCTTTAGTAACTATAAGGTGCATTTAGCTAGTGGCTACTGGATTCTACAGCACACTCAGCAGCTTCATAAACCTAACCTTGTCTTTCACTCAAGTAAAGGCCAAAACAGAAGTTCCAGATTAGAGGCAATGGAAGTTTGATTATCACAGTATTCAGAAATTCAAACTGTCAGAATCTTTGCTGTCTTCAAATCATGGCTTCCCAAATCACCCTAAACATCAACACCCAGACAAGAGATTGGAGAAGAGTATTAAGGGTTACTTGTAAGTGATTTTATAACCAGAACTCCAGGTGACATAAATCTTTTCTGCTAACATCTCATTGACTAGAACTCAGTCTCACGGACACAAGAAGGCTGGAAAATGTAGTGTAGTTGAAAGTCCAGAAAGAATAGAAAACATGTGAAGATGATCCTACAATCTTACCCACCCCTTGATAATTGGAAGTCTTCATTATTAAACTTAATCATTATACTATGTCTTTATGGTACCTGGAGCCATCTTCACTAAAGGCTGTTTGCCCTTCTGCTAAATGCTCCCAGGCTTGAGTTTTATTTATTTATTAATTTTTATTTTTAAAATCATACTTTAAGTTCTAGGGTACATGTGCACAATGTGCAGGTTTGTTACATAGGTATACACGTGCCATGTTGGTTTGCTGCACCCATCAACTCATCATTTACATTAGATATTTCTCCTAATACTATCCCTCCCCCAATTCCCCACCCCCTGACACGCTCTGATGTGTGATGTTCACCCCATGTCAATATGTTCTCGTTGTTCATCTCCCGAATGAGAACATGTGGTGTTGGGTTTTCTGTCCTTGTGATAGTTTGCTTACAATGATGGTTTCCAGCTTCATCCATGTCCCTGCAAAGGACATTAACTCATCCATTTTTATGGCTGCACAGTATTCTATGGTGTATATGTGTCACATATTTTAATCCAGTCTATCGTTGATGGACATTTGGGTTGGTTCCAAGTCTTTGCTATTGTGAATAGTGTCTCAATAAACATACATGTGCATGTGTCTTTATAGTAGCATGACTTATAATCCTTTGGGTATATACCCTGTAATGGGATGGCTGGGTCAAATGGCATTTCTAGCTCTAGATCCTTAAGGAATCACCACACTGTCTTCCATAATGGTTGAACTAGTTTACACTCCCACCAACAGTGTAAAATCATTCCTATTTCTCCACATCCTCTCCAGCATCTGTTGTTTCCTGACTTTTTCTTGATCACCATTCTAACTAGTGTGAGAAGGTATCTCACTGTGGTTTTGATTTGCATTTATCTGATGACCAGTGATGATGAGCATTTTTTCATGTGTTTGTTGGCTGCATAAATGTCTTCTTTTGAGGAGTGTCTGTTCATATCCTATGCCCACTTTTCGATGGGGTTGTTTGTCTTTTTTCTTGTAAATTTGTTTAAGTTCTTTGTAGATTCTGGATATTAGTTTTGTCAGATGAGTAGATTGCAAAAATTTTCTACCATTCTGTAGGTTGCCGGTTCACTCTGATGATAGTTTCTTTTGCTGTGCAGAAGCTCTTTAGTTTAATGAGATCCCATTTGTCTATTTTGGCTTCTGTTGCCATTGCTTTTGGTATTTTAGTCATGAAGTCTTTGCCCTTGCCTATATCCTGAATGGTATTGCCTAGGTTTTCTTCTAGGGTTATTATGGTTTTAGGTCTTACATTTAAATCTTTAATTTATCTTGAGTTAATTTTTGTATAAGGTGTAAGGAAGGGATCTAGTTTCAGCTTTCTACATCTGGCTAGCCAGTTTTCCTAGCACCATTTATTAAATAGGGAATCCTTTCCCCATTGCTTGTTTTTGTCAGGTTTATTGAAGATCAGATGGTTGTAAATGTGTGCTGTTATTTCTGAGGGCTCTCTTCTGTTCCATTGGTCTATATATCTGTTTTGGTACCAGTACCATGCTGTTTTGGTTAATGTAGCCTTGTAGCATAGTTTGAAGTCAGGTAGCATGTTGCTTCCAGCTTTGTTCTGTTTGCTTAGGATTTTCTTGGCTATGCGGGCTGTTTTTTGGTTCCATGTGAACTTTAAAGTAGTTTTTTCCAATTCTGTGAGGAAAGTAATTGGTAGCTTAATGGGGATGGCATTGAATCTATAAATTACCTTGGGCAGTATGGCCATTTTCATGATATTGATTCTTCCTATCCATGAACATGGAATGTTCTTTCATTTGTTTGTGTCCTCTTTTATTTTGGTGAGCAGAGGTTTGTAGTTCTCCTTGAAGAGGTCCTTCACGTCCCTTGTAAATTGGATTCCTAGGTATGTTATCCCCTTTGTAGCAATTGTAAATGGGAGTTCACCAGACTTGAGTTTTAAATAGTAGTTTTCCGATTTTCCACCTTCTGTTTCACTGTTAACTATAGTAGTAGTAATAGTGGTGGTAGTACTTGTCATTGTTGTTGTTTTAGTTTCCCCACTAAACTAAACTTAAATGAAACAAAAAAGTCTATAAAAATAGATATATAAACTTGTTTTATAAGTAACCCAAGTTTTCACCCTTTCATGTCACTTGGATACTATATATTTCATTCTCAGAATAAAGTGCAGTAGATTTGTGACTTCTACTTTTCTCCCTACTTATAGATTACCTCATTTATTTTAGAAATATATAAAAGTTTTTTTGTTTTTTGGTTTTTTTTTTTTTGAGACAGAGTTTCCCTCTTTCACCCAGGCTGGAGTGAAGTGGTATGATCTCGGCTCACTGCAACCTCTGCCTCCCGGCTTCAAGCGATTCCCCTGCCTCAGCCTCCCAAGGAGCTGGGATTATAGGTGCCCGCCACCATGCCTGGCTAATTTTTGTATTTTTAGTAGAGATGGGGTTTTGCCATGTCAGCCAGGCTGGTCTCGAACTGCTGACCTCAGGTTATCCACCCACCTCGGCATCCCAAAGTGCTAGGATTAAAGGCGTTAACCACCACGCCCAGCCAAAAGTTTTGAGATGGCTAGAAATCTGGCAACTTTAAGTTAGCCATTATTCTTTACGTCTCTGTTATAAAATACTTATTTTTATAGATCATCTATTTTTTCTGGCCTAGTAACTGGTAACATTTGCTCTATTGCATAGGAATTTCTATGTAATAAATGCCACCTGTAGCCAAGAGAGAAAAAACATCGTTTATAAAGTAACTTTTAGACTTTCTGCAATGCTAATATATACGATATCCAGAAGCCTTTGGCAAACATAATTTTAAAATATTTCAGTTTATAAAATACTTCTCTGGAAGGAGAGAATATGCAATACTGACATATAATTAATATTTTGAAACACATCTTTATTATTAACTTATTGAACAGGCATTTATTGATCATCTACTATATGCCAAAAACTGTTCTAAGCACTAAGGAAATAGTGGTGAAGAATCCGGACATGATCTCAGCTCACAGGAATGTATATATCTGGGAAGAGTTATAGGCCTCAGTTCACAAAAGAGTTTACAGAAAAGTGTGCCAAAAAAATTGTTATGCAAGTAAGTGTTAAAACAGATGAAAAGAGGTAAGTGAATTAATATTTTACCTTGGGCTTTGATTAGTAAGGCATAGATTTCACAAACCTATAGCTATGTTTGGAAATGGACTTGGAAGAAGGAACACTCAATAAGTACATAGGTATGATATTGATAACCATGTGTACTTAAGATTAAGATCATTGTCCTTAGCAGGTAAATACTTGCATCTAAGTTAACAGAACTCATATAACCTCATCTCAGAGTTTGAAATATTCAACTTGCTTGGACATATTTTGTGGCAAATTCATCCTAATAAGAGGCCAATCCAAATACAGTACTATTCAAAACCACAGTCATACACACAGGCTCAAATTCTGTTTTTGAGGTGGACAGTTGGTAATGGTCTTATTTTGTTCCTGTGGCTATAACAAAAACACTTTAGACTGGGTAATTTATAAAGAGTAGAAATTTACTTCTCACAGTTCCAGAGGCTGGGAAATCCAAGATCAAGTTGTCAGTGGATTCAGCATCTGGTGAGGGCCCATGCTCTGCTTCCAAGATGGCACCTTGTTGCTGCATCCTCACCAGAAGCAGCAGACAGGGAAAAAGGGACAAAGTCGCTCCCTAAAGCTCTCTTATCAGGCATTAATCCCATTCATAAGGGTGGAGCTCTTATGGTCTCATTACCTCCTAAAGGCCACACCTCTTAATACTGGTGCATTGAGAATTAAGATTCAACATGAATTTTGTAGGGACAAAAACCTTCAAACCATAGCAGTAGCATTTGCACTGAAAGGTTGGTGAGGAACCACAAAGTCTAGGTGGTGTCCTCACTGAAGAGCTTCTGCCGTTTCAAACCACCTCTCAAGCCTCTCCACATGTAACATCAGAAATATTTCCTGTTTGGGGAAAGATGCATGTCAGAGTATCAACACTTCTTACACATCAGGTGACTAAATCAGGTAGGTAGATTTTTTCAATTTTTTATGAAGATTCTCATACATATGGCAAAGTTGAAAATATTTTACATGAAACATCCTCATTCTCATCACCTAGATTCTAGCTTAATATTTTACTACACCTGTTGCACCACTTATCACTCTACCTATCTTTCTATCCATTTATCAATTTTACTTTTGACAAATTCCAAAGCAAATTGCAGGCATCCAAACAATATGCACATTAACAAAAATTCAGTATTTTTAGTAGTTTCCTTTTCTTGAATTTACGTGCCATGAAATGCTCAAATTTTAAGTGTATAGTTAGTGAATTTTGACAAATGAATATGTCTGTGTTATCCAAACCCCTAGTAAGATATAGAACATCATTAGCACACAAAGAAGTTCTCTCAGACCCTTTGCCAGTTGATTCTTAAACACTAGAGTCCACCAGAGACAAACATTGTTCTGATATTATTTTACTGTAAATTAGATTTTCTTGCTTTAACATTTAATATAAATGACATCATAGAGCATATATCCATATTCATTATATAGTATACAATATAAGACTTCTTTCACTTGGTATAATGATTTTGACATACTATCCGTATTATATAAATATTGTCCATACAGGAAGGCGAACATTACACACTGGGGCCTGTTGTGGGGTGGGAGGAGGGGAGAGGGATAGCATTAGGAGATATACCTAATGTAAACGACAAGTAAATGGGTGCAGCATGCCAACATGGCACATGTATACATATGTAACAAACCTGCACGTTGTTCACATGTACCCTAGAACATGAAGTATAATAAAAAATAAATAAGTATTGTCTGTATTACATAAATATTCTACTGCTTGTTTATTCATTCTTATATTTGTGGACACTTGGGTCAATTTGTAGTTAATATGAGAACATTATGCTAAGTGAAATAAACCAGGCACAGAAGGACAAATATTGTGTAACTCAACCTATATGAGGTATCTAAAATAGTCAAACTCATAAGGGAATAAAATGGTGGTTGCCAGGGACTTGGAGGGAGGAGAAAATGGAGACCTGTTTTTCAATGGATATAAAATTTGTGTCATGCAAGATGAATACATCCTAGAAATCTGCTATACACAAGTAGTACCTAGAGTTACCAAGGTAGTATTGTACACTTTAAAATACATTAAGAGGATAAATCTTATGTGAAGTGTTTTTATCCCCCTCCAAAAAACCCCACAAGGAGCAAGAAAATGTTTGGTGATGATGAATGTTTAGTACCCTGACTGTGGTGATGATTTCACAGGTGTATGCTTATGTCCAAACTCGTCAAGATGAATACATTAAATGTATACAATTTTTGTATGTGAACTGTACCCCAATAAAGTTAAAATATTTAATTAACTAAGTAATTTTAATAAAAATATGGCAGGCCATTTTCTGAAGTGGTTGTAAAATTTTAGAATCCCACCAACAATGTATGAGAGTTTTCTTTGTTCCACAAGCTAACCAACATTTGGTGTTTTCAGTCCGTTTAATTTTAGCCATTTAGGTAACTGTGCAGTAGTTTCTTGTGAATTTAATTTGCATTATGTAACAAATTATGTTAAATTCATTTTCATATAATTATAGACCATTCATATACTCTCTTTTATGAAATGTCTTTTAAACCTTTTGTTTATTTTACATTAAGTTAGTTGTCCTTTTATTACTGAGTTCTATATATCTTGAATTTCAGCCCTTTGTTAAACTGATACTTTCAATTTTGATGAATTCTAATTGACTGATACTTTCTTTTATGGTTAGTTCTTTCTGGGACTGAATAAGAAGCCTTTATCTGCTCATAAGTCATGGAGAAGTTCCACTATGTTTTTCTACAAAAGCTTTGTGGTTTTAGCTTTTACACTTCGATCTATGATTCATCTCTAATTAATTTTTTGTATGGTGTAAAATAAAGAGTATAGCTCATTTTTCCAATATAGTATCTACTTATGCTAGCACCATTTGTTGAGAAGACTTTTCTTTCAATACTAGATTGCCTTGGAAACACTTTCAAAAACCAAATAACCACATAAGAGGGGTGTTATTCCTGGACCATCTATTTTGTTCCATGTATCTATTTGTAGATCTTAATGCCTGCACTATAGTTTCTCAATTATTGTAGTTTTAGGGTGCCTGTAAATCTGAAAGTCAGATAATGTAAATCTTTCATCTTTGTTCATTTCAGTTATGTTTTGGATATTCTTTATTGTTTGCATTTACATATACATTTTTGAATCAGCTTAAAAATAGGTGGCACTATAATTTGGACAAGATTCAATCTATAAATAAATTGAAATCTTAAATCTATTGGGTTTTACAATCAGTGAACATGGTGTATGTCTGCATTTATTTAGATCTTTTTCTCAAGAACATTTTGGTAGTTTTCACTATAAAATTATTTTTTGTTTAAAAATGTTTGTTAAACTTGTTCAAATTTATTCTTTCATATTTATGTTTTAATGCTAAAATACATGGAATTTTTAACATTCAATTTTCCAATTGCTTCCTGCCAGTGTATAAAATATAACTGCTTTAAAAATATTACCTCACATTCTATGTTCATGCAAAGCAGACATACTAGTTCTAATAGGTGTTTGGCAAATTCTTTAGGATTTTCTAATCAAAGAAACATGTAATATGCAAACAGACACAGTTTTAATCTTTGCTTCGCCTTTTTATGCTTTTCTTTCTAGCTTTATTGTGATGACTAAGACCGCCAATACAATGAAGACCCCCCAGTACAATAGAAATCATTCCTAATCTTACTAAGAAAGTGTTAAATAGCTTCCAGATAGAAGAATATCCCTCTATTCCTAAATTGCTAAGAATCTTAATAATAAATTGGTATTAAATTTTCTCAGTGTCTTTTCCACATCTATTAATTAATTATATATGTGTCCTATTTTATTCCATTGATGTGATAAATTATATTAATTTTAAAAATTAGACAAATTGTGTATTTCTAAAATAAACTACCCAAATGATACTATAATATTGCTGATTTTAATTTGTTATACTTTTAAATATTTTTAGTATATTTTTATGAGGGATATTGTTCTGTAACTTTATTTTGTAACATCATTGTCAAGTTTTGTTATCAGGGTAACTTTAGCATCACAAAACAAGTCGGGAAGTGTTCCTTCTATTATCAGAAAACATTTTGTAATATTGAAAATATTTCATCCTTAAATACTTTATAAAATTCACATGTGAAAAGTTTTGAATAATAAATTCAATTTCTCAAAAGAAAATTAAGAAAATCATCCCATTTATAATAGTATCAAAAATTGTAAAAGACCTAAGAATAAACTTAACCAAGGAGGTGAAAGACTTACAGTGAAAACTACAATATGCTAATGAAAGAAATTAAAGAAGACACAAATAAATAGAAAGACATCCCATGTACACAAATTGGAAGACCTACTATGGTTAAAATGTCTGTATTACCCACAGATATATACAGATTCTATCCTATTTCCCTCCAAATCCCAGTGACACTTTTTATAGAAATAGAACAACAACAACAACAACAAAAAACAAAATTTATATGAAACAACAAAAGACCCAGAATAGCCAAATCAATCTTGACAAAGAACAAAGATGGAAGCATCACACTAATTGATTTCAAAATATATTACAAAGCTACAGTAATAAAAACAATATGGTACTGGTATAAAGACATATATAAACCAATGGAACAGAAGAGAGAGCCCAGAAATATACCCACACATATATGGCCCATTGATCTACAAAGTACACAATGGGAAAAGGAGAGTCCCTTGCAAAAATAGTGCTGAGAAAATTGACTATTGACATGCAAACAAATGAACTTGGACCCTTATCTTACACCACACACAAAAAACTAAGTTGGAATACATTAAAGACTTAAATATAAGATTTGAGAGTATAGAATTCCTAGAAGAAAACAAAGGGGAAATCTTTATGACATTGGTCTTGGCAATGATTTCTTGGATATGATGCCAAAAGCATTTAGTTTTATAAACAGCAAATTTAAATGGTTCTGCATAACAAAGGAAGCAATCAACAGAGTGAAAAGGCAACCCACTGAATGGGAGGAAAATATTTGCCAACAATATATTTGAAAAAGAATTAATGTACAAAATATGTGAGCAACTTATATAACTTAATAGCAAAACACAGAAGAAATATTTTTATTAAAAAATGGGCAAAGGACTTCAATAAACATTTTTTACAAAGAAGATACACAAATATCCAGCATTTGTAAGTGAAAAGGTAGTCAATATCACTAATCAGTAGAGAAATGTAAATCAAAACCACAATGAGATATCACCTTGTACCTGTTAGGATGCTACTATCAAAAAGACAAGGGCTAACAAGGGTTAGTGAGAGTGTAGAAAAAAGAGAACCCTGGTACACTGCTGGTGTGAATGTAAATCAGCACAGTCATTATGGAACAGTATGGAGGCTTCTCATAAAATTACAAATAGAACTACCATATTATCCAGCAATTTAACTTCTGGATATATGTCCAAAAGAAATGAAGTCAACATCTTGAAGAGATATCTGTACTCCCATGTTCATTGCAGCATTACTCACAATAGCTAAGATACAGAAACAACATAAGTGTCCATTGGTGGATAAAGAAAATGTAATGCATAGATATCATATATTTATATATGTATGTGTGTGTGATGAACCATTATTCAGCCATTAAAAAGGAGGAAACTCCACCATTTGCAACGACATGAATGAACCTGGAGGACATTATGCTAAATGAAATAAGGGGAGACAGAAAGATAAATATTGTATAATATCATTTATATGTGAAATCTAAAAAAGTCAAACTCATAGAAGCAAAGTCTAGAATGGTGGTTGCCAAAAGCCAGGTGGGAGGTGCATGGAATAGGGTGATATTGGTCAAAAAGTACAAACTTTTGGTTATAAGATGATAAAGTTCTGAGGATCTCATATATAGCATGGTGGCTATAGTTGACAATTCTGTATAGTATACCTGAAACTTGCTCAGAATTAGATCTTAAATGTTCTCACCACACACAAAAAGGAAACCACATGAAATGATGAATGTTTTAATTAGCTTTAATGTGATCATTTCATTTCGTGAATATATGTATGTATATCAAATCATCGCATTGTACAACTTAAATATGTACAATTTTTATTTTTCTATTATATCTCAATAAGGCTGTTCATAGTTAATTCTGAGGCAATCCAAGAGGTAAAATCACGATTTAATAGTTTACATTTTGCTTTTTTAAAGAAGCAGATGGAATTGGATTAGGGGTCAGAAGTCCTGAGTTCTAGTATATTGTCCATCAATTTTACTAATAGCATTTTCTTTTCAAGTTTTTAATTTTAATCTGTTATGTGATCATTGTATGTGCCTTTTCTATGTCATAGAATTATCTAGGAGGCTGAAGTGAAATAATTAAAGTAAAAGTATGGGATATATTACAAACCATTACATAAATATTAAATACTGTTATAAGAACTTTCCTTCCTTCTTTCCTTCCTTCCTTCCTTCCTTCCTTCCTTCCTTCCTTCCTTCCTTCCTTCCTTCCTTCCTTCCTTCCTTCCATCTTTCCTTTTTTTTGGGAAATCACAATAAAAAAATTTTCCATTATTTTATCTCTTGCATACATATAGTTGTTTTTAGTGCCAGAAGAAAAGGTGTTAATGTTCTTGAAAAAATTTTAAGATGCTTACTGTTGTTGTTGTTGCTCTTGTTTTAATTTGACAATACTAGATGACCTCCCACTTTGCCGTTTATAACACAGAGTCCAAAGCTAAATACATAGTTCATAATAGGAAGCTCACCCAAATGCCTCCTCTCACATCCCTTTATTTTTTTAACATCTTATTTTTATTCACTCTATTTTTTCGCGTAGTTTAACATCATAAGTCATTTCTGGTTCTGTTTTTAATTATCTACTTACACCTCATCTAATTCTAGAAAGGATTAAAACATTCATATTTAGAAGTAGATTAAAAATAATATGCCACAAACAAGGATAATGTATTCAGTCTCTAGTGTAATAAACACTCCTAGTTGATTCCCTGTCCAGAAATCTTCCATGGTCTCAACCTCTCACCCTCTCTTAGCTGCCTTAAGAAGCATCCCTTTAATATGTTTCCTCTTGTTCTCTCTCTCCCTCTTTCTCTCAGTATTTCTCTTTTTTTTTTTTTTTTTTTTTTTTTTGGACTTTCTCTTGCTGTTCTGCCTTCAACCAATCTTCTTTTCTCTATTCTGCCTTTCTTCATTCTGTCTCTATTACCAGGTCATTGGATGCCTTAGTGGTGGAGATAAAACTTTTCAAAATTTCTCCACCCAGGTAAGTTCATTACTTGTTGCTTATTGAACATTTCAGTTTTAGAAGAATGATGCTAGGAATGCACATTTGTGTGCAGTATAGAAATGTCTTAGCCCTGCCCTGGTAAATTCTGTGTGTGTGTGTGTGTGTGTGTGTGTGTGTGTGTGTGTGTGTGTGTGTTTAAATCATGAGATGATCTGTGATTGCACTTCAGATTCAAAGTGATTGGGCCCTAGATACATTTCCATGATGCCCATTTATCATCTGGGAGTTTTGAAGATTTGATTATGACAAAAGACTAGGGAGAATTCTGGCTTCACACTTTTTTGTGATAATGAAATTCTTCCCCACCAGCTACTTCACCTCAGGTCCCTAAAAATACAGCCCATTCGACAAGTGAAAAATTTATAGCTGATGCCCTCTTCTTCAATTTCTTGCTTCTGGTGCAGGCCCCACCTCTCATAATTTCACCTCAAGCCGTATTGCTGGCAGCCAGAACTTACAAAGTGGCCTGTTATCATTAGATGTACGGAAACCATTGGTTGTTAAGATTATGCCATCAAAGCAACTCCACTTTCTAAAAGGAAAGAATATGTTGTTAAAGGAGGTACAGAGCAGAGGCTTAGGTGGCAAACTGGACATAAAATTTACTGAGAAGCATCCAGTGTTTCCTTTAAATTCCGCACAAAACCTAATAAATTTCTGGAGCTTTTAATCTCACAGTGCAATAGTTTGAGTGAAGGAGGAGGAGCCACAGGGAGTGTGGCTTCCTTAACTAAATACCCCTAAATACTGTGCCGTTGCCTCCCTAAGTGGGATTATGGAGTGTGCAAATGGAAGACTTGAATTATTTATGAAAACTGTTCATCACAGGCATGGTTGCCAGGGGAATGAGGCAATGTGTCCTCAGGTAGATAGTCTCCTGCCAAAAATCTGACTTCTTTTTCTTTTGTTCTTTTGCTAATTCCAGTGATCTTTTCAAACTTTTCAATGGTAGATTCTGGAGATGTACATGTTTAATGTGGCAGAAAAACCTAGAAACACCTCCAACAAAACTGAGACAGAAGTAGCTTACAAATGAGAGTTCACATGGGAATAGACGCTGTTTTCAAGATAGAGAGTACAAAAAAAAAAAAATTACGGACTGAGGCCCCTCTATTCAAAGAAATGTGGTTATTTTACCTGTATTTTTTGTTTCACAGCTATGATGTCATTTCGTGTGATATTGATATCCCTCAGAGGAAGGATGAGGAACAAAACAGACTTGATCAAGCAGAGGATAATTTTCATTCTCATAAGCCTCATTCTATTTACAAAATGGAAAAAGAAATGCAGATATCAGTGTTGCTCTTTCCTTGCAGGGATACCTTAAAGATGTAAAGTTGCAATAAGCACAAAATTATGTATCGATCTTGTTATACTGTGGACAAAGACACATTTGCAAAATGCAAATCTGATCATATCACAGATCCCCTGGTTTAAAACATTTCAGTGATTTCTGTCTCTCTAGAGTTAAAGATGAGAATCTTTATTCCATCCCAGGCAAGCTATGCCCTGCATTATCTGGCTCTATGCCAAAACCCTTCCTAGCTCCGTCATCCAACCACACTGGTCTTCCTTCAGTCTTTCGTTTTGTGGTCACTTGAGCTGCATGGTTTTTGCAGAAGCAATTCTCCCTGTCAGGAGTGATCTTCCCTGCTATCTTCACCTAGTTAACCCACTCATTCTTCTGAGTTTATTTCCTGAGTAAAGCCTGAGCAACATATCTGACTAAGATATATTCCCCTCTTAGGTGCTTGTATAGCTCCTCTCCTTGGTAACACTGGACTTATGTCCTGTTTACTAACATGTATTTGTGGGATTGTATGTTTAATGCCTATCTCTCAACAATACTCCAAACTCTGCTTTTGTTCACCATTTTATCTCTAGAATCTAACAGTTAGATAGTAGATAACTAACGTATAGTGAACAAAGAAGAAAACAGATAAAATATGAGTGAAAAAATTTAAAAGTGAAGGAGACAAAACAAGGAAAAAGAGAAGGAAAGAGGAAAAGAAAAAGAAGGAAGACCATCTAATTGAAACAGAAACATTGAAGTCAATGATTATTTGATGTAAAACAAATCTTGCAGCACAGTTAAAACTATTTATTAGACTAAAAAAGTTATTTTTTGTTTCTTTTTACTTTCCCAAGGTACCATTTCATCTTTTCTTAAAATCCACCCCCACCACACATGGCTACTCTATACTGCTAGTCTATAAGCAAAATCTTGTTTACTGTGTTATTATCGTAGAACACTGGCATGGATTAAGATGAAGCAGGCTCTGAAAATAGTCAATGAGTCAGAGTTTTATATAGACGAATCTAGCATTCATTACACGATGTTGGAACCTTACACATCACATGAATTAGGAAAATTTTTTTCTTATAAAAAGGCCAATTTTTATGTAAATTTCTCCATATATGACTGGTAAATAGGGAAAGATGTTCTTATAACACAGAAGTATTGTTGGTTCTTATATATTATTTCCCAGTAGCTTAATGTTTTAAAGTTATCCAGGGCAAACTTTGTCACAAATAAAGAAAAAGCATAGCAACCCATGGCGATCTTAAAAAAATGCTAAGAAATCTACAAAAGCACTTTTCTTTAGTGCTTCAAGCACATGTCTACATATTCAATTATGTTAAACTTGCTGGTGAAAGTGCCAATACAGATTCAGAAGCTGCGAAGACATGAATCCCCATATTAAAATAATGGATTAACAAAATAGGCACACATTGGATCTGATTTTTAGTTTTAATAAAAATGGTCCATATTGGAAGGACGATTTTTACATTTCAAAGGACAAGTAAAAGTCACACGTTTTAAAACTGCTAATGACCAATCATCTCTGAAGCCATGTGCCAATGCTATTAGAGGTTTATCTATGCCAGCTTTTCTTTAACAGTAATTGTCTTAGTGTTTTTAGTGATCTACTTTCCGAATTTCACAGTCTTGAGTCTTCTCCCCACACCTTATTTTTCCCATAGGCTTTATTATTTTCAGTGTCCAATTTTGCAGAACGTAAGGTTATTCAATAGTGCAAACATTGGCATTAGAGTAGAAATGCCCGTATCTCTGTTTTACACCATTGTGTCTGGCTAAAAAGAGCTAAGATTTTTGTCTAGCTACCTGATTATGTTCAAGAACTTTTGAAATTAAGAAAAATATGTATTGTTTCAATATTTGAGCTGACCTCTATAGAATCTAGTCAAGTGAGAACTTAGGACTTTTGATTTTAAGTGAAGGTATGATTTTACTCTGGTCAGCAGAAAACATTCCCCAACTACCTCCATACATTTTTGTAGGGGTATTACTCATCTCCCAAATTCTGTATTTGGGTCTTTTACAATTACAAATCTTTTCTTTAAAATGATATAACTCTATGTCTCTTTATAATCCTAATACCCCCAAGGTCCTGGATAGCTAGATGCCTTCTCTGTTTCTCCATAATGTCCTAGGAGACTTTATATACAAACTTTTCCTGATAAGCTATATACATATATCTCTATCATTCATATATATATATAAAAAACGGAGGTATGCAGATTAGGCCCTACCATAACCTTGCTTCAGAGAGATAACTATGCATAGACATCTGTTCACTTGAAGAAGCTCAATGTTTCTCCCACTATTGAGCCAAAATACCCAAGGATAGATTTACACCAGTTTATACAAATATGACACAAAAATCATTAGCCTTGAGTTTCATCTTAGAGAAGGTGATCTTCTTTACAACCACTTCCCCTTGAACATGCACATAAACATGCATGTTACCTTGAGAGAAAATTACCAAGCTTCTGTGAATCTTCATTTCTCCATCTCTAAAGGGGATAGGAATACTACACACACCATAACAAAGGGTGTTGCAAAAGTTAAAGCAAATAAGGTGATGCAAGTGAATCCCTTCTTAGTGCCTGGCACATAGTAGATGTTCAATAAATGTTTAATATTCATATAATCCACAAATATTTATAGAACGTTTGCTGTATACCAAACATTAGACTGTGTTCTGGGAATAAAGAAATAAAAGATCGGATTCCTGCACTATATGAGTTTACATCCTAACAATAGTACTGGTAAGCAAATAAAGTCAAGCTACTATTGTTGAAGAATGCATATAAGGGCCAGAGGTACTCAAGGAAGGCCACACAAACCAGACTCAAAGAGTTAACAAAGGTTTTCCTGAGAAGTAATACTTGATGTGAACCTTGACGACTAAGTAGACATTAGCTAGGTAAAGAATATGGTAAGTACTATTTTAGGCAGAGGGAACATGTTTGAAGACATGGAGGCAATGAAGACTGCATGACAAATTCAAAGAAATGCAAATAATTGGCAATCCATCTAGAGGATGGATAAAGTTGACAGCCCATTATTTTGGAACTTATGCTTTCACTGGTATTGTTTATTTCACTGTTTTATAATTGTCTGGTTATTTATCTTTGTCATCTACACTATGGCCCATGAAGACAGGAACACTATCTTGTGCAATGTTGTAACTCAAGCAAAAAGTGCAGTAGTTAGAACACAGAAGGAATGCAATAAATGTTTGAAGAAGTAAATGAATGCTACCTGTCCCAAAGTGTTCATTTTTAAATACGGAAACATAGACTCAGAGAGGTTAATTCACTTATCTAAAGACACATGGTAAACCTAATATCAAACTCTGAACTACCACTCTTCTGTCAAGTCTGCATGATACCACTTCCATAGTAAGTGGGCAAAAATTGCCATTGAATTGTATCAGAGAAGCATGAGAAGAAGTCATATGATAGCATTCAATACAGATTTCGGCATTTAACCAACCTGAAATTTCTGCATTAGAAATGCGATTTACTCTTTTCTGAGATCATTTGGTAACTGAGGATTGAAGCACAGAGACACACAAATTATAAACTTTATAAATTCTACTCTGGTAATTGGGAAGAAACAATATACTTTTGAGAATTAAACAGACTTTTTTTCTCTTCTAGGAAGATCCAAGACTTGTCGTTGTAAAACTTCATTAGATGAGAGTCACAATAATAATATTTAGGAATGAGAGGCATTTCCATAATAAAAGTTTACAGGAAAGCAGTGTTAAGTCAATAAGCCTGAGACTGTTTTCAGAGACTCGGAGCAGAGGATTAAGAAAGTCTTAAGTAGCCCATAGAACTTCCAAATACATCCAGAAAGAAATAAGGTTTTCTTACACAGAAATCTGTAAGAATACTATTTATATGGCCCACTGGTCTAAGTGTCTTCACTTTAGCAGCCTGTTGGAGGCAAGTCTCTCAAAGATCTTTGTGTACAACAATTCCTGAAGAGGTTCTCTAATGTACCTTTATTAAGATTAACAAGGATTGTTTGAGAATTGAACTCATATGCAAGAATGAGAACTAATATAGTTTACTATAGAATTAACCTAAACGTAACTATGCAATAAGCAATACATAATATTCAGAATCCCAAGTCTTCCTCATTAGAAACAAGCCCACCATGACCAAAGGAAATACTTTTCTTCTTGTTTTGTCAGGATTTCTTACCTTTCATTGACCCTCTTCCCTGTCTTTAGAACTACTTTACTTTCATTTCTTCGTATGCCTAAATGGCTGTTTGGAATTACAAAAGGACTGCTTTGATTCCACTTCTCATAGTTCAGATCTTAAGTGGAGAATGCTCATCAAGTCTATTCTCAGTCTGGCAGAATCCTTGGCTCTTTGAAGATCCCAGGCCCTCACAATTTCATGAGATATTAGCGTCCCTTAAAAGCTGGATGAAAGCTTGGATTCAGTAGTTGAGACAGAGGCAGAAGTAAGATAAAAGAAGGAGAAAAGATCATAATTAATACTGGCACAAGTTAAGAGGGGAAGGCAAAGATATCTTGAGGGACTGAAATAGGAAAACAAAAAAAGTACATGCACAGTGAGCACAACACAGCGCATGGCAATCAAAGGGATGCCTGCACATGGTACATGGTTTAAAGAGAAAAAACATAGGGCTTATATTTGCTGGTTGTTTCTAAAAGAAGGGCCTGGATAGTTTGGTAATGGCTTCCCATTTTGCATAATCAGACTCATGTTAGACACACATCAATACTCTTTAAGCACTTTAATAAACTTGATTCTAATACTTCAGAATCTCTTCACATAATGAGTATAGTATGTGGGAATATTAAAATTATGGAAAAAATGGTTGCTTCATCCAATATGATTCAAAATGGAAGGCAACTTAGCGTGTTGATCAAGATCCTTGATTGTGTACAAATCCAGATATCTTTCGTTATTGCCTTTGTGAATGGGCAAAGTAATTAACCTTTCTAATTCTTAGTTCCCTCAACTACAAAAATGAAACAATCAGACCTACCTAATTTATTTACTTACTTAGCAAATATTTATTAAGGGTCTATAACCTGCCAATCACCATCATAGGCACTGGGAAATGCTGCAAAGAGCAATATGTAGAAAAATCCTAGCTTTCATGGGGCTTCTATTCTAGTGTGCTATGGGGATTGAGCTATTGCAGATAAAGAAATTAGTACCTCCCTGGCACATTTGGCATCCAGCATGACTAATGAGTCCTGCAGAATGCCTTTCACTGGCTACTTTCTCATGGATGGTGTGTGTGTGTATGTATGTGTGTGCGCACACGCGTGCCTTTGGGCCTTTGAGATTTTCTTGTGCCTCTGGCATCTGTGCTTTCTCCTGCCCAGCTGCCTCTGTGCTTTCTCCACACTGTAGTAATATCCTTAAATTCTTGCTACCTTCTGGATGCTTACCATAAGCATTCAGTAATGGTACAGTCTCTCCATTTTAAAAAAATCAACATAACAACAATTATATTCTCCCTGAATCATGCATGCCTCTCAAGCTACTGACACTTCCCTCTATCCCTCTAATACCAACTTTTATCCGAAGAGCATCTGAGCAAGCAGCCTTTATTTCCACACTGTATTCACTCTCATGTGATTCCACTCTGGCTTCTGTTGCTACTACTCAACTAAGTGTGCCCTTCCTTAGGTCACAAATGATCTCCCCCCATGTTGTTAAGCCCAGTGTACATTTTCCAATTCTCATGATAAATGATGCCTCAACTTCTGCCTGTTAGAAATATTCTCTTTCCTGAAATTCCACAATGATATGCTCTCCTGAGTTTTCTCCTACCTTCCCAACTCCTCCATATTAGTCTGCTGTGGAAATTTCTCTCACTCAGTCTATCTTGTAAACATTGAAATTGTTTGAGGTTAGATCTTAGGCCTCTTGTGTCTTTACTTTCGCTCATGATCACTTACTTTTGTCTCATTTCACTCTCATTCATCATCTCCATCACTCTCATGGCTTCAAAGACCATTTAATTTACTTTGTGTTTCCTTCCAAGACCTTCTTCTGAGCACTAGATGTATACAACCAACTTCTCATTCTAGATATAACCGATCTTATAAATATCTCAAATTGAACGTGCTGCAACCTGAACTCATTTTCTTTCTAAACAACCTCCTCCCTTAGAACGGAGGATGTTGCTCCTTCTTCATTGCAAAACACAATTCGCCCAGTTGCTCATCCCAGAAACCTAGGAGCCTTGCTTGATACCTTTCTGTTCCTTAGCCCGACATCCAATCCAGCATGGAGTCCTACCAATTCTACCTCTTAATTGCATCCCATCTCTGTCCATTTCTCAGATCTCTGCTCCCATCACTCAAGATCAAGCCACTTTCATCTCCAAAAGACCTCCTAATAGTTCTATCTCATTTATCATTTTCCTCTTCTAATCTATTTTCTGCTTAGAAGCCAGCATGTGAAATTAAAATAAATATCTCATTATTTCACTCCCTACTTTAATCTTTAAAGACACTGTATGTCCTTTATGAAGACCAAACTTTTTGATATGATTCTTGAATCCCTAAACAGTTCAACTTACTAAATTTACTAAACTGACAAAGGGTATTTTTTTTGTATATGAAACAGATAAAAATTATTTTCCTTCCATGTTAAGAATGTTTAAATCCATAGGGAAGTAACCAAATGCACACACATTGTCATTCATATGCACATATGTGAGCACACACATACATACACACCACAACTTGAATCCTAACCCCTGTACAATTCATAGTTTTTATTTATTGAGTATTCATCTTTATTTTAGGTTTTAACATGCATTTGAGTAAAGTCTCAAAAACTCTCACCCAAAAAAGTTCAAAGTACTTTCTCCAGATAGGACTATCCAGATAGACCATGACGGCAGAGAACATTAAGGGATTCCTTCTTCTTCCCTCTCCTCTTCCCTCCTCACTTCTGTTTCTCTCACAAAAACCATGTTGTGTGACATGAGACAAATGAGCCCCTCCAGAAGTTATTACAGAAATTGTCTGGGCTCCACTTTTCCTGGATATACAGATCAATCTAGGGGAAAAAATGTCCTTTGCATCTTCACCAATAGAATCTTGATCAAAGCAGCCACATATACTAAAACAAGCATATGTAAAAGGTTGCCCTGTATTTGTGTTGTTTTTCTTGTTGTTTGTCTACGTGTCTGATGAGACACACATAAATTCCCCTTTTTCCCCCTTCCACACCATTATCCTGTCTGTCTAAAATAAATATTGTGATAGTTGGATCATCCACTGAATGCCAGTCTCTGTCTTTTGTAGCTGACTGTTGGACAGAACAACCACTCTCTGGCTCACCAGGAAACAAGGGACAGGAACGAGTCCACTTTATAAACAAGTCTTTGTATTGCCTTGCCTGAGGATATGTTTCAGCTGTATAAAATTTAAATAAATCACTTTCTGAAGAGTGGTAAGCCACTGACACCATTTATCCCGCATGATGTTTCTTCCCAATGGGCCAGAAAGGTTTCAATTATCTTGGAGAGGAACCACTTCAGAAGTGGCATGATCTATATTAAGTTAGCCTTCATTGTCTTTATAGCCATCTTAATGGGGCCATGTCTCAATGTAATAGAAAGGGAAAGTGGCTAGCATTAAAATGACTTGTTTGTGCAAACACCATCCCTAACAACTCCTGAGATCAACAGGCACAGAATTTGTCCTAGAACATCACCAATTAGACCAAGAGATACACACTACAATGCACTGTGCATGCAAGCACACATAAACACATGCACAAACATGCAAACATTTTCCCGTTATGGCAAAAATTCATGAGCACTCTCAACTATATCAGATAATAGTGATATGACTAACAACAAGAAACTATTGGCTGGGCATGGTGGTTCATACCTGTAATCCCAATACCTTAGGAGGCTGAGGCAGGGGGATCACTTGAAACCAGGAATTTGAGAACAGCTTGGATAATAAAACAAGACCTCCATTTCTACAAAAAAACAAAAATCAGCTGGGCGCAGTGGCATGCACTTGTAGTCCCAACTACTTGGGAGTCTGAGGTAGGAATATTGCTTGAGCCCAGAAGTTTGAGGCTACAGTGAGCTATGATGATTCTGCTGAACCACAGCCTGAGCAACAGAGTAAGATCCTATCTCAAAAGAAAAAAAAAAAAAGCAGAAAAGAAACGATTTCATTTTATAGTAAGTGTCACCACATTTAGTTACAGATTGGTTGGGCAGTGAGCAGATTACTTTCTATTGATGGTCAAGAGAAAGTTAAAGAAAGCTCCAAGTGAAGTGGTGGATGGGAGCATTAAAGAAGAGCCAGATAGAATAATATCCAGAGTTAAAAATAGACTGACAAATTAATAAGGGGGATTTAGAATGCAGTGGTAACCACAAGAGAACATATTTACTTAACAAGATGTCTAGATATGGATGAAGTTTAAAAATAGGAAGGAAGGACTCACATTGCCTATTTAATTTGAAATTATGTAATATTGGGGAATCCCAATTGTAAGCATATGTAATCGAATTGATGTGCCTTATAGAGTCTAGGTGCAATTGACACTTTAATAACCTGATTGTAAGAAATGTGATGGGTATGATAATGTTGTTGTCTTGATCTTATGAATGGTGCACTCACTGAACTCTGGGCTTACTCTTGAGCTACTAATATTAGTCATGCACATGTAATAAACAAAAGGAGAGAGACTCGGAGGATATACAGGAGCATGGCCTCACATGGGCTGTCAGCCAGAAAACCCCTCCTGAAGACCAACATGGACAAGGTATCCTGCTGAACTGCCTCTGGAATAGAGAGGCCTGGAAAAACTCAATCAGGGGAATTACAGTTTAAGCAAAGGTGAGAGTTTTAAGTCAGCAGATAAAGTAAAAAGCATATGTAGACAAAATTACTCTTGAGAAAATCTCTTTCTTATGAATATCAAAATTAGAAAATGACTGACCTACAGTAAAGAAAGAAAGAACTCTCAATCCGGACGTCAAGGATGAAAGTCATCTTGTTTTTAAGATAATTATGAAATATCTTGTGGTAAATGAGAGATCAGGGGAAATTTTAAAAACATTCCACTTTCCTAAATGATTTGCCCCTTCTGTTTTAAAAAGAAGTCTCTACAACTTTAATATACGAGAATAGATCTGTGAATTTGTTTGTTGCTATGAAGACTTGGGTCGGGGGGTTGCACGTTAAATGCAAGTAAGAGGGGACTCCACTGGAAGGAGGAAGATGGCAAGATTGACTTAATATCCCCTATTTCTCCAATGGATACAACCATGGTCCCCAAAGGACCATGAGGAAACCAGTTTTGATTCCCTTTATTCCTTCCATGATTTTTTTGCTCTGTTTTGCTTGAGTCAAAAAGAACAAACAAATTACAAAATTAAAGTCAGTAGACTTATGTCCATTACTGGAGAGAAAGCTTCTGGTTCCAGAAGACTTGTTTAGCTATTTCCTCAGTGAAGAGGACATTCAGAGTCACACAGGACTTCTTAAGTGCTTTATCTTCTTCCCATCTGCTTCTGGAATCCCCTCTCCCCCACCCCACTCCACACACACACACTTTAGATGATGGGAGCAAGGGCCAATTTCAAGGTTCTAAGGAGTCAAATGATGTCCTTTTTGTCCTTAAATGAATCCACATTGGTTGCTGTGTAGAGATTAACCACTGACCTGTAACTGGAGACTAGAATTGAGTAAATGCTATGTGATGATGATGGTGATCATGTTCTCACTTGCAAGAGTTCATTCAGAACACTATTCCCTCATAAAACTCAAGGAGGGATATCAGTTCCAGATGTTAAGTTATAATCATGGGCTTATTTATCATGACATCTCAGATTGAATTTTTTTTCTTTGTCATTGTTAAATTTGCCATTTAAGAAGAGATCAATATTCCCCAATTAACTTTCAATAAGGAAAAGAACCTTTATATGAACAATTGTTTCTCTCCGTCATTAATTTAATGGAAATAGTGCAATTATGGTAAGAGAGGAAATTGCAATCACAAACTCTTCTCTGCTACTCACTCTTCCTGTGTTTAAAAATAAAATTTATCCTTCCAGCAAATGTTCTCTACAAAAATACAAGTTGCAGGATAGGATTATTTCATGACTTCAAATAAGTTTTCTTATTCCAAGAAAACACTTCCCAAAGTTTCCAAAACTTTAACTTTAACAAGATACATAAGCCGTTTAGATACGACCAAGACAGTGTCTTCCCCTCTCAGCTAACCTTTTATTAAAAGCCACACACTTTATTTCAACATTCTGAGCAGATCCTAGACAACTCTGGGCATACAAGTCCCAGAGCAGACATAAAAACCAGATGGGAAAGAGATTTACAAGAACCAATCTCAAAAGAATATTTGCAAGCAGAATGTCAACTCAACATTGATTTCAGCAATGTATTTTGATTTACAATACAGATGTCTTTTCAGAATTTTCATTTCTCCTTATGTATGAACAAAGCACAAGGAGGATATAATCCCAGCTGCTCACTTCGAATGTTCCAGCCCTAAACAAATAGAAAAAATTTTATCATTTACTTTTATCCTCTGTGAAGTTCAGACATTTTAGTAGACTTTATAGGCAAATTGTTAAATCAAGCAGTTGCCCTTATGCTTAAGAATATTTTCCTGAGGATACAACTTTGTCACATCTCAAGGACCTCAACAAGGCAGAGAGAAAATGAAAGTATTTTTTGTCAATCTCTCATTATACAACACCAATATATTGAGATTCTTTATGATGGTGACAAAGGGCACTGTGCTGGATACTGAAGATATAAAAAAAAAACACCTTCAAGTAGTTCATAGTCTTCTTGAAAAAGAGGTTAATAAATGCAATGTGTTGTAGAATACACAAAGAATTAATTGAACATTGGGAAGGAACTACATCACTCTACTGGAAAAAACAAGGTAAGGAAAAAATGGAGGCTACAAGATCAAGCTGTCATAAACATGTAAATAAAATGACGATTGAACCTCTAAGGATAGATCATTTGCTTCTCATCTTCTTTGGTCATAGGAAACAAAATAAATTCTGAAAGAATTAAATATCAGAATCATCAGCAAATATTTACTAGACCAATTATATAATGATTTCTGGTTGATAAAGAGTACCCACTCCACGGAAGATCTGAACTATACTTTGATAATCCATGTGCAAAATGCCTCTGAATTTTTTAGTGCTTGAAAAATTGCAATATTTAAGTTGAACATTCTTCCAGGAAGCTTGATGTTTCTACCATACGTAAATATAATGAGTACTTTCATCCAAGATTTATTGAGCTCCTACTGATGTGATTGGAATTGTGACACTGGGGAAAAGAGAAACGTGGTAGAAAGTCAATAATAGGAAAACTGAACATAGAGAAGAGGTGTATATTCACACAGTGCTATGATCACACAACCTATTTTTGGAGGACTGTATGTATCAGTTGGTTTATGTTGATTTTGATAACGCAACTTATGCAAAAATACTCAAATTTTACTGACCCTATCAATCTATGTTAAGTTAGAAAGATTTGTTCACTCAAAAAATAAATCAACAATAAACCTTCCAAGATAAAATTTCGGGTTTTTTTCCTTTGTTTTCAAATGGAAAAGAACAGGATTTAGAGAATAACATCAACTTTTAAAATCCTTAGTATGCTATCTACTATATGAAGAGATAATGCTCTCTGTTGGGCCAAATGTTATTCAGTTAGCCATCTCTATTAACCAGTACTTGTACATCTTTTGGTATGCAATGTATCTCTGAAGTAATGGTATTAATTCCACACACCACGCTCACTGACAAATTTTACCAGAAAGCTCAGCTGGTCACTCTGAAAGCACCTATCTCACTGTTTCATGGCCATTGTTTTCATCACCAATAAGTTTTAATGGCTTGCAAAGTACTTTCACATTCATTATTTTATTTAATCTTTGAAGCAACACTTTGAGGTAAGTAAAGTGTTAATAGGCCCATTTTTAGATAAGAAAACATTTCCAAAGTGCTTATGTAACTTAGTAAAGGTTACATGCTAGTAATGAATATTCATAGTGGTGAACTATAGACCTCACAAGAATGGTTGAACATGACCTATATCACTTGTGTTAATTATCTGGTCTTCTTTTATTCCAATTCGCTGAAAATATGCAATTCAAGTATGATAAAAGGGGTCACCCAGGATTAGCCAGAATATTTTATTAACTTAAATGCCCTAAAAATATATTCAATCTGATGTTTCCATTTTTTAGAAATGCAGCTCAAACTGGTAAACTTCTTAAAGAAAGCAGAATAACCCTGGGGTAGAGTTTTTGGGTGTAAATTTCCAACTTTTCCTTGAAAGCAATAATTCATCAAAATGTGCATCTGATGAAAAACTGGGCTGAGACCTTGAAGGCATATGATTACAGTCAGTTTATCTTCTAAGCTTCTAAGAACATATTCTGTGCAGCTGATGTGATTCAAGAATGACAGGAAGAACTGTTTACTTTTTTTGTTGTTTGTTTGTTTCTCTTCAGTTCAGACTCCGTGGATTGATAAATGGGCTTTGTTGCATCTTTCCTGAAGGACATTATTTAACGTTTTGTTAGTTTAATCTCCCAGTAGTGGTGGGGTCCAGGAAGGGGAGCTTTTTGAAGGAAGGTAAATAGTAGGCAAAAGGAGTTTTAAAGCTCAGACTCCAGTGGAGGGAGCTCTTACTCAAGTGCTAACTTGCCTTAAAAGAAATACACTGAAACCTATGAGGAAATTCCTGACTTTAACTACCTGCACTTAAGAAAAATACAAAGCACCAACCTATAAGAGCACCTCTAGGACTATGTTTATACATTGTTCAATACAATATGAGTTTACTAAAATGAAAAGGAGAGTTTGAAGAGCGAAAAGTATTTTTCTCTCTTTTTTGCCTCAACTAAGTATTATTTGGCACACTGTGCTACTGTTTTCTAAACTGGATCATATGACGAATATATTAATTCCACAAATATTGTTTATTACAAGTGCACTAAAGAATTAACTCAATTATCATGATCATGAAAACAAAATTTTGTATTAAAAGGCCTCTTTTGCTTTGATTGTCTTGATAATTACAAGTAAAAATGTTACCATGGTCTATCTGAATTTTTAAGGTTTGTCTAGAAACAGTTTCACTACTTTACTGCTAGAAAATGTTTTCAGTCTGTTGGAAGTCAAAAACTTTCAAGATACTCTAAAATATCTGCAAAGAATAACATTATTCTCCAAGGAACTCAAAAGTCCTTTACAGGCAACGTAGTACTTATAATATACAGGTGAAAGCTCAGTGCAATGAATTCCGGAAGACATTAACTTGCTTGTAGTGGATCTGGGTAGTAATGAAGGCATTGACAGAAATGACTACACCAGTCTTCTGGAGGAGGGAATGAAACTGCCACTCTGTAGCAAACTAACAAGTTGGAGAAAAAATAATAGCTCTGAATCAAACAGGGACAAAATGAAATGCATTATGCACACAACCTCACTGTGAGTCCTCTCCTCCCAAGCCCCAGTTTAGTTTGGTAAATGTTTTTGATGAAGACAATTGAGGCAAGATGGGGAAGGAATGACAAAACGCAAAAGGCTAAATTATTTTCTTGATAGTACCTAGCATCGTTTTTCTGTCCTGCACACGGGATCTTACCAATGTTTCTATAAAAAATTCTCTTGCTAAGTTATTCTTTAAAAATCAAACAAACAAAAATGGAAACTGATGGCTCTCTAGTGCCTTCAAGAGGATGAACATATTCTTGAGGGGTGCGCTGCAGGTTCTCAATTCTGACTATGGCCCGTTTACCTGCCTCTTTCACGCCTGGTTTTCCTTCCTCACCCCATGCCCTCTCTGCCTGGACCAGATTGTTGCCCAAGTGGCTAAAACCAGGACCTGCTACAGAGCCCTTTCCTATTCTAGGTCTTGTTTGGAGTGGTAATTTTTTTGTCACCTGATATAAGAACCAGGGGTATTGCCTCTAGACCTCAAAGTGGCTGACCAGGCATTGTGCTTCTTTCTTTATGGTAGAAGGTAGATGCAACAATTTACTTGAAAGAAGATGATGCGGCACATCCTTAGGCTCTGGACCTCTAAAATCTTCAGTGAATGGCAGGTTCCTGAGTCTTCAGAGGATTTTCTCCTGTGCTCAGGAGGGCTAGTCCCCTTCCAAGGCCTCCAGTGTGCTGGGTTCCCTCTAGCTCATTCCTTCTGATCAAATGACATCATCAACATAAAAGATCAATGTGATGTTCTGTAGAATATCTGTACGATCCACAGTTCTTCTGACAATAAGATGACGGGGTGAGAAAGCTTTTTCTTGGGGGCAAAATGATAATATAGCTTTTGGTTTTTGCATATGAAGAACTGTTTCTGATCTTCTTTTCTGATTGAAACGGAAAATAAAATATATTCACCAAATCAATGGTTCCATATCATGTACCTGAGTCCTTACTAATCTGCTGCAGCAATAAACAACATCCTGCATAGCAGCTATGATCAATGCTACAACTTGGTTGATACTGTGGTTGTCTATAGTGATTTTCCAGGATCCATCTGGTTTCTGCATGGCACAAATTGGATTAAATTGAGCTATGATAGGGACCACTACCATTGAATCCTTTATTTTTAAGATTAATATTTCTAACATTTTCCCCCATACCCACCTACTGGATGTGATCCTGTTTTATTTATGATCCTGGTCAAGGCAATGGGCAGACAGTTTCAGAAGCTTTCACTTGACCTTCTCAATAGGATAGGTATTATCCCATAGGACCAGGATGCAATGTAGGAGTTACTCCAAAAGTCAAGTACATCAATCCTAGTTATACTTTTAGGGATTGAGGAAATGATTACTGGGTGTGTCTACAGACCCACTGGACTCACCACAGTCAGAATTTGGCCAGGACCCTTTTTATCACCTGCCTGCCTTATACCCCATTCTAACAGAGGAGGCATAAAGATGTATCAGATTACTAAGTAGAAGTGTCAGTACAGACCCTATGGGCATCTATCTTCTGAATATTTGGGTATTACCTTTTTCTAGTACATAGTCACTCGAGCAGGCCGTTGGCTCTTTTGGAGAAGGATTGAGAGGATCTTTATAGTGTGTAATAAGGTCCTTCCCCTGAAGTCCTCACTCTCTTGAGTCAGTGGATCCCAGTCTGAAAACTGGCTCAAGTCCAAAAACTGGGCAAGGGAATGTGACTTTATTTGAACAACAGGCCTCAGTGTTGTCAAATAGTATCAATTATCGTTTTCTATTAAGTTGGAAATCCATCTATTTTACCCAGAGGGATACACCATGTTACATTAAACCATCTCCATAGTTCTCTGCAGGTCAGGCTTCCTTGGCTGCTACTCTGATCTTGTCTGTTCCATGAAAATAATAATCTCCTAGCTTTTGGTGTTAAAATCTGTTTACTTGCCTCTATTGCTTTAGGGTCCTAGTATCCCCATTGCTGTTAGTAAGCCAAGTTCTCTGGTGATTCTTCTATCTCCAGCATTGGTCTACAGAAGAGAGCAAGCAGTGAACTCCATAGTGAGGCTCATGTGCCTCTTAATACTGTTTTCTTGATGGTCTAGGTTGAAGTGTGATTTGGGGGACTTTCCTGTGGAACATAATCCTCTGGTAGTTCTGGTTTTACTTAATATACTCATTCCAGCATGTCTCCTTTGCACAACCTTTTGATTCCACTTGTACATTCCACTAGGTAATGTAAGTATTTCAGCCTCATCTTTGTGGGCCACAGCTTTATCCAGGCCCCAGAAACCACCCCAGATGCAAGTTTGAAACATCCTCTGAACCATGGTCCAGGATATTGAATCTTATCCCCCAAGCCAATAAATTCTTCAATAACCAGTCATAGGTCCAGGCCCCCTTGATTGTGTACCCTCAGCCTTCAGAATATGGGTCCTGCTGCTCCATATGGCTAAGTCTTGTAGCTCCTTTGGCCAGGTCCTTGTAGTCCAAGTCCTCCCTTATCAGGTGCTGCTCAATCCTGGCTGGGTTATGCTTCCACTTAACTCTGGTTATAGGCCTGGAAGCAGGAAGGCAGTGGGGGCAGCTTCTGAGGTAAGACGCCTGTTGTTTTATATTGTGGCTTTGGGGAGTGGGATACTCTTAGGGGTGGAGTGAGCAACTTCTGCAGGCTCAGAAGATCAGATAAGTCCGGAAATAAAATCTTTGGACCAAATGTCTCCATCCCATGTGTCAGGGTCCCTAAGTTTTCCAGCTTGAGTCTTGACCTTGACAGATCTTCCTTATTTGGACATTCAACTATCTGTATTCAGTCACGCTGACTGTCAAATCCTGTGCTTAATCTTCAGCTTTTCCTGCTCCTTCACTGCATAAGATAAGGGCTTCTTTATAAGTTAGCATAGTAATTCAATGCAACTTAGTAATAACCACCCAATTCCATTATTTTGATCTTTATTATTCCTCAGTACATTTCAAACCCTGGACCATTGCATCTACCAGTATACACCCCTTCTCTGGGACATCATACCAGCTCACTATGGGAGAATATTTTAACAATTGAACAACCACTTTGTGCTAGGGGCTTTCTATGAGGGATGGAATACTCATAATCAGACAGTCAGTGATTGGTGCAGTTCTAAAATATAAACTTATCATTCCTGGTACCAAGTGGGCTATTTTAGACTCTCTAGCAGGGGAGGCTGAGATGGAATTTGGAATACAAGGAGCTTCTTGGGGAGTAACTCCTGTAAAAGGAAAACGAAAGAAGGATGGGGCAGGCGGTGCCATTAGACTGTGATGCAGATCTCACAAATTTCTTCCCACCCAAAGGAAAACTCCAGAGCAAAGATTGCTCTTTAGAGGAGGCCTGCATTGGATGGAAACGGCCAGGCCCTTGTACCACCACCTGGTTTAGTTATTCATCAGAGACTGACCTAAGAATAGCGAGATCTTGATTCAAAAGGCTGGGTTGGATCACAATGAAGCAAACAGTTGGAGACTGTCATCTAAGTGCACCCTTTGTAGCTGGGTAGGGAATCCTTCTTGAAAGGGTATCTGACTAGTGGATCTCCATATCTGCTACACCTGGGTTCTCTCATACAAATGCCTTGGGAGGTGGGTGGACTAAGCTCTAAATCACAAGATAATTATCGAAATGCATTTTGAGTAGATTAACAAAAAACTTTGACTTTTTGGTCAAAAGAATCTCACTCAATAACTATTTTAAAATGGAGATGGAGGCCGGGTGTGGTGGCTCATACCTGTAATGCCAGCACTTTGGGAAGCTGAGGCATGCAGATCATTTGAGGCCAGGAGTTGGAGACCAGCCTGGCCAACATGGTGAAACCCCATCTCTACTAAAAATACAAAAATTAGCTGGGCATGGTGGCACACACCTGTAATCCCAGCTACTCAGAAGGCTGAGGCAGAAGAATCACTTGAACCTGGGAGGTGGAGGTTGTAGTGAGCCAAGATTACGCCACTGCACTCCGGCCTGGGTGACAGAGTGAGACCCCATCTCAAAAACTAAAAAAATAAATAAATAAAATGGAGCGGGAGGAAAAGGTTGGATTACTTAATTATAAGGCAGCTTTTCTCAGCAGGGCTTCTGTGGAATCCCAGGGCTCTCAAATTTGTGTCTAGGGGTTCCAAAACAGAGTATGATAAAAAAAGAAAAAAGAAAACAACTTAATGTGCCACACAATGCTAGTGCTTGCAGAGGTAAACGGTGACTGATCAGTCCATTTAGCTATTTTGAGAGAGGCTCTTCAGTTCTGTATACCAGTAGGACTGTGTTCATCTGATTAAGTCAATTTTCGGGTTTTGATGTGGAAAGAAGGTCATTGATCATTTATGAGTGCTTTATTACACAACAGAGAGGACAGGAGGCTGATAATATCAGCATAACTACTTCAACCTCCCATCATGCACCACCAACTGACTTATGAGAAATGTGTTTCAAAAAAAAATTATGTGCCGTAGTTGAGCTGCTTTTGCTACTTTGCTGTTGTGAAAGTGGCAAAATGAGAGTTGTACAAATTCACACTGTATTGTGCTTGAAGTTTTCATATTTGGGAGAGTTTTCTTGTTCAGTTATTTTTATGCCTTTATGATTTTTATGTTTTTGAACTTTTTGAGACTTGTTTTGTAAACTAACATATGGACTAGCCTTGAGAATGATCCATGTGCTGAGGAGAAGGAATGTGTATTTTGCAGCTGTTGGATAAAATGTTCTGTAAATGTCTATTAGGTTCATTTTGTCTACAACATCTCTGTTTAACTCTAATATTATTTGCTTTATATATCTGGGTGTTCAGATGCTCCAGTGTTGGGTGCATATATATTTACACTTGTTATACCCTCTTGCTGAACTGATCCCTTTTATCATGTTCTCTTATATTTTATACACTGTTAATGTTCATGTTTTTAAAACATATTTGCTGATACAATGTGGGGAGTTTTTAAGGCAGGTATAAGATGGACAGAAAGATTCTAGGCCTAGACCTAGAAACTCATAATAAAGACTACTCATGTCTATTTATAAAGAGTTACAACTTCTAGGTCATTTATCTGCACTGGTGAGAAAGACACACACACACAAAGTCTGGCATGACAATGAGAGCCACTTGTCAATTATTTTAAATGATCTGGTAATACAAGTTGTCCAATTTTTTTTTGTGCATTATCTGTGGCCAAGAAGAGTTGAGGCAAAATTGAAAAGACACATCTACAAATCATATCCATTTGGCAAGTTAAAGGGACAATTCTTTCAAAGGGTTACTGGACAAACACAGTAAAAATTTTGTTAAGAATAATAAAATTCAGTGAAAGGACTCAGGAGCCTAGTTATTTAGTAGTAGAACTTACTGCCCAAAAACATAAAAGTACCACAATTGATAAGAACCTAGTAGTGTCAGTGCATAATACTCAAGTTAGTGAAATGCAAGGACAGATTTAGTATCAGAGGCTGAAAAGCCTCCACTGTCACTACAACACAGCAACATATTAATGACATGGTCAATACTTTTCATATTGCAAATAATATTTGTGATTTCTATTTAAATGTATAAAGCCTATCTTTAGAGAAAATTATTTTATACCAAAGTCAAAATTATTTTCTTACCTAAGTCAGTTATTTAACAGAAATTTGTTATTTTTGCCTTCTGGGCTTTAAAAAACTATTAAAAGCAAAAAAGGAATTAATTTCAAAAAAAGGTGAACTGAGTTTACTTACCTAATCCTTTGTTTTTATTTGAGAAAGTCGGGCAACAAATATTTCTTGAGTTTTAAATAGGCACAAAAACTACATTTGTACATCTCATCTACTACATTTCATAGCTTTTTAGCAACTGTGTGGTAGAAATTAGTAATAAGATTTTCAAATCTATTTGATTTTGGGATTTTTTGTTTTTTTTTAATTTTTACTATGATTTTCAAATGTGAATTGAATACTACAGTAGCAATCAAAACTGTTCCCACTTTAAAATAATATTTTATCTCTTGTGATAAATCAGAATATTTTATCTCTTACGATAAGTCAAAATTTTTTGACTTACACTTTTTTAAAAAAGTGATGATTAAAACTGATGACTGGATGATTATAAAAGTTTTAAGTTGTACATTTTTATTATACTTACTTTTGATTGATTTATTTTTTAACAGTATCAACTTTTATTTTAGATTAGGGGGGTACATGTGGATTTGTTACCTGGGCATATTATGTGATGCCAAGGTTTGGAGTACAGATGAACCTGTCCCCCAGGTACTGAACACAGTACCGAATAGGCAGCTTTTCAACACTTGCCTCCTTGCCCTCATAGTCCCCAGTGGTAGGGGGGACTTATAGATTCAGGATATTAAACCTTCATTGGATGCATGGTTTCCCAATATTTTCTCCCATTCTGTAGGTTGTCTGTTGATAATTTTTTCTGTGCAGAAGTTCTTTAATTAGTTTAATTAGGTCAAAATTTGTTTAACTTATCAATTTTTGCTTTTTAGAACCTAGTCATAAATTCTTTCCCAAGGCTGATGTCCGGAATGGTGTTTCTTAAGTTTTCTTTCAGTATTCTTATAGTTTGAGATCTTACATTTAAATATTCAATCCATCTGAAGTTCATTTTTGTATTTGGTAAAAGGTAGGGGTATAGTTTTACTCTTCTGTTTATGACTACTCAGCTATCCCTGCACTATGTATTGAATAGGGAGTCCTTTTTCCATTGCCTTTTTTTTTTCTTTTTCGTTTTCTTTTACCTTTTTTCTTTTTCTTTTTCTTTTTTATTTTTGGCCAACCTTGTTGAAGATCAGATGGTTATAGGTCTGTGGCTTTATTTCTGGGTTCTCTGTTCTGTTCCATTAGACTATATGTCTGTTTTTGTACCAGTACCATGCTGTTTTTGTTGCTGTAGCCTTATAGTTTGAAATCAAATAAGGTAATGACTATAGTTTTGTTCTTTTAGCTTAAAATTGCTTTGGCCATTCAGTCTCCTTTTTCATTCAAAAAAATTTTACAACAATTTTTTCTAGTTCTATGAAAAATACAAATTTTGGTAGTTTGACAGGAATTGCACTAAACTTGTATATTGCTTTGGGCAATATGTCTATTTTAATGATAATGATTCTTCCAATCCATGAGCATGGGATGTTTTTCCATTTGTTTGTGTCACCTATGATTTTTTTCAGCAGTGTTTTATAGTTCTCCTTGTAGAGATCTTTCACCTCTTCGGTTAGATGTATTTCTTGTTTTGTTTTGGTGGGTTTTTTTTTTTTTTTTCAGTGATTATAAAAGGGATTGTGTTCTTGATTTGGCTCTCAGTTTGAACATTATTGGTATATATAAAGGCTACTGATTTTTATACATTAATTTTTGTATCCTGAAACTTTACTGAAATCATTTATCAGTTCCAAGACCTTTTTTCTTTTTGCAGTTTTTAGGGCTTTCTAGGTGTAGATTATATCGCCAATGAAGACAGTTTGACTTCTTCTCTTCCTACGTGGATGTCTTTCATTTCTTTCTCTTGCCTAATTGCTCTAGCTAGCACTTTCAGTACTATGTTGAATAGGTGTAGTGAAAGTAAACACTCTTTTCTTGTTCTAGCTCTCATAGGGAATGCTTCCATTTTTTGCCCATTCAGTAAGATGTTAGCTGTGGGTTTGTCATAGATGGCTCTTATTATTTTGAGGTATGCCCCTTTGATGCCTAGTCTCTTGTGAGTTTTTGTCATGAAAGAATGTTAATTTTATCAAAAGCGTTTTCTGCACCTATTGAGATAATCATATGGTTTTCGTTTTTAATTCTGTTTATGTAATGAATCACATTTATTGATTTGCTTGCATATGTTGAACCAATCTTTCATCCTGGAAATGAAGCCTACTTGATCATGATGAGTTAACTTTTTAATGTGCTGCTGGATTCAATTTGCCAGCATTCCATTAAGGATTTTTGCATCTCTGTTCAGCACGGATATTGACCTGAAATTTTCTTTTTTCATTGTGTCTTTGTCAGATTTGGTATCAAGTTAATGTTGGTTTCATAGAATGAATTAGGGAGTTCTTCTTCGTAGCTTTTTTTGAAATAGTTTCAGTAGAATTGGTATCAGATCTTCTTTGTACATCTAGTAGAATTTTGCTGTGAGTTCATCTGATCTGGGATTTTGGGGTTGGTAGGTTTTTTATTACTCATTTAATTTTGGAACATGATATTGGTCTGTAAAGGATTTAAATTTCTTCCCCGTTCAATCTTGGGAGGCTATGTGTTTCCAGGAATTTATCCATTTCTTCTAGATTTTATGGTTTGTGTGCATAGAGATCTTCAAATAATCTCTGATGATCTTTTGTATTTCTGTAGAATTGGTTATAATGTCACCTTTGTCATTTCTGATTGGTTTATTTGAATCTTCTCTCCTGTTTTCTTTGTTAATTTAGCTAGTGGTCTATCAATCTTATTTCTTGTTTCAAAGAACCAGCTTTAAGTTTTGTTCATTCTTTGCATAGATTTTGGGGTCTTAATTTCATTCAGTTCTTCATTGAGTTTAGCTATTTATTTTCTTCTATTCACTTTGGGCCTAGGTCATTCTTATCTTTCTGGTTCCTCTACGTGTGATGTTAGATCATTAATTTGAGATTGTAACTTTTTGAGGTAGGTTTTAAGTAGTGTAAATTTTTCTTTTAACACTGTTTTTGCTGCATACCAGAGATTTTGGTATGTTTTATCTCTATTTTCACTTATTTCAAAGAATATTTTGATTTCTGCTTTGATTTCATTGTTTTCCCAAAAGTCACTGTGGAGCAAGTTGTATTTGTGTGGTGTTGAGAAATCTTCTTGGTATTGATTTCTATTTTTTCCACTTTAGTCTAAGAGTATTATTTGGTATGACTTTGATTTCTTTGAATTTATTGAGATTTGCTTTATGGCTGAGTATGTGATCAATCACAGAATATGTTGTGTGTGCGGATGAGAAAAATGTATATTCTGTGGTTGATGACTGGAGTAGTCTATAGATGTCTGTTAGGCCCAATTGGTCAAATGCCAAATTTAATTCCATAATTTCCTTGTTAGCTTTCTGTGTTGATCATCTAATGCTGTCAGTGGGGTGTCAAAGTCCCCCACTATTATTGTGTGTGGTCTGAATCTTTTCATAGTTTTATAAGTATTCGTTTTATGAATCTGGGTGTTTCAATATTTGGTGCATAAATATTTAAGATAGTTAAGCTTTCTTATTGAAGTGAACCCTTCATCATTGCCCTTTTGTGCCCTTTTATCCTGTTGTTGCTTTAAGGTCTGTTTTGGGGGTGGAGCCAAGATGGCCAACCAGAAGCAGCAGTGATCAGAGGTTCCCATTGAAAAGATTCAAAACAGCATGGGAACCCTGCACTGGCAAATAAGGTATCCAGGTTCTGTCATTTGGACTGATTAGGTGGCTGGCATGACCCAGGAAGAGGAAGGAAGAGCAGTAGTCCTATCTGAGAGCCACATGGGGCATGGGAGCCCCACCGTCAGCCAAGAGAGACAATGAGTGAGTGTGCTACCCAGCCTGCTGAGTTCCTGGGGATAGGAGTGGCCATAACCACTACTGCAGCTGCCATTTAAGCCATCTGAGCTCCTTGGCAGTGAGGTTGATGGGGGCACCATTGCGGGGCAGCAGCCAACACTGAGGCTGCAGGACCTCCCTGCATAACTCCAACTCCAGCCAGAGGCTCAAGGACAGAACTCTGATTTCCCTGAGCCTGAGCCTCTAGGGGGAGGGGTGGCCATAGTCCTCATGGACCAGTAGTCTTACTCTTTCCTCCTGCTAGCTCTGAGGAATCTGGGCAGCCCAGATGAGTGGGTTTCCCCTGAGTGCAGCACACCCCCTCCACCAATGGACAACCAAAGTGCCTCATTAAACAGGTCCTGCTTCCCAAGCCACCAGCTAGGTGAGATGCCCAACAGGGGTTGTCAGACATCCTATATATTAGCATTCCTACTAGCATCAGGTTGGTGCCCCTCGAAGTCAGAGATCCCAGAGGAATGAGCAGGCACCCATTTTTGCTGTCCTCCAGCCTCATCGAGTGACATCTCTAGGCATGGGAGTGAACCAGAAGAATAGGGCCTGAAGTGAATCTGCAGCAAACCACAGCAGTCCTACAGAAGAGGGACCGGAGTATTTGAAAGAATCACAAACAAATAGAAAGCAACAACATCGACATAAAAAAGTTCCCACAAAAACCTCATCCAGGGGTCAGCAGCCTCAAAGATAGAAACTAGACAAACTCGTGGAGATGAGAAAGAGTCAACAAAAAATACTGAAAAATCAAAAGGCCACAGTGCCTCTTCTCCACCAAATGATTGCAACACCTCTCCAGCAAGGGTGCAGAACTGGATGGAAGATGAGATGGATGAATTGACAGAAGTAGGCTTCAGTAGGTGGTTAATAACAAACTACACTAGCTAAAGGAACATGTTCTAACCCAATGCAAAGAAGGTAAGAACCTTAACAAAAGGTTAGAGGAACTGCCAACTAGAATAACCAGTTTAGAGAGGAACATAAATGACCTGATGGAGCTGAAAAACGCAGCATAAGAACTTCGTGAAGCATGCACAAGTATCAGTAGTCAAATCAATCAAGCAGAAAAAAGAACATCAGAGATGGAAGACTATTCTGCTGAAATAAGGCAAACAGACATGATTAGAGAAAAAAGAATGAAAAGGAATGAACAAAACCTCCGAGAAATGGGACTATGTAAAAAGACCAAACCTATGACTGATTAAAGTACCTGAAAGAGACAGGGAGAATGGGACCAAGATAGAAAACACACTTTGGGATATTATCCAGAAGAACTTCTCCAACCTAGCAGGACAGGCCAACATTCAAATTCAAGAACTACAAAGAACCCCATTAAGATACTCCATGAGAAGATCAACCCCAAGACACATAATCATGAGATTCCCCAAGGTCAAAATGATGAAGAAAATGTTAAGGGCAGCCAGAAAAGCCAGGTCATCTATAAAGGGAAGCCCATCAGACTAACAGTAGATCTCTCAGCAGAAACCATACAAACCAGGAGAGAGTGGAGGCCAATATTCAACATTCTAAAAGAAATTAATTTTCAACCCAGAATTTCATATCCAGCCAAACTAAGCTTTATAAGTGAAGGAGAAATAAAATCCTTTCAGACAACAAATGTGGAGGGAATTTATCACCACTAGGCCTACCTTGCAAGAGGTCCTGAAGGAAATACTAAATGGGAAAAGAAAAAAATGGAGGGGTGGAGCAAGATGGCCAAATAGGAACAGCTCCAGTCTCCAGCTCCCAATGCCAGCAACACAGAAGACAGATGATTTCTACATTTTCAACTGAGGTACTGGGTTTATATCACTAGGGAGTGCCAGAGAATTGGTGCTGGTCAGCTGTTGCAGCCCGACCAGCAGAGCTGAAGCAGGGCGAGGCATCGCCTCACCTGGGAAGCACAAGGGGGAAGGGAATCCCTTTTCCTAGCCAGGGGAACTGAACACACAACACCTGGAAAATCAGGTAACTCCCACCCCAATACCATGCTTTAAGCAAACAGGCACACCAGGAGATTATATCCCACACCTGGCCGGGAGGGTCCCATGCCCACGGAGCCTTCCTCATTGCTAGCACAGCAGTCTGAGATCTAACTGCAAGGCAGCAGGAAGGCTGGGGGAGGGGAGCACGCCATTGCTGAGGCTTAAGTAGGTAAACAAAGCCCTGGGAAGATCGAACTGGGTGGAGCTCACAGCAGCTCAAGGAGGCCTACCAGTCTCTGTAGACTCCACCTCTGGGGACAGGGCACAGCTAAACAACAACAACAACAACAACAAAAAAGCAGCAGAAACCTCTGTAGATGCAAATGACTCTGTCTGACAGCTTTGAAGAGAGCAGTGGATCTCCTAACACAGAGGTTCAGATCCAAGAACGGACAGACTGCCTGCTCAAGTGGGTCCCTGATCCCTGAGTAGCCTAACTGGGAGACATCCTCCACTAGGGGCAGACCGCCACCCCACACCTCACATGGTGGAGTACACCCCTGAGAGGAAGCTTCCAAAGCAAGAATCAGTCAGGTACACTCACTGTTCAGCAGTATTCTATCTTCTGCAGCCTCTGCTGCTGACACCCAGGCAAACAGGGTCTGGAGTGGACCTCAAGCAATCTCCAACAGACCTACAGCTGAGGGTCCTGACTGTTAGAAGGAAAACTAACAAACAGGAAGAACACCCACACCAAAACCCCATCAGTACATCACCATCATCAACGACCAGAGGCAGATAAAACCACAAAGATGGGGAAAAAGCAGGGCAGAAAAGCTGGAAATTCAAAAAATAAGAGCGCATCTCCCCCTCCAAAGGAACACAGCTCATTGCCAGCAACGGATCAAAGCTTGACGGAGAATGACTTTGACGAGATGAGAGAAGAAGGCTTCAGTCCATCATACTTCTCAGAGATAAAGGAGGAATTACATACCCAGTGCAAATAAACTAAAAATCTTGAAAAAAGAGTGGAATAATTGATAACCAGAATAATTAATGCAGAGAAGGCCATAAATGAATTGACAGAGATGAAAATCATGACACGAGAAATACGTGACAAATGCATAAGCTTCAGTAACCGACTTGATCAACTGGAAGAAAGAGTATCAGTGATGGAGGATCAAATGAACGAAATGAAGCGAGAAGAGAAGTCTGAAGAAAAAAGAAGAAAAAGAAATGAACAAAGCCTGCAAGAAGTACGGGATTATGTAGAAAGACCAAATCTACGTCTGATTGGGGTGCCTGAAAGTGAGGGGGAAAATGGAACCAAGTTGGAAAACACTCTTCAGGATATCGTCCAGGAGAACTTCCCCAACCTAGTAGGGCAGGCCAACATTCAAATTCAGGAAATACAGCGAACGCCACAAAGATACTCCTCGAGAAGAGCAACTCCAAGACACATAATTGCCAGATTCACCAAAGTTGAAATGAAGGAAAAAATCTTAAGGGTAGCCAGAGAGAAAGGTCGGGTTACCCACAAAGGGAAGCCCATCAGACTAACAGCAGATCTCTCGGCAGAAACTCTACAAGCCAGAAGAGAGTGGGGGCCAATATTCAACATTCTTAAAGAAAAGAATTTTCAACCCAGAATTTCATATCCAGCCAAACTAAGTTTCATAAGTGAAGGAGAAATAAAATCCTTTACAGACAAGCAAATGCTTAGAGATTTTGTCACCACCAGGCCTGCCTTACAAGAGACCCTGAAGGAAGCACTAAACATGGAAAGGAACAACCGGTACCAGCCATTACAAAAACATGCCAAAAGGTAAAGACCATCGAGGCTAGGAAGAAACTGCATCAACTAACGAGCAAAATAACCAGTTAATATCATAATGGCAGAATCAAGTTCACACATAACAATATTAACCTTAAATGTAAATGGACTAAATGCTCCAATTAAAAGACACAGACTGGCAAACTGGATAAAGAGTCAAGACCCATCAGTCTGCTGTATTCACGAGACCCATCTCACATGCAGAGACATACATAGGCTCAAAATAAAGGGATGGAGGAAGATCTACCAAGCAAATGGAGAACAAAAAAAAAAAGCAGGGGTTGCAATACTAGTCTCTGATAAAACAGACTTTAAGCCATCAAAGATCAAAAGAGACAAAGAAGGCCATTACATAATGGTAAAGGGATCAATTCAACAGGAAGAGCTAACTATCCTAAATATATATGCACCCAATACAGGAGCACCCAGATTCATAAAGCAAGTCCTCAGAGACTTACAAAGAGACTTAGACTCCCATACAATAATCATGGGAGACTTCAACACCCCACTGTCAACATTAGACAGATCAACAAGACAGAAAGTTAACAAGGATATCCAGGAATTGAACTCATCTCTGCAGCAAGCAGACCTAATAGACATCTACAGAACTCTCCACCCAAAATCAACGGAATATACATTCTTCTCAGCACCACATCACACTTATTCCAAAATTGACCACATAATTGGAAGTAAAGCACTCCTTAGCAAATATACAAGAACAGAAATTATAACAAACTGTCTCTCAGACCACAGTGCAATCAAACTAGAACTCAGGACTAAGAAACTCAACCAAAACCGCTCAACTACATGGAAACTGAATAACCTGCTCCTGAATGACTACTGAGTACATAACGAAATGAAGGCAGAAATAAAGATGTTCTTTGAAACCAATGAGAACAAAGATACAACATACCAGAATCTCTGGGACACATTTAAAGCAGTGTGTAGAGGGAAATTTATAGCACTAAATGCCCACAAGAGAAAGCAGGAAAGATCTAAAATTGACACTCTAACATCGCATTTAAAAGAACTAGAGAAGCAAGAGCAAACACATTCGAAAGCTAGCAGAAGGTAAGAAATAACTAAGATCAGAGCAGAACTGAAGGAGATAGAGACACAAAAAACCCTCCAAAACATCAATGAATCTAGGAGTTGGTTTTTTGAAAAGATCAACAAAATTGACAGACCGCTAGCAAGACTAATAAAAAAGAAAAGAGAGAAGAATCAAATAGACGTGATAAAAAATGATAAAGGGGATATCACCACCGACCCCACAGAAATAAAAACTATCATCAGAGAATACTATAAACACCTCTACGCAAATAAACTAGAAAATCTAGAAGAAATGGATAATTTCCTGGACACTTACACTCTCTAAACCAGAAAGAAGACTAAACCAGAGAGAAGCTGAATCGCCGAATAGACCAATAGCAGGCTCTGAAATTGAGGCAATAATTAATAGCCTACCAACCAAAAAGAGTCCAGGACCAGATGGATTCACAGCTGAATTCTACCAGAGGTACAAGGAGGAGTTGGTACCATTCCTTCTGAAACTATTCAAATCAATAGAAAAAGAGAGAATCCTTCCTAACTCATTTTATGAGGCCAACATCATCCTAATACCAAAGCCTGGCAGAGACACAACAAAAAAAGAGAATTTTAGACCAATATCCCTGATGAACATCGATGCAAAAATCCCCAATAAAATACTGGCAAACCGGATCCAGCAGCACATCAAAAAGCATATCCACCATGATCAACTGGGCTTCATCCCTGGGATGCAAGGCTGGTTCAACATACGCAAATCAATAAACATAATCCAGCATATAAACAGAACCAAAGACAAAAACCACATGATTCTCTCAATAGACGCAGAAAAGGCCTTTGACAAAATTCAACAGCCTTTCATGCTAAAAACGCTCAATAAATTCGGTATTGATGGAACGTATCTCAAAATAATAAGAGCTATTTATGACAAACCCACAGCCAATATCATACTGAATGGGCAAAAACTGGAAAAATTCCCTTTGAAAACTGGTACAAGACAGGCATGCCCTCTCTCACCACTCCTATTCAACATAGTGTTGGAAGTTCTGGCTAGGGCAATCAGGCAAGAGAAAGAAATCAAGGGGATTCAGTTAGGAAAAGAAGAAGTGAAATTGTCCCTGTTTGCAGATGACATGATTGTATATTTAGAAAACCCCATTGTCTCAGCCCAAAATCTCCTTAAGCTGATAAGAAACTTCAGCAAAGTCTCCTTAAGCTGATAAGAAACTTCATACAAAATTAATGTGCAAAAATCACAAGCATTCTTATACACCAGTAACAGACAAACAGAGAGCCAAATCATGAATGAACTTCCATTCACAATTGCTTCAAAGAGAATAAAATACCTAGGAATCCAACTTACAAGGGATGTAAAGGGCCTCTTCAAGGAGAACTACAAACCACTGCTCAGTGAAATAAAAGAGGACACAAACAAATGAAAGAACATATCATGCTCATGGATAGGGAGAATCAATATCATGAAAATGGCCATACTGCCCAAGGTAATTTATAGATTCAATGCCATCCCCATCAAGCTACCAATGAGTTTCTTCACAGAATTGGAAAAAAACTGCTTTAAAGTTCACATGGAACCAAAAAAGAGCCCGCATTGCCAAGACAATCCTAAGTCAAAAGAACAAAGCTGGAGGCATCACACTACCTGACTTCAAACTATACTACAAGGCTACAGTAACCAAAACAGCATAGTACTGGTACCAAAACAGAGATATAGACCAATGGAACACAACAGAGTCCTCAGAAATAATACCACACATCTACAGCCATCTGATCTTTGATAAACCTGAGAAAAACAAGAAATGGGGAAAGGATTCCCTATTTAATAAATGGTGCTGGGAAAATTGGCTAGCCATAAGTAGAAAGCTGAAACTGGATCCTTTCCTTACTCCTTATATGAAAATTAATTCAAGATGGATTAGAGACTTAAATGTTAGACCTAATACCATAAAATACCTAGAAGAAAACCTAGGTAATACCATCCAGGACATAGGCATGGGCAAGGAATTCATGTCTAAAACACCAAAAGCAACGGCAACAAAAGCCAAAATTGACAAATGGGATCTCATTAAACTAAAGAGCTTCTGCACAGCAAAAGAAACTACCATCAGAGTGAACAGGCAACCTACAGAATGGGAGAAAATTTTTGCAATCTACTCATCAGACAAAGGGCTAATATCCAGAACCTACAAAGAACTCAAACAAATTTACAAGAAAAAAACAAACAACCCCATCAAAAAGTGGGCAAAGGATATGAACAGACATTTCTCAAAAGAAGACATTCATACAACCAACAGACACATGAAAAAATGCTCATCATCACTGGCCATCAGAGAAATGCAAATCAAAACCACAATGAGATACCATCTCACACCAGTTAGAATGGCAATCATTAAAAAGTCAGGAAACAACAGGTGCTGGAGAGGATGTGGAGAAATCGGAACACTTTTACACTGTTGGTGGGATTGTAAACTAGTTCAACCATTATGGAAAACAGTATGGTGATTCCTCAAGGATCTAGAACTAGAAGTACCATATGACCCAGCCATCCCATTACTGGGTATATACCCAAAGGATTATAAGTCATGCTGCTATAAAGACACATGCACACGTATGTTTATTGAGACACTATTCACAATAGCAAAGACTTGGAACCAACCCAAATGTCCATCAACGATAGACTGGATTAAGAATATGTGACACAGATACACCATGGAATACTACGTAGCCATAAAAATGGATGAGTTAATGTCCTTTGCAGGGACATGGATGAAACTGGAAATTATCATTGTAAGCAAACTATCACAAGGACAGAAAACCCAACACCACATGTTCTCATTCGTAGGTGGGAATTGAACAATGAGATCACTTGGACTCGTGAAGGGGAACATCACACACCGGGGCCTATCACAGGGAGGGGAGAGGGGGGAGGGATTGCACTGGGAGTTATACCTGATGTAAATGACGAGTTGATGGGTGCTGACGAGTTGATGGGTGCAGCACACCAACATGGCACAAGTATACATATGTAACAAACCTGCACGTGATGCACATGTAACCTAGAACTTAAAGTATAATTAAAAAAAAGAAAAAAGAAAAAAATGGTACCAGCCACTGCAAAACACAAGAAAATATAAAGACCTATGACATTATGAAGAAACGGCATCAACTAGTGTGCAAAATAACCAGCTAGCATTATGATGACAGGATTAAATTCATACATAACAACATTAACCTTAAATGTAAATGGGCTAAATGCCCCAATTAAAAGATACAGACTGACAAATCAGATAGAGTCAAAAACCATCAGTGTGCTGTATTCAAGAGACCCCTCTCACATGCAATGACACACATAGGCTCAAAATAAAGGATGGAGGAAAATTTACCAAGCAAATGGAAAGCAGAATAAATAGGGGTTACAATCCTAGTCTCTGACAAAACAGACTTTAAACCAACAAAGATCAAAAAAGACAAAGAAGGGCATTATCTAATAGTAAAGGGATCAATTCAACAAGAAGAGCTAACTATCCAAGATATATATGTACCCAATACAGGAGCACCCAGATTTATAAAACAAGTTCTTAGAGACCTACAAAGAGACTTAGACTCCCATACAATAATAGTGGGAGACTTTAACAACCCACTCAATATTAGACAGATTAATGAGACAGAAAATTAACAAGGATATTCAGTACTTGAGGTCACCTCTCGATCAAGTGGACCTGGTAGATATCTACAGAACTCTCCACCCCAAAACAACAGAATATACATTCTTCTCAGTGCTACATGGCACTTACTGTAAAATCAACCACATAATTAAAAGTAAAACACTCCTCAGCAATTGCAAAGGAACTGAAATCATAACAAACAGTCTCTCAGACCACAGTGCAATCAAATTAGAATTCAGGATTAAGAAACATCCAAAACCACACAACTACATGGAAACTGAACAACCTGCTCCTGAAAGACCCCTGGGTAAATAATGAAATTAAGGCAGAAATCAAGAAGTTCTTTGAAACCAATGAGAACAAAGAGACAATGTACCAGAATCTCTGGGATACAGCTAAAGCAGTGTTAAGAGGGAAATTTATAGCATTAAATGCCCACATCAGAAAGCTAAAAAGACCTCAAATTGACACCCTAACATCACAACTAAAAGAACTAGAGAACCAAGGGCAAACAAACCCCAAAGATAGCAGAAGAATCGAAATAACCAAGATCAGAGTGGAATGCAAGGAGATAAAAACAGGAAAAACTCTTCAAAAAATCAATGAATCCAGGAGCTGGTTGTTTGAAAAAATTAATAAAGTAGATAGACTACTAGCTAGACTAATAAAAAATAAAAGAGAGAAAATCAAATAGGCACAACAAAAAATGATAAAGAGGATATCACCAGTGACCCCCAAAGAAATACAAACAACTATCAGAGAATACTATAAGCACCTCTATGCAAATAAACTAGAAAATATAGAAGAAATGGATAAATTCCTGGACACATACACCCTACCAAGACTAAAGAAGGAAGAAGTCAAATCCCTGAATAGACCAATAAATTCTAAAATTGAGGCAGTAACAAATAGCCTACTAACCAAAAAAAACCCAGGACCAGATAGATTCACAACCAAATTCTACCAGAGGTACAAAGGGGAGCTGATACCACTCCTTCAGAAACCATTCCAAACAAATGAAAAGGAGGGACTCCTCCCTAACTCATTTTATGAGGCCAGCATCATCCTGATACCAAAACCTGGCAGAGACAAAAAAAAAGAAAACTTCAGGCTAATATCCCTGGTGAACATTGATGTGAAAATCCTCAATAAAATAATAGCAAACTGAATCCAGCAGTGCATCCAAAAGCTTATCTACCACAATCAAGTCAGTTTCATCCTTGGGATGCAAGGCTGGTTCAATATACACAAATCAATAAATGTAATCCATCATATAAACAGAACTGATGACAAAAACCACATAATTATCTCAATAGATGCAGAAAAGTCCTTCGATAAAATTCAACATCTCTTCATACTAAAAACTCTCAATAAACTAGGAATTGATGGAACATATCTCAAAATAATAAAAGTTATTTATGACAAACAAACAGTCAATATCATACTGAATGGGCGAAAGCTGGAAGCATTCCCCTTGAAAACCGACACAAGACAAGGATGCCCTCTCTCGCCACTTCTATTCAACATAGTGTTGGAAGTTCTCGCCAGGGAAATCGGGTAAGAGAAAGAAACAAAATGTAGTCAAATATGAAGAGAAGAAGTTAAATTATCTCTGTTGGCAGATGACATGATCCTACATTTAGAAAACCCCATTATCTCACTCCAAGAACTCCTTAAGCTGATAAGAAACTTCAGCAAAGTCTCAGGATACAAAATCAATGTGCAATAATCACAAGGATTTTTGTGAGCCAAATCGTGAATGAACTCCCACTGACAATTGCTACAAAGAGAATAAAATACCTAGGAATACAGTTAACAAGGAACGTGAAGGCTCTACTTAAGGAGAACTACAAACCACTGCTCAAAAAAATAAGAGAGGACAAAAACAAATGGTAAAACATTCCATCCTCATGGATAGGAAGAATCAATAGCATGAAAATGGTCATATAGGAAGAATCAATATCATGAAAATGGTCATACTGCCCAAAGTAACTTACAGATTCAATGTTATTCCCATTAAACTACCACTGACATTCTTCATGGAATTAGAAAAAACTACGTTAAAATTCATATGGAACCAAAAAAGAGCCTGCATAGCCAGGAAAATCCTAAGGAAAAAGAACGAAGCCAGAGGCATCACACTACCTAACTCCAAACTATATTACAAGGCTACAGTAACCAAAACAGCATGGTACTAGTACCAAAATAGATATATAGACCACAGAACACAATAAAGATCTCAGAAATAAGACCATACATTTACAACCATCTGATCTTCAACAAACCTAACAAAAACAAGCAATAGGGAAAGAATTCACTATTTGATGAATGGTGCTGGGAAAACTGGCTAGCCATATGCAGAAAACTGAAACTGGACCCCTTCCTTACACCTTATAAAGAAATTAACTCAAGATGAATTGAAGACTTAAATGTAAAACCCAAAACCATAAAAACCCTAGAAGGAAACCTAGGCAATACTATTCAGGACATGGGCATGGGCAAAGATTTTATGATGAAATCACCAAAAGCAATTGCAACAAAAGCTAAAATTGACAAAAGAGAGCTAATTAAACTAAAGAACTGCACAGAAAAAGAAATTGCCATCAGAGTGAATAGGCAACCTACAGAATGGGAGAAAATTTTTGCAATCTTTCCATCTGACAAAGGTCTAATATTCAGAATTTATAAGGAACTTAAACAAATTTACAAGAAAAAAAAAAACCACCCCATCAAAAAGTGGGCAAAGTATATAAACAGACACTTCTAAAAAGCAGACATTAATGAGGCCAACGATCTTATGAAAATAAGCTCAACATCACTGATCATTAGAGAAATGCACATCAAAACCACAATGAGATACCATCTCATGTCACTCAGAATGGAGATTATTAAAAAGTCTAGAAACCAGATGCTGGTGAGGCTGTGGAGAAATAGGAACATTTTTACATTGTTGGTGAGAATGCAAATTAGTTCAACCATTGTGGAGGACAATGTGGTGATTCTTCAATGATCTAGAACCAGAAATACCATTTGACCCAGCAATCCCATTACTGGGTGTATACTCAAAGGAATATAAATCATTCTATTATAAAGATACATGCATATGTATGTTTATTGCAGTCCTATTCACAATAGCAAAAACATGGAGCCAACGCAAATGACCATCAATGATAGACTGGATAAAGAAAATGTGGTACATATATACCATGGAATATTGTGCAACCACAAAAAAGAATGAGATCATGTTCTTTCCAGGGACATGGATGAAGTTGGAAGCCATAATCATCAGGAAACTAATTCAGGAACAGAATGCCAAATGCTGCATGTTCTCACTCATAAGTGGGAGTTGAACAGAGAACACATGGACACAGGGAGGGGAACAACACTCCTGTTGTGGTGGGGGGAGAGGGAAGGGGAGCATCAGCACAAATAGCTAATGTATGTGGGGCTTAAAATGTAGGTGATGGGTTGATAGGTGCAGCAAACCATTATGGCACATGCATACCTATATAACAAACCTGCACGTTCTGCACATGTATCCCGGAACTTAAAGTAAAAAAATAAAAAATAAAATAAATAAATAAAACATTTTAGAAATAAATAAAATCTATTTTACCTAATACAAGAATACTAACCCCGGTTCCTTTCTGTGTTCTGTTTGCATAATAGAACTTTCTCTAAACTTTTTTTAACTTTTATTAATATTTTAGATTTGGAGTACATGTCAAGGTTTATTACATAGGTAAACTCATGTCATGGGGTTTGAAGTACAGATTATTTCATCACCTAGGTCTTAAGCTCAGTACCCAATAGTTATGTTTTCTACTCCTCTCCCTCCTTCTACCCTCTGTCCCCAAGTAGACCCCAGTATCTGTGTTTCCTTCTTTGTGTTCATAAGTTCTCATCATTTAGCTCCCACTTACAAGTGAGAATATACGGTATTTGGTTTTCTGTTCATGCATTAGTTTCCTAAAGGTAACAGTCTCCAGCGGCATCCATGTTCCTGCAAAAGACATGAGCTTGTTCCTTTTTGTGGTTGCATAGTATTCCATGGTATAGATGTATCACATTTTCTTTATCCAGTCTTTCATTGATGGGCATTTAGGTTGTCCATGTCTTTGCTATCATGAATAGTGCTGCAATGAACATTCACATGCATGTGTCTTTATGGTAGAATGATTTATATTCCTGTGGGTATATACCCAGTAATGGGATTGCTAGGTGAAATGGTATTTCCGATTTTAGCTCTTTGAAGAATTACCATTCTTCTTTCCACAATGGTTGAACTAATTTACACTCTCACTAACGGTATATAATCGTTCCTTTTTCTCCTCAACCTTGCCAGCATCTGTTAATTTTTGACTGTTTAATAATAGCTATTCTGGCTTGTGTGAGTTGGTATCTCTTTGTAATTCCGATTTGCATTTCCCTAATGATCAGTTATGTTGAGCTTTTTTTTTCATATGATTGTCGGCCGTAAGTATCTCTTCTTTTGAGAAGTGTCTGTTCATGTCCTTTGCCCACTTTTTAATGGGGTCGTTTGTTTTTCTATTGTAAATTTGTGTAAGTTCCTTATAGATGCTGGATATTGCACCTTTGACAGATGCATAGTTTGCAAGTGTTTTCCCCCATTCTGTAGGTTTTCTGTTTATTGATAGTGTCTTTTGCTCTGCAGAAGCTCTTCAGTTTAATTACATCCCATTTGTCAAATGTTGCTTCTGTTGTAATTGCTTTTGACATTTTCATCATGAAATATTTGTCTGTTCCTATGTTCAGGGTTGTATTGCCTAGTTGTCTTCCAGAGTTTTTATAATTTTGGGTTTTACATTTAAGTCATTAATCCATATTAAGTTGACCTTTGTATACAATGTTAAGGGGTCAAGCTTCAGTCTTCTACATATGGCTAGTCAGTTATCCCAACACCATTTATTGAATAGGGAGTATTGTCCCCATTGCTGGTTTTTGTCAGCTTTGTCAAAGATCAGATGACCACAAATGCGCAGCCTTATTTCTGGGCTCTCTATTCTCTTCCATTGGTCTATATGCCTGTTTTTCTACCAGTACCATGATGTTTTGGTTACTGTAGCTATAGTATATTTTAAAGCTGGGTAATGTAATGCCTCCAGCTTTGTTCTTTTTGCTTAGGATTGCCTTGGCTATTTGAGCTCTTTTTTGGTTCCATATAAATTTTTAAATAATTTTTTCTAATTCTATGAAGAATGTCATTGGTAGTTTGATTGGAATAGCACTGAATCTGTAAATTGCTTTCGGAGGTATGACCATTTTAATGATATTGACTCTTCTTATCCATGAGCAGGGGATGTTTTTCCATTCGTTTGCGTCTTCTCTGATTTTTTTGAGTGGTGTTCTGTAGCTCTCATTGTAGAGATGTTTCACTTCCCTGGTTAGCTGTATTCCTAGGCATTTTATTCTTTTTGTGGCAATTGTAAATGGGATTGTGTTCCTGCTTTGGCTCTCAGCTTGACTGCTTTTGGTGTATAGAAATGCTACTGATTTTTGTACATTGAATTTTGTATCCTGAAACTTTGCTGAAATTGTTTATCAGCTGAAGGAGCATTTGGTTCAAGACTATGAGGATTTCTAGATATAGAATCATGTTGTGCGAAAACAGGGACAGTTTAACTTCCTCTCAATCTATTTGGATGCCACTTATTTCTTTCTCTTGCCTAATTGCTATGTCTATATTTCTCTCACCCTTTACTTTGTGTCTATAGGTGTCATTATATACGAGACAGGTTTCTTGAAGATGGCAGACAAATAGACTTTCTTTTTGCTTTTTTTATATCCAACTTGCCACTCTGTGCCTTTTAAGTGGGTCAGTTAGAACACTTACATTCAAGGTTTATATTTATATGTGAAGTTTTGATGCTATCATGAAGTTGTTAGTTGGTTCCTTTGCAGTTTCCATTGTGATTGCTTTAGAGTGTCTATGAGCTAAGTACTTGGGTGTGTTTTTGTGGTAGGAGGTATTGTTCTTTCATTTCCATGTTTAGAAACCCTTAAAGATCTCTTGCAATGTTGGTCAAGTGGTAGCCAACTCCCTTAGAGTTTGGTTGTTTGGAAAATATTTTATTTCCCCTTCACTTATGAAGCTTAGTTCGGCAGGATTTGAAATTCTTGGTTGGAATTTCTTTAAAAAAAAAAAAAATGCTTAAAAAAGGTCTCCAGTCTCTCTTGGCTTACAAGGTTTCTGCTAAGAAGTGTGCTGTAAGCCTAATGGGATTCCCTTTGTACATAATGTGACCTTTTCTCTAGCTGACTTTAAGATTTTTTCTTAGTTTTGATCTTGAACAGTCTAGTGACTATATGCCTTAGTGATGGTCTTTTTTTATAGTATCTCACAGGAGTTACCTAGATTTCTCGTATCTGGATGTCTCCCTTTAGCAAGATTAGAGCAATTTTCTTGCATCATTTTATTAAATATATTTTCCAAGTTGTTTTATTTCTCCTCATTTCTCTCAGAAATGCCAGCATTTGAAGGTTTGGTCACTTTAAATAATCCCATATTTCTCAAAGACTTCACTCATTTTTTAAAATTGTTTTTTTTCATTATTTTTTTCTGACTGGGTTAGTTCAAAGGATCAGTTTTCAAGCTCTGAAATTCTTTTTTTCTGCTTGTTCCAGTTTATTGATAAAGGTTTCTATTGTATTTTCAAGTCCTTTAAGTGAGATTTTCAATTCCAGAAGCTCTGATTGAGTTCTTTTTAAGATGTTTATCTCTTCCTTCATTTCCTGGATTGCTTTAGAAGTTTCTTTGTGTGGATTTTCAACCTTTCCTTTGATCTTGTTGAGACTCCTTTCAAACCATGCTTGACTTCTTTACCTGTCATTTCTGAGTTTCCATTTTGGTTAGGAACCATTGCTGGAGAGTTACTGCAATCCTTTGGAGGTGGTGTCACTACATTCAGATTTTTCATGGTTCCTGAATTCTCGCTCTGGTACCTTCTCCTCTGGAGATGCTGGCACTAATTTTTGTAATTATTTTTTGTGAACAGGATTTCTGCACAGGAAGGATGGGGAAACCCAATCTGCTAACCCATGTGAGTGGTGCTCCAAATGCCTGGAGATCTGCCTATGTGTAAAGCAGGGAGGGCCCTACTGCACCACAATCTATGTCCATGAAGGGTGGAATGGCTCAGGCTGCTGGTCCAGGCAAGTGGGTGTCTTAATGCCTCATTTTCTGCCTGTGGGTAGAGTAGAGGGACCCACTGTACCAAAATATCAGGGGAGCAGGCTGGAACTCCCAGCAATGACACACACAGACCCATTCCAGATTTCCAAGTTGACCCTAGCTATAAGTCTCATCATCCAGGAGAAACTGCAGCTATAGAAATTCTCCTCCCACCCCAGGCTTGTGATGGGGGACAGCACAATTCCAGCACCTACTGCTAAGGCACTTGCCACAGTTCTGGCTGTGGAGACCTCTATGATCCAGAGCAGGAACTTCAATCTGTGGCCCAAGACTTAAATGATTGTGCATCCATGTTGCCTGTTGCCAAAGAATGGCTTTGTATCTTCAAGTCTTTTTGAATGAGATTTTTAAAAGATCAAACAGGAATATAAAAACCAAAATAATTAAGGTTCCCTCTGCCTTCACCACTGACTAGTATTAGAGTATGAGAAATGCAAACTATACAAATAGAATATTTTTTAAGTAAGTCAAATAAATTGATCTACAGGAAAATATACTTGCACACTCAAAACAGGATTGAGATTACTACTGGATTATTATGTCCACAAATTGCTGGTAACACTAATGTATAGAGAGGTGTTGATATAATAATTTTATGCAGGACATCTCTGAGATCTGAAGATAATTTCAAGAGTTCTAGGGTAAAAAGTTTAAGGAAGGCTGCTTTAAGTTTTTTCTCACCCTTCCTCCACCCCATCATGTACAACTTCTAAATCAGGGTAGAAATTTCTTAAAAACAAAAACAAAAACAAAAACAAACAAAAAAAACCCCCCAGCTACTAAAGGTTTTTAAATGATTTGAGAACTCTCTTCTTGATGCTTTGCTGAACTAACCAACATTGTTTATTTTTAACTATATTGAGGCTTAGTCTGAGACACAAACTACTAACTCAAATACCGGGAAGATAGGAAATATGAATGGTTAATGGTTAAAATGCACAGTTCTCCAGTGAAAGGGACTAAAATACTCTCAGGAGAAGGATCTCTGAATAAAATTGAAGTCTAAACTTGGAAAAATAAATTTGGAGGAAAGCCATGGCAGATTTAGAGGCAGGCAAATTAAACTTAGTGAATTTCAAATTAATTTCACAGATGGTATCCAATTCTGGTGTTGCTGGCAGGGTTCCAGGTTATATTGGAAACATAAAGAAAAAGCAAAAATCTTACTTTGATTTTCTCTGGAGATGTAAGATGTCTGATCTTTACAATTGTGTGTTTATAAGTATGTTTATGTGTGTTTGTACATATGAGTATATGTGTTTTGTGTGTATGTAGTCAATACCATATAAAGATTAACAAAACGAAACAGTATCCCAGCCTACAAATCTTGTAAGAAACAAATTCTCAGACACTTGTGAAGGGAAATATCAACTAAATATTTATTGGGTCTATTTTTAAGAACTGCCAGATACATCTTTTTATAACATTGAAAATAAACTTAATCTTTACTTAAGGGACAGGATTACATATTAGTGATGTGTATATTATAGCCAAAGTATTGATTCTATACTTTTTCTTGTGTAGAAATAGAAACAAGAGCTACAGCTGCCTGAAAAAATATATATAATATTAAATATTTAATATCCAATGTTTATATATATAATATATATATGTACATTTTACTATTCCAGGGAATTACAGGATATTATTTTACTGATACATTAAAGATTATTCACCTTTTCAATTATTCTTGTCTGCTGAGACACTCTGCTCTTTTTAGATATTAGCAAGCAGATTCATGGCAGTTTTGGGACTTCTTAGTCCCCCAACTTTCTAAGTTTAGAGACTTCTATCCCATATCATTTCAAACATATAAAAATACACCCACATCAGATGTTAAATATAACTTCCCTAAAATTTTTTCAAAAGGTTTTTAAAAAATGGTTATACATTTGAGTTTTCTTAAAGATAAATGGTTTATTTTGTTCTTGTGGACTACATTTATATTTAAGTTTATATTTAAGTAGAGTTGGATTGAATTACGCTTAACATTATATTCTTTAGATATTTAATTATACTTTTGTTCATTTTTATTTTTCAGGGTATTTCTTTCTTAGTTTGAAGCCAATAATTTTTCTTCCAGATTTAAACAATGCCATTGACAAGCTCCTAGACTAGTCTAGACACTAAGCCTATAGTACCAAATTGATAAAACTATTTTTTAGTTACCACTAATGATGCTGTACTTGCTATAAAACCAAGTTTTTACTGTGGCTTATAATGTCTATATGGATTTTTCTATGCCTTCTTCTATGGCCCTTGCTCATGCACTTGTCTTGTTTTCAGTCTGTTCATATAAGCAGTCTTTTGTTCTAAGAATCTATTATTGCTTGAGAAGATAAAGTAGCAATAGCAGTTTGAGGGAGTATCAGGGTTAAGGGAATACTTTTTAGGGTTTTCGCTTTGATTTGTATAGGATAGAAAAGACCTGGGCAAGCTTGTAGGCAGACAAGAAGTAGCTGAGCGAAAAACATCCAGCAGAAGAACAAACGTCCTTCATCTTTCTTATAATTGAGCTACTGCCTTAGCTTAGTACCTGGACAGGGCATAGTGGTGATAGAGAAATTCTAGGCAGACAGGCGTGTGTCCCTGGCAAAACCCAGCTTCCAACTGAAAAGCCTGAGACCTGCAGCCCAAAGTGAGAACTTCCATCCCGGTGTGCCTGCTCTCTCCCAGTTGGTTCTTTCTGAATAATGTCATTTCACCAATTGAATGTTGCCTCTTCCAAAACTACCTATGGCCCACTCTGCCCCATCCTGTGCCTATAAAGACCCCAGATTCAGCTGGCAGAGGAAATAAGTGGCTGGACCTCAGGGAGAGGTGGCTTTGGCTTCAAAAACAGTGGCTGGATGGGCAACTTGACTTCAAAAGAGAGAAGCAGAGAGGCCATTTGACTTCAGGGGAGTACAACCTGCTTTTCCCGTCCCCTTTCCACTCTCCCTCACTGCTGAGAGCCACTTTCATCACTCAATAAAATTCTCCACATTCACCATCCTTCAGTTCGTCCACATGACCTCATTCCTCTTGGAAACGGGACAAGAATTTGGGATGCACCAAGTGCAGGTACCCAAAAGGCTGTCACGCTGGCCCTTTACCCTCACTGGTAGAGGGCAGCCACCCCACGCAATGAGGCAAAGGTCCCACTGAGCTGATATCCAAAAACTGCTGTCCAAAAACGATGGTGCTAAGAGAGCACCTTAATACACTCTCTGAAGCCTTGGGGTTGCAGGCACCCCTACCTGGATGCTGCAATGGGGCCTGCACAAAGTTTGCTTCTGCCAGCACTGAAGTGGCTGGCCAGTTCCTGCACTCTCCTGCCTGTGTGCTCCCTCCCAGGAGGGGTGGAGTCCAGCGGACCTGAGTGAATTAAGTTTGCTTCTGCTGGGCTGCTGGCCGGTTCCTGCACTCACTTGCTCCAGTTCCCATACTCGTTCACTCACATGCTCTGTCCCACAAGGAGTTGAGTGGAGTGGGCTAAGTAAATGGGGCACCCCATCACAAGTCCCGTGAAGGGGTCAAGAAAATATCCTGCATCAGTAGGAGGTCTAAAACCAATCTTTTTTGAAGGACAGTGTCATGCAATAGATGCTTTATTTTTATTTATTTATTTATTTATTTTTTTGGAGACGGAGTCTCACTCTGTCGTCCAGGCTGGAGTGCAGTGGTGTGATCTTGGCTCACTGCAAGCTCTGACTCCCGGGTTCACGCCATTCTCCTGCCTCAGCCTCCCCAGTAGATGGGACTACAGGCGCCTGCCACCGCGCCCGGCTAAGTTTTTTGTGTATTTTTAGTAAAGATGGGGTTTCACCATGTTAGCCAGGATGGTCTCGATCTCCTGACCTCGTGATCCACCCTCCTCGGCCTCCCAAAGTGCTGGGATTACAGGCATGAGCCACGGCGCCCGGCCAATAGATGCCTTATTATAAGAGAGTATGGTTTTCTATGACTGAGAAAGAATATTCTTCCAAGCTGTCTCATGCAGTTGTAGACAGGATTGTTTCTCATAGGATATTGGACTAGAAGGTCTTACTTCCTCATTGCCTCTTTGCCAAGGGCTTCCCTCAGTTCCTTGCCACATGGACCTCTCCATAGGATGACTCACAACATGGCAGTTGTCTTCCTTCAAAGCAGGTGAGAGAGCAAAAGAGGCGGAGTACCCAAGACAAAAACCAAAGTCTTCTTTTATAACCAAAGCTTGGAAGTGGTATCCCATTACTTCTGCTGTATTCTATGCATTGGAAATAAGTCAGTAAGTCTAGCCCACACTCAAGGAGAGGAGTGACATGAGGACATGAATATCTGGTGGTAAAGATCTTGGGAAGTCATCTTAGAGCCACATTCACTATGTAGCAGAAGATTCAGGCTTCTAAACAAATAACAGTTTAAGATGTTGAGTAATATTTTTAAAAGCAGATAACTTAGAATATTTATTCCTATCTGGATCAGAGATGAAAATCTCAGAGAAAGTGACATTTGAACTAAGAACTGATTTTAAGGAAAATAGTCACCAGGCAGAGAAAATATTATGAACAGAAAAACAGATACACAGATGTTTATGGCATGTTTCTGGGACTTCAAAGACTTCCGTAAACTTGAAAGATATGTTGGGAAAAATGGCTGATAATAAGACTGCAACAGACTACTGTAGCCTATGGAGTTTCTCGTCTGTTATGCTGAAGAGCTTAAATTCCATCTTATACTTGAAGAGAAGTTAATGAAGGGATGAAAATCATATTTCAGAAAGATAATCCTGCTAACAGAGTGCAGGATAAGTGAAAACAAAAAAGAAAGAACTAGGCCATTCAGGAGCATGCTGTGACAGCATAAACAAAGATACAGTACACTATACTAAGCCAGTGGTCATGGGTATGGAGAAGTAGAGACATATAGGACAGATATGGTCAGGGGTTGAAAGAGAGCAAGACATTAATAACTTCAAGGCTCCTGGCTTGCATGACTAAGCAGATGTTGATGATGTGAATCATAGATGGGTGTATGAAAGAGAATGAATTTCTTTCTGGATATGTTGAGTTTTAAGACCCCACAAGACATCATACATACAGTATGGATAGGCTTTACTTCATAGACAGGGAAAGGGGGAGGAAATATAAAGCAACCATCACTTGGATGGAGACAAGCAGGAATGAATTTAGTTTAACAAGTATTTGTTGAATGTTTGCTACAGTCTTGGCACTATCTTAAATATGGTATCATAATGCATTTCACCAAAGTACGAACATGTAGATTACATTCTAAAGAAAAATAAAGAACTTCTAAATTATCCTTAAATTCAGATGCACCATTTTAAATAAACTATCATCAGAATTAATTCCAGACTTCACCAGAATAAACACAGAAATCAAGATGAACATGGAGAAGAAAGGATATTATCAAAATATACACCAAGCAACTATATTCAACCGTATTTGAATCATGTATACTGTTTCATTTCCCAGAGTTTGCCTTTTATTGTTATTTATTTTGTCTTGATTCAATTAGGAATACAGTCTGCAATTTGAAAGCAATTCTACATGTTATGTGACTGAGTTTCACACAAACCACTAATAAAATGTAGGAAAGGACAATACTCAATGAATCTCTTATGTATTAACTTGATTACTAGAATTAAGTCAGCTAGTTCCATTCCGTAGTGTTTAGCACATAATGCTCATGTAGCTTAGGACAGTTTGCAATTCAGAGCTTAGTTAATTAAAGTTTGTAGTTACTTGTTAAAATTGTAATTGCACCATGCCATGATTGAGGGTCTTTTAAAAATTAAATTGTTATTTACCCAAGTGGTGCTGAGTTTTTAGTGGGTATGTGTATGTGCACACAACACAATTACACATATATTTTAACCAGACAATATTTAAGATATTTTTCCTCATTAATGTGATCAGAGAAAAAAAGATATGTGCTGCAGCTGCTTAGTTTTGGTGGCAGGTCTGTGTGTTCTGGCCCTAGATGTTCCCCTGTTTGCTTTCTTACACACTCTTCAGAAGCATTTGCTTCTCTTCTCGAGGCCTCTGCTTCTCTTCTCGAGGTCCAAAACATCACACATTTTACAGAAAATGATGCATATGCCATTGATTTCAATGTTGTCTGTCCACGTTAACCTCACAGTTTGAACCAAAGATATTAAATTCCTAAAAAGCCCCTTCTTGATACATTAATACTCAGTCCTGATTTCTGTGTCCAAGCAGTCATCATCACAAATCATTGATGGTTCTAATGATGACAATAATCAGGGAAAGGGGAAGTGTAAAGTCTTTTATTAATTGCCCTCAACATATACAGAACTCTTCTTTCTACAGAGTGAAAGAAAGGGTTATGTTTTCAACCATACAGAAATTAACACCTCCAAAACCAAGAAAATGTCTTCAATTTTGTGGAGTAGGATGAACATTGGATGTGGTAGATATTGAATTAAAGCAGTTCCCTCAGTTTTACACTTTGTTCAAAATAGCTATAAAAATTTATACCTTTCCTTATATTTAGACCTGAAAAAAATACTATAATAGACTTAAAATACATTTATTCAACTAGCTTTGTCTTTCCTTTAATTCCAATTTAGTTGGCTTTTTATAGAAATGTGCTTGCAAGTGAATTTTGATTTCTTAAGCTTTTCTATTAATTCTTGAAATGCCTCAGTGTATATTTTCATTTTTACATGCAACCTGATAGAAAATCTATAGAACTCAGAGACTTAGAAAAAAATGTAAGCACATTAGTAAATAAATTTCTCAAAATTGGAAAGAATTGTGTCTGATATACTGTTGATTTAAATACAGGAAGAGTGATTGAACAAGTAAATGAATGACTGGGCTGCATAAATGAAACATGGCCCTGTATTCAAAACAAGAGATTCAAGGAAGGGAGAATGGGTAGACACTGGAATTAGATAGATCTATCCACTCTGGCATGGCTCTGGGCAGATGCGAGGGCAAGCCAAAATGAAGTGATTTCAGTGTTGAGATGTGCCAGTGTAGAGAATCCAACCTGACAATGCTCAGAATCCAAGTTAGATCAAGGCCCCTTGGAATAAACTCCAAGATATGATAAGCAAAAGCAAGACAAGGCTACAGTGTCAAGGGACAAGAAACGGGTTCTCAAGGGACAAGGCAGTAGGTGTGAATGGGAAGCAAAGACATGGCTCAAAGGTTTCACTTTGAGTGAGCTGGAGCATGCAAAGTCAGGAAAACCAACACAATCAATGTTTTTGTTGTTGTTGTTGAAGAATAAGATAGAAGAAGAGGAAGAAGAATGAGGAGGAGGAGGAGGAGAAGAAGAAGGGGGGGAGAGGGGGAGGAGGAGGAGAAAAAGATGAAGAAGAAGAAGGAGGAGGAGGGGGAGAAAAAGAAGAACAACAAGAAGGAGAAGAAGGTAGTGCAGGAGGAGGAGGAGGAGGAGGAGGAAAACTACCTACATAAGATTATTGATAGAATAAAAATGAGTGCAAACAGTTTTAAAGTGTTTTTGCACAATGACTGCCATCTGGTAAATACTTAATAAATTGTCATTATTGTTATTACCTTTTAAAAAATCATTTCACTATAGTAAACAGCTGCTAAAAACTCAAGACAAGAGAATAGATAAGAGATGCATTTCTACCAATGAGATGGTAAAGCTTAAGTCTCAGTCAGAAAACTGATTGACTCAAAAGACAACAAGAATTCTATGTAGAGAATTAAGGAAGCAGCATAGCACTCAAACCGAGATAAGTTGGTCCAGGGATAATATTATTAGTATGTGTCTCAAGGATAAACTGGAGAAAGTGAGGCAATGTTATCCAGTGAAGTTTTTATTTATACAATTCTCAGCCAATTAGCTTCACCTCCCATTAGTTGGTTCATGGGTGTCAGGCACAAAAAAAAACTATAAACATTTTGATTTTAAAATATTTGAATTTTTGGCTCATTGGGTTGCAAGAGATCTTCTCGACCAGCCTGACCAACGTGGAGAAACCCCATCTCTACTAAAAGTACAAAATTAGCTGGGTGTGGTGGCACATGCCTGTAATCCTAGCTACTCAGGAGGCTGAGGCAGAATTGCTTGAGCCAGGGAGGCAGAGGTTGCAGTGAGCCAAGATCACGCCATTGCACTTCAGCCTGGGCAACAAAAGTGAAACTCCATCTCAAAAAAAAAAAAAAATATATATATATATATATATATTTAAAAAAAAAAAAAAAAAAAAAGCATGACTCTCAAATATCAACTATTCTTTACCAATGATCTCAAGGTTTAAGAAAAATGAAAAAACATTTTCATATCTCAAAGGATTAGTGACTCTTAAATTAGCTTGCCTCAGTTTTATTATTTAAATTAGCTTACCTGAGTTTTTGAGTTTTTAACTTTTGCAATGGGTTCCACACAGTTTATTCCATGCAATTCCAATTTATTTTTATGAATTGCCACCTAACATCAGTATCTTTGGGGTTTGGACATCTCATTTATCATTGGTAACCAAGGCATTCTGGATGAGTGACATTTTTCAGAAAGTTGAAACTTATTCCGTAAAAATGTGAAAACATTTATTTTAATTGCTTTGACTTACATATTTTTCTACCTTAATAGAAGACATTAAAAATAATTTAACCTCTTGGATAACCCAAGAGCATGATTTGAGATTTCATTACTAGAAGTAATAAGGTAAGTAGATTTGAGTCAGCAAACCTAGAATTAAGATTTGGTTCTGCCATCTATGTCCATGTAACTTTGGACAAGTAACTTAACTAATTTGAGATACCAGTGTTTTCATCTGCAAAGCTGGTAGCAATAATACATAACTCATGTTATGTTGTTGTCATGGTTGGGTGAAATAATATGAAATATATAAAAGACTACCATTTATGATTTCCTATTGCTATAGGCTTACTGGGTAATACGCTTTTTCTTGATACAAATTTTTTTTCCCAGAAAGATATTCCATTTGAAATATTATGTTTACCAATTGAGATGTGATATGGTTTAGCTGTGCCCCCACTCAAATCTCATCTTGAATTGTAGCTCCCATAGTTCCCACATGTTGTGGGAGGGATCAGGTGGGAGGTAATTGAATCATGGGGGTGGGTCTTTTCCGTGCTGTTCTCATGATAGTGAATAACTCTCACTAGATCTCATGGTTTTATAAAGGGGAGTTTCCCTACATAAACTCTCTTGCCTGCCATCATGTAAGATGTGACTTTGTTCCTCATTCACCTTCCGCCATGATTGTGAGGCCTCCCCAACCATGTAGAACTATGAGTCCATTAAACTGCTTTCCTTTATAAATTGCCCAGTCTTGGGTATGTCTTTATTAACAGTGTGAGAACAGACTAATACAAGATGATAACTTTTTCTTTTTTTTCTTTTTTTTTTTTTTTTTGAGACAGAGCCTGAGCCTTGCTCTGTCGCCCAGACTGGAGTACAGTGGCTTGATCTCGGCTCACTGCAAGCTCTGCCTCCCAGGTTCACACCATTCTCCTGCCTCAGCCTCCCGAGTAGCTGGGACTACAGGTGTGAGCCACCATTCCCAGCTAATTTTTCTATTTTTTTGTAGACATAGAGTTTCACCATGTTGCTCAGGCTGGTCTTGAACACCTGAGCTCAGAGCTCAAGTGATTCACTCACCTTGTCTTCCCAAGGTGCTGGGGTTACAGTGTAAGCCACCGGACCTGGCCTCAGTCTTACCATTTTTAATCTTCTTTTTGCCAACTAAAAGTTTTGGCAATTGGCAGGAAAAGTCCACAAGCACCTGTCTCTCTGGCAGTGTATTCAGCCATCCCTCCTATGACTCTCGACGTACTGTCCATCCCCTTACCTTTTATCCCTGCTCACTGTTTTGTCCAGTAATTCTCTACCCTTTCTCCTGCATCATCATTTCCCATTTTCATTGAATAAATCTCAAGAGCATACAAACACGTTGTGATTTCTCCCATCTTATTAAATAAAAAAAAACTCTCTTGACCTTCCATCTCCTACAGCTACTCCCTATTTCTCTCTTTTCGGCAAAAATTTTTAAAAATGTTTTTAATATATAGAGAATATAGAGCATTCTCTATGTTCATTCTCTGCAGTTCCTCTTTTCCAATTATCTTCAAAATTTCTTGCAACTAGTGTTTTGACCAGTCCACTCTCATAAAACTTTTTCAACATGACCATGACCTCCAATGGCTTGCACGTTGTTGTTCCTCACCTTATTTGACCCTGTTAGCAGCATTTAACACATTGACTGCTGGCTTCCTTGAAACATTTCTTTAATTTGGGTTCTAGGACACTGTGCTCTTCTCCTTTGCCTCTTGTAACTCACTGACCACACCTTCTCAGTCTGTTGTTCATTATTCCTCAGCTCCTAAATCTCATTATTTTATAGCACTCTGGGGATTCATGCTAATCTTAACCACACACATGGTATTAAATATCATCTATATTCTGAAAACTCCCACAGTTACACCTCTAGCCTGGACTTCACCCCTAAACTCCAGATTCTTGTATCTAGTTGCCAACCTGACCCCTTTCTTGGCTGACTGATGGGTGTGTCACAACTCCCATGTAAAAACTATGTTCTTATTCGTCTATCCCTGGCATATTCCTTCCACAGCCTTCCCTCTCTGTTAACGACAACTACATTTTTCCTGTTGCTCAGGCCACAATTCATTCTTGACTTCTCTTTCTCTCTTGTGTTCCACTCAGCAAATCTTTTTGGCTCTCCCTTCAAAATATATCCAGGGTACGACCACTTCTCACCTCTTCCTTTGTCACTCCCGTGGTCCAAGCCTTCAAAATCTCTCCTTTGAATTACTTCAATAGCATCAACTGCTTTTTCCCTCTGATCTTAGTCTCCTAGAGACTATTCTATCCAGAGCAACCCTGCTAAAATAGTCAGACCGTTTATCTCCTCTGTGCAATCCAACCCTCCACCCCGGCGTCTTACTCAAAATACACGCTCTCCCTGATGTAGTAACCTCACGCCGCCTGCCCCTCCCGCCCCCTTCCTTCTGGTGTGCTAGCCCCATTGGCCTGTTTGCTGAGTCTTGAACATGGCAGGTGGCTCCCTGCTCAAGGCCTCCCTATTAGTGGTCTCTATAATTGCTGTTCCTTCAAGTAATTGATCACATTAAGACAGATAACAAGCCGTTAATGACTTTCAAGTTGTCTGGAATGTTTTTTACTCAAATACTCCAAAGCATAATACCTCATCTTCTTTTAAGTCTTTGCTTAAAGATCATGTACCATGTGAGATCTTCTCTGATTACCTTATGTAAAACAGCACTCTCTATTCCCTTTCTCTGATTTATTTATCTCCATAGCCCTTCTCACCACTGACATAGGATATATTTTGCTTTATTGTTAAATTATTTTATTTATTCAATGTTTATTGTCTTTCTCCCCCATTCATATGAGCAGCAGTTTTTTCTTTATTTTCTTCACTGCTTTAGCTCCAAGACCTGGAACAGTGCCTGGCACATATTAGGTATTAAATAAATATTTGCTAAAAGAACACTAAGTGAGAAAGAAAAATAAAAGAAAGAAAAATAAACTAGCTATTTCAGGAATAATTGAGTTCACTGACACGTACAACTCATATTCTATTCATAAAAATATTATTAATAATATTCTTAATATTTTCTATGACAAATAGAAAAAGAATTCATGGACCAAAAAATCCATATGTTTAACTCTGAAAAGATAGTCTTCTTAAGAATGTATAAAATGTCTCTGAATTTGGTATGTTTGTCAATTAGTCTTCATCTCTTTTGTGAAACAGTGAGAAAAAAAAATCGAAGTGAAAGCAAACCATTGCTCATAGGAGACAGAGAACAAGTTGTTAATGAGTTTCAAGTTGTTACAATGTATACGTTGAGGCACAGTTGAAGGTGCTAATAGATCTCTTAAGTTCTGTGTGATTTTGAACAGGCACAGCTATTTCAATGATTCACTTGATCTCACTAAACACTTTCCCAAGGACTCAATTCATTTCTAAGAGCTTTTATTGAAGGCTTTTGTAGCCAATACCTGGAGTGTACTTTTAGATGAAAGAGGAGAACTATCTAGGGAAACCAGGCTGGGCTTCCTTTTGCAATGCAAATAAAATTCTTCAGTCCCCAATTTTTGTGCATTGTAGAAATACATTACATAGATAGTCACTACTTAGGGAGAGATCAACAGCCCCTTATGTTAACAAAAGTAAATGATTTTACATCAGAATAATATGGAGAGACACCAGGGTAGAACTGGAGCCTGAGAGATTGAGTGATCAAGGGAAAAGGAATTGGGCTCTGGTGACACACACACATACACACACACACACACAGATTTGTGTCCCAAACTTCACTACTTTTAAACTAGGTGACATTGCACAATGTGTTTAACCTTTCTAAGCCCCGTTCCATAACATATGAAATAGAGTTGAGAAAAATCTTTAGTTCTTGTAGACATATAGATTAAAGATAATGTATGGAAAGCACCAATTACAATATCTGCACATAGTAGATGTTCAGTAATGGTAGAGATCATAAACAAGCAGGAAAAACAAGCAGGAAGACTAACATTTATTGGCAACCCGCTTAAGACACAAAATATCTATTCTGTGATACTTAAGAAAACTTGGACAATTTGATCTCTTCTCCAAACACATTCCCAAACTCCTCACTTTCGTTTGCTTCCTCTATGTCCTCGCATTTGTCTTGGCACCATATATTCATAAAGAAGCAGAAAGAAAAATGATGACTGGCTAGCTCCACCCCGGCTCAGGCCCTAAGAGACTGTAGGGAAGCATAAAAGAGATAACAGAATACACGCTGAAATTTTAGTTCCTGTATAGTGGCGTAACTCCCTTACGGAACCATCTTGCCACCCGTAACAACTACAAACCCTGGGGAAAAAATTCAAACCTAATAATCTTGACAAGTAAACAAAAGCAGGCAGATTATGGAGGTAATTGGAACCTCGGAGCAGCAACAAGAATGGGGGTGGGTTTTGTGTTCCTCTATGGCTTTGACTCAAAGTTGGGCTACGGTTGCAGAATCTCGCTGCAGTACAGGAAGCTAAAACTATGTGGGAAGCCCCGTCGTCTTTCTGGCTGCAGGAACCAAGGAAAGAGGCTAGGACAACAGCCACCATGGGAAAATGAGAAGGGAATCCCAGAAAGTAGAGAAGCAGATGAACAGATTCCCTAACCATATGTACAAAAACCAAAAATAATTCAGGTTGACCTCTTAACCATGCACATGTGAGACAGATACCAGGTTAGTTGGTATTTAAAAAAGGAAAACATTAGCAAAATTCCTCAGAGGAATATCAAATAACCTAAAGTCTATATACCAAAACATTGAGAATATCCAGATGGAATCCAAAATAAAATATAAAGAATGAGAAAAATACAACAAATTCTCAGTGACTTAAAGTTCTACATCAAGAAGCTATATTTAAAATGTAAAACTCATATCAGACAAAGGACTTGAAACCAGAATACATAAAGAATTCTTATCATATACCAATTTAAAACTGGGCAAAAGATTTGACACATTTCACAAAAAAAAAGATATACACATGAATAATAAGTGCATTAAAATGTCTATCACCATTTGTCATCACGAAGAAAAATTAAAACAATGAGATACCATTAAACATCATGTATTTATTTATTTATTTTTTAAAAAATTTTGAGGCTGCAACTTCAAACTCCTGGGCTCGAGCAATCCTTCTGCCTTGGCCTCCCAACTAGCTAGGACCACAGGTGCAAACCACTATGCCCAGGTAATTTTAACTCTTTTGTAGAGAAAGAGGGGTCTCACAGTGTTGCTCAGGTTGGTTCTAAACTCCTGGCCTCAAGTGATCCACCTTGGCCTCCCAAAGTGCTGGAATTACAGACAGTCACCGCACCCAGCCTGAACATCTTTTAAAATAGCTAAAATATTTTTAAAAATTGGCGATATCAGGTGTTGAGGGTATTCTGTCCTCATAAGTCACTTGTGGGAATGTAAAAGCGTACAACCACCTTAGAGAACACTTTTGCAGACTTTTGGAAAGTTAAACATATGCCATTCATAACCCAGCCATCCCACCTCTAGAATCTACCGACTAGAAATGAAAACATATGTGCACATAAAGACCTGCACACAAATATTCATAGCAGTTTCATTTGCAATGATCTCAAACTGGAAATAATCCAAATGTTCATCAGCGGAGAATAAAGAAAATACGGTATAACCATATAATGGAATAGTATTCAGCTACCAAAAAGTACTTTCCTACTAACATATGCATCAATGTGGAGTTACTCCAGAAATTATTATATTGAATAAAAGAATCCATTATATCTTTAAGAATAATGCCTACTGTATATTTCCATTTTTAGAGAAGTTTAGAAAATCTAAGTTTACCTATAATTGACCAGTGGTAAGAAATGCAGTGAAAGATGAAGTGTAAATGACACATAGAAACTTTTGGAGGTGATAGAAATATTTGGTACCTTAGTTGTGGTAATAGATTTTTAGTGTAATATGTGTCACAACTTATCAAATTATTCACTTTATATATGTGCAGTTTTATTTTATATGAATTTCACTTGAGCAAGAAATAAAACATTAAGATAATAAATGCTACTTGTGTTTTAAAAAGAAGATATGGTACCTACTTTCAAAGATTTTTATAATCTGGAAGTAGAGTGAGATGAAACAATAATTTTTAAAAAGTAATGGGTCTGGTGTAGTGGCTTATCCCAGTAATCCCAGCACTTTGGGAGGCCAAAGTGGGAAAACTGCTTGAGGCCATGGAATTCAGGGCCCATCTGGGCAACATAGTGAGACCCCTCTGTCTCTACAAAAATAAAAAATAAAAAAATTACCAGGGTGTGGTGGTGGACACCCATGGTCCCAGCTACTCAGGAGGCTGAGGTGGGAGGATTGCTTGAGCCTGGGTGGTCAAAGCTGCATTAAGCTGACTGCACCACTGCACTCCAGCCTGGGTGACTAAGACCCTCTCTCAAAAAATAAAATAAAATAAGATACAATAGCTCTCAAAAGTGAAAATAAATATAATAACTTTGAATTTGGAAATGTAAGCTAATAAATCTTAAAGTCTAATTTTTGAACGAATAAGCAAGGCTTACTCACCATTTATGACTTTGTTCATACAAAGGTAACCTGTGAATCTAATTATTAGTATTCAAAGAACAAAGGAGGTCCTAGTTGTCTGTTTAAGCTTTAATTGAAAAACACATTAGAACTATGTTTGAAAACAGACCTTAAAACGTCTCCAGTGCTTATTCCAGAGCTCTGCATCTGTGGACCTTCCATTTTTGATCATTAGGACAATGATGGTAGAAACCAGAGTTTTTTCCTCTAAAGACATTTTTTCCTAATGTACAAGCCTTAAAAAGTAAGTCTCCAGGATTGCATGGCACGTTGAGCCTCCATCTTTTTGCTCATTCACTGAAAGGGACTTTGTTATAGGCCACCAAGCATTTATCAAATATTCATGACAGGTCTGGTACTGTGCTAGGCATTTTGGAGCAGGAAAGGGTACATGGAAAGAGTCACTATACCTGCTTTCATTCATGTAAAAATTAACTTTGAATATGTACAACAATTAAGGAATAACAGTAGTATAATAAATACCTTGTAGTGGTTAAACTATAAATGCAATTAAAAGAGCAAAGAAGGCAATACTGAAACAGAGAAATAAGCAAAGAGTCTTGAGTCTGGACTTGAGAAAGGTAGAGGGAAATCAGCAGAAGTGGGAGACAAATTCACTATCATTCATTCATTCAATGAATATTAAGAATCTACCATGCCAAGGCACTGAGCAAAATGCTAAGAACACCGCGGTGAACAAAAATGCACTAGTCCTTGCCCCCACATGTTGCTCCCAGCCTACTAGAAGAAGCAGTTATTGAATAAATAGATATGCAAATAAAAATACAATTGCAAAAGATTACTAGTGCTCTGAAGGAACAGTGCACCGGTGGAAAACATGCAAGAGCTGAGGAAAGAGGACATGCACAGAAAACACAAGGCAGCCAGGGGATGTTCAGGATTCCAGATTTTAAGTGCAACATTGTGACCAGCTGGTGAAGAAAGCATGCCCTCTAAGGTCAAATAAAGTCAACTAAATAGGGGGTACACTAGGCTGCTACCAAAGAACAACTTCACTCAAGTCTTCTCGCCTAATACCACTAGCCTCTCTCTCAGGCCCTGCTTCTCTTTGGGTTCACTTCTCCTCTGGCACCTTTCCCTTTGTCTAAGTCACTCTTTATTTCCCTATTCAAAGTCCTGAGAAAGACAATCTGATTGGTCCAGGTTATTACCTTCAGTCCTGCTTGGGTAAAGTCTTTTGTACCAGAGCAGGTTACATATCACTGGCCAGCCTAGAAATTGGTTGCCCTTGGGTCACATGGTCATCCTAATCCAATCAGCTGTGACCAGGAGTCATATGGCACAGAAACGGCTAAGAAAGAAGAACCTAAGGTGGAAATGAAGATGGCAAATTCCATTGTCAATGGTATTTGTCAACCTCCTTAATATAGCCAGAAAAGAAAAAAAAAAAAAGGTTTCTCTAGTAGAGTGGAAGTAAGCAATAGAAGGCTTTGAAAATTAGAGAACTGAGCCTTTTTATGGAGACCATTGAAATCTTACAAAGGAAATATGCAGAGACTGATATGATGAAAGTGGAATTTCAGGAAGACAAGTGAATTTGTCTTAGTTTTCTGTTTCTTTTTCTACTAAACCATACATTGAGATTTAAAGGTCATAATATTTTCTCTTACCTTCTCAGATCAAATGTGATGAGAAATGGGTACAGAGAGAGATGAAGGTAAAATAGCAGGCTAATTATTAATAAAGCTAGATTACAGAATATGGCTTAGCATTGACTTCCTCTTGAATTGACTGCCAGTCACTGGCAGGGTAGGGACAGAGCCCGAGGAGTGGAGGAGAAGGCACTATTCTGTTCAGAGGGCCAGTCTTAGGAAGAGAGAGAAAAGGTGGGGGCACCCAGATCCCAACTCACCACACAATCACCTCTTTGATATTGGCAAAGAGTAAAAGAAATACAGGAGCTATTTGTCACACACCTGCTGTTTTCTGAAAACCTGGCAAGTGGCAAGTCCTTTCCTGCAACATTTCTGTATCCTGAAGGCCTGTTATTCCTCACCCTTGATTTGCCTGTTTCATTCCCTGTCAATACACTAGAGGGTCCCTCCTCTTCCTCACCATTCTGTTTCTCCTCATTCAAAAGTCTGCCCAGAATTCAGCCTTTATATAGGGTCCCCATAAGAGAAATATCTTGACTTATCATATCTTTATTTTTTTATCACTCAGAATGTATAAAATATTTTATCATATAGGTGTTTTTCACTTAACATCATAACCCTAACTCAACAAAATTGGTTGTAAAACAATTCTTTCTGAAGCAAGAGAACTTTGCACTTTTTTAAACCAAACAGCCTACTCTGCTTTTTCAAAAGTCACCCATTAGAAAATGAAGCAGATTTTTTCTGGTTTGAGGCAGGGAAAGTGTGGGCACTACAGGTATTGTTGAATATGAATTCAGTCATTCTAATACAGTACAAAATCTGAAGACTACTCTTTAGGCCGTTAACAATAATTCAAAAGATATTTGCATGTAGTACCCTAAGAAAAAATATGAAAACAGAGAAGTTCAAGAGAAGTTCAAGAGAAGTTATAGAAGAAAACAGTACTGGAAATTCTGGCAGGTGAATTATTTGCTTTATTCTCTCACTTACTACTCACCTTGAAATATCAACAATCACAAAGATCTTAATAATTTTTATTAGTTTGATGACTATAAAACTTTAAAAGAGGGAGAATATTTACTTCTAGCAAAACAAAGAGGCACCCATTATGTGGTAGCACATGTGGCTGTAAGACAATCAACCACAAACAACTGGTAACTTCATACATAACTGGACTCCTTTTATCCCAAACCATGTTTATTTAATTACAGCCTTGTGCCTTCATTTACGATGTTTCCAAATATCTCTTGATCCTGGCTAAGTGTTTCTAAATATTGATCTTGGGTTAGCAATAACTGTGACATGTATAAAAAGGAGATATTAGGCAATTAAATTGTCCAAAACAGTTGACCAAGTCATGCAAATTCTCTAAACCTAGAGGAGGATCAATCTTGAAAGTGAAGTTGTGATTTAATTCATGCACTTCTTAAGTATGAGATTCTAAGTGAGCATTGGGAAGCATAGGAAACCTTTACTAATGAATCTTCAGGGACCAGTTAGCACAGTTTGTTAAATTGGAATGCTAATTAGGTCTAGGCAATAGTTTAAATCAACCTAAATGCTTGTTAGTTTGACCGATTACAGGTGCCCAATAAGTGTTTGTTTGAATTCAATAATTCTCTGTCCAGAGGGAATATTCTGGTTCATGAGTGGCTGAATTGAAAAACATAAGCTATTAGTCATGAATAAATTGCATATCAACTGGTGCATTTCAGCATTACTACTGGAAGTCCAAGGTCGCGGCAGTGATGGCTCAGTCAGGTCCCTTTCCTTTGGTAGGTCCTATGCAGCGATATTTCCAAATGGACCTAGATTATTTTGAAGCTTTTTCATGGCATGTGTAATATTATGGAAAGTACAAGAGTGAAACACCTGGGTTATAAGTCAGTCCAGAACTACCAAACTATTTAATGACAAAGCAAGTCTAGAACCCACTGTGCTGACTCGTGGGGAGTCTTCCTTCCATTGTGGCCTCTCAAATCTTTCTTGAGTCTACATTTCTCCCTTTCCTACCCCCAAACCCTGCTGATTTCCCCTCAGTGTATTCTCAAATATTGAGTGTTAGGTTCAGATTAAATACTATAGCCTGTATGTAGCCTTTTGATTCAACGACTGGTGTCCTGACTCCACAAAACCATCCCAGAATTGTTCCTGTCTCCCAGGTGCTAGAAACTGCATAGCCCAACACTTCCCATAACAACATACACAAAGCTAGCTCCAATCCTGCATTACACAAGAGCCGGGGCACTGCTGCAGGTAATGAGTCAGGTCAAGAAGGATTCCAGTTTGTCTTTTGGGTAATTTAACCCAAAAGCAGAGGCAATGAATCATTGTGTTAGAAGAAACTACTTTGGTATCAGACAAAACCACATGGGGCTTAGGGCAAATTTCAAATTTGGCACTTCAGTAGTAGCAAATTAGTATTATATTCAGTTGTATGTGTCAGAAAACCCCCAAATAAGCACTTAGCTAAGCTGTAGCTATGATTTCTGCATCCCAGCTAGTAGGAAGAAGGAATCGGAGGCCCCATTCTTCTAAGGACAACAGCCAGTAGTCTCCCATGTCATGCATACTTACAGGTGATGGGCCAGAACGTAGTGAAATGCCTCTGTCAAGGCTCAAGGAAGGCTGGGACATACAGCTTCCACCCTGGGTGCCCTGCTAAAAACCAGATATTCTCTTGCTTAAAAAAAAAAAAAAAAAAGCTGGACACAGTGGCTCACGCCTGTAATCCCAGCACTTTGGGAGGCCAAGGTGGGCAGAGTTCAAGAGTTCAAGACCAGACTGACCAACAGGGTGAAACCCCATCTCTACTAAAAACACAAAACTTAGCCAGGCGTGGTGGCACACGCCTGTAATCCCAGCTACTCAAGAGGCTGAGGCAGGAGAATCGCTTGAACCTGGAAGGCGGAGGTTGCAGTGAGCCGAGATTGCACCACTGTACTCCAGCCTGAGCAACAGAGCAAGACTCTGTCTCCAAAAAAAAAAAAAAGGCAGAGGAGATATTGTATAGAAATTAAGTCTCTGTTTCTTTCTCTTCCTAACTATGGGTAATAATTTTGCGCTAAAATCTTCTGTGATTTAAGATAATACTTCCTTTGTGTGGATTATTTTGCTTAACCTCTCAGTGGTATCTGACACTGTTCAGCACAAGCTCCTTGCTGAAACAATCTATTCTTCCTGTGACTTCCATGGCAGGATAGTCTCTTGACTTTCCTCTGACCTTTCTATTTCTTCCCAATTTTTGTTGTTAATAGTGTTGCCTCCTCTTCTTCTTTCTGTTCCTTAGTGTTCCCATTGGCTCTATCCTGGAGCAGCTTCTTCCTCACTTCTCACTTTACCCATTTTCCTCACTGTTACCTATGGTGGAAGGAAGTATAGTGCACATTTATTGAATGTTTACTACACACTAGGAACTATAAGTGTGTTATATATAGCATCTCACTTAATCCTATCAACAATCCCAAAGCTAAATACCATTGTTATTATGGAGGTTGATGTGATCTGTCCACTGTTGAGCAATGACAGGTTTGGATTTTAGTCCAGGACTGCCTGACTCCCACAGATTTTGAGCTTACGACTACACCCACCCACTTTTCTCCAACCATGTAAAAAGAAAACCCTGCCAGGTCCCAGCACGTACTCAGTCGCTTACTGGATACATCCACTGATGATCATGTACACATTTCAAACCCAGGATGCCACTGAGTAAACTCCTGGTTCTTTCATCAACTATTTATTGAGCACTTATTATGTGCCAGGCACTGCTGTAGGTGCTGAATCTACTGAAGAAACCGAAAGAGACAATCTCTAATTTCATGAAATTTACTGTTTAGCTGAAGGCACAAACAGTGAAAGAAACAACATCAGTTTGTGAGAAACACCACAAAAAATGAAGCAGGCTAAATGGATAGAGAGATGGAGAGGGCTATACAGTAGGTGGAATAATGGCCCCACAAAAGATAACAACCCTCTAATCCCTAGAAGCTATGACTATGTTGCATTACAAGGAACAGGGAATTTTACAGATGTGGTTAAGGTTAAGGGTCTTGAGGTGGGGAGATTTTCTAGAATAATGTAGACGAACCCAGCATCATCACATGGTCCCTCAAAAGTGAAAAGTTAGAGGTATGTGACAATGACAATGGAAGAAGATGAAGGAGAAATGTAAAGCATGAGAGGGAATTGACTGCCATAGCTGGCTTTGAAGATGGAGGAAGGGGCCACAAGCCAAGGAATGTGGTCATGGAAGCTAGGAATGGCTGTCAGTTTACAATCAGTAAGAAAATGGGGACATAAATTTCTGCTGCTTTAAGACACTAAATTCTGATCTTTTTTTCCAGCAGCAACAGAAGACTAATGCAGGCTGTTTTAAGTAAGGTGGCCAGAAAAGGCCACTGAAAACAAAGACCTGGAGAGATAGCTGAGAGAAGAGTTTCCCAGCCAAAAGAAATGAGTCTGGAGTGAGATGAACTTGGAGTGTACAAGGAATAGTAAGGAGGTGAATGTATCTGGAGTGAGGGGAGAACTGTCGGAGCTGAGAGAGCAGGAACAGCCTAGGCCAGCACATGTGGAGATGTGCAGGTCATGCAGCTTTGGATTTTATTCTAAGTACGATGAGAGGACTGGTCAGCAGGGGAGAATCACAACCTGACTTAGCTTGTAAGTTTGCCTGTGGGTGCTGTAATGAGAGTGGACTGGATGGGGCAAGTGTAGCAGGAAGGAGTCCAATTAGGAGACTCTTGACTGTTATCCAACATTCCAAATAAGAGAAGAAGACAGCTTGGACTAGGTGAAAGAGGTGAAGTAATTGGTCACACACAGTATATATTTGAAAGTTAGAGTTCATTCTATTTTCTGATGACTTGGAAGTAGGGTGGGAAAGAGAGAAGCCAGGATGGGCAACTAAATGCATGGTGGTGCAGACAATGCAGATAATGACATGGAAAAAAGTGTGGTAGAAGAAGGTTGGGAGGGATCAAGAGTCAGGTTTTTTTAGACATAAGTTTTAGATGCCAAATAGCCATCCAAGTCAAGATGTCAGGTTTTTCGGTATGTGAGTCTGAATTGAGGGACAGTTTGAATTGGAGGCATGTGGTAGGCAGATTTTAGTTACTCCCCAAAGACGTCCACATCCTAATTCCCAGAATCTGTATGTCATGTTACATGGCAAGGGGGGATTAAGGGGTAGCAGATGGAACTGAAGTTGCAAAACAGCTGACCTTAAAATAAAGAGATATCCTGGATTATCTAGTTTGACCCGATGTAATCTAAAGGATACTTAAATGAAAAAGAGAGAGGCAGAGGACTCAGAACCAGTGATATGGCATACTTAACTAGCCAATTCTGGCTTTGAAAAGGATGAAAGCTGGTTTTTGAAGTTGGTGGAAGTGGTCATGAGCCAAGGAATTGGGACACCCTTCTAAAAACTGGAAAAGACAAGGAAACAGATTTCTTCTGAGAGCCTCCAGAAAGGAACACAGCCCTGACAACACCTTGAGCTTAGTTCAGCGATAACCATTTCAGACTTCTGAGCTAAAAAGCTGTAAAATAATAAAAGGTGTGTTGTTTTAAGCCACAAAGTTTGTGGTAATTTGTTACATGTGCAATAGGAAATTAACATACGGCATAATTTCTCTGAAACGTCAGTGTATCCTCTCTTGGTAAATGACATAAACTTCACTTGAAGCTTCACATGAAAGCAGAAATACGTGCCATCCTTAATTCTTTCCTCTCCTTCATGCTCCTAATCTAGTCACAACGAAGTTCTCTAGATTCTACTTACTAAATATTTATTCAGAGTTACCCTCCGTCTCCTTTCTCTACACGGGTCATGATCATCATCATCATTCCCCTTTGAAAAAGAAGACAATAGAAACCCACCATCTATTCCCCATTTAGCAAACAGAATAAGTCTTCTAAAATGAGTATTTCAAATTATTCCTCTCACCTTGAAACTATTCAATGGCTTGCTGTTTCACTCTATAAATTCTCAACTGCTTGACATGGGTTAGAAGATCCTTCAAGGTTGCGTCTGCCTTCAGCCTTTTTTCCTAACACTTGTCCTCACACTGAACTTCTTCCAGATCCTGGAAAGCATTAGGAGGCCTCTTCACTTCAGGTGTTGGCACTGGCCTTCCTCATCCTCGTAGAAAAGACTCTTATCATTCGTTACTCCCTTCCCTATCTACCTTCAGGTTCCACACTGCTCCCTTCAGGTGGTTCTCAATCTCCTAAATTGTTAGCACCCTGGTATCAGGAACTTTTGTTTCGAGACACTCATCACAATAGTGTTTTGTTTGTCTCCATGACAAACACGCTGCACAGCTTTTGCCTGATTTGTTCAGTACTCTATCTTCATTCCTAGCCCCCAGCAGATAGTAGGTGCTCAGCCAATATTTGTCAAATGGTAATTACTCACTGAAGACCTGCGAATTACTATGTTTAATTCTAACATGGTTCCTATGACGTATTTAGTAACCATTTCCTGGAAAATCCGTATAATGGAGCATTCAGATACTTCTAAACAATGCAACATTTGTGCCTATCACCAATTTTACATTCTTCACTTCTCCCCACTTTGGAAATGAACAGTAAGAGGTGAGAGACATTTTAATTTTTCTTGCATTTATCATGTCACTCAACAATCATTCAATAAGTATTTATTGATACTTGTGCCAATCACTAGGTGTTAGGAATACAGTAAGTGAATAAAATCGTCTGTTTTCATGGAGTTTGCAGTGTGTGTGTAGACAGGGTAAGATAAAGTCTGAAAGTAAGCCAACTGAAAGCTATATAAAATATCAGACAGTAGGCCAGGCGCGGTGGTTCACGCCTGTAATCCCAGCACTTTGGGAGGCCGAGACGGGCGGATCACGAGGTCAGGAGATAGAGACCATCCTGGCTAACACCGTGAAACCCTGTCTCTACTGAAAATACAAAAAATTAGCCGAGCGTGGTGGCGGGCGCCTGTAGTCCCAGCTACTCGGGAGGCTGAGGCAGGAGAATGGCGGGAACCCGGGAGGCGGACCTTGCAGTGGGCCGAGATCCCGCCACTGCACTCCAGCCTGGGCGACAAAGCGAGACTCCGTCTCAAAAAAAAGTGCCAGAGTCAGAAAGAAGTGTGCGTTGATCATTTTTTTGCTTAGAGAGATTGGGAAAACTCAAGAGAGTAAAACATCTGAGCAGGGACCAAGAGCAATCGGGGAGTCCGTATCATGTCACAGAGAAGCGTACAAGCTTAGGAATCTTGCTTTCTAAATTCGAACCGCAGGTTGCCAGTTACACCTGTATGCGACTGAACAAGTACTTTAACCTGTCTCTTAGCTGTAATACTACAAACCTCAGGCTTGTTAAGAGAAAACGCTCCACAAGGAATTAAACACACAAGGTTCTAACGCTGGGCCAAGACTGGGAAACGAACTCTGGAAACTCACCCTCTGCTCCCCAGGAGCGGCTCCCCTCTGGCTGGATCGCAATTGGTGATTGGCTACTTAACCCGTCCGTCCTTTCCCGCCCAGCGTCCAATCCAATCCCGCCCGGCTCCGCTCGGAGACAGTTCGCCGAGTGGGCGGTGTCCATGACGTTTTATGACGTGTTGCGTCACGGTGGGCGGAAGTCGCGGCCGCGGTTTTGAAATCGGGCCGCGGGGGGTCTCTCAAGCTGGTTCCAACGCTGAGGCCCCACAGCCTCCCAATTCCGGGCGGACCCCTGACGGGCCTGAAGCTGCAGCCGCGCCATGTCCACCCCTCCGTTGGCCGCGTCGGGGATGGCGCCCGGGCCCTTCGCCGGGCCCCAGGCCCAGCAGGCCGCCCGGGAGGTCAACACGGCGTCGCTGTGCCGCATCGGGCAGGAGACGGTGCAGGACATCGTGTACCGCACCATGGAGATCTTCCAGCTCCTGAGGAACATGCAGGTAGGAAGGCGGGCGCGCAGGGCCAGCGAGATGCAGCTGGGAGGGAAAGGGGCGCTGGTTTCCTCGTTACCCGTGGATGTCAACTGGGCTGCCCTGGGCAAACCTTAGGTGTAGGGTCACCCCCATTCGCACTCAAGAGTGTCCCCAAAAGTCGGAGCTGTAGAGGTGATGTTTTTCCAGACCAGATTTCTGCATAATTGAAGCCCATTTTTTTTTAGATTCAATCGAGCTCTTTAGTTACCATGTAAACTCTTGCACCTTTCAAGGTAAAGATGGGGTCGCACTCCACTTCCCTCTTTAGGTTGCTTTAAATGTTTTTTCCAGCATTTCTTCTGGGGAGGTCCAAGGAGTTGAAGAATTTACATTATATTTTAAAAAACAGTCCTCCTGTTTTTTTTGGCATAGTTAATATACAGTAAACTACACTCACCTAAAGTTTTGACATATATGTGTACTGTACTGTGTATACTTGTGAAATTATCACCACAGTCAAAATAGTGAACATACACATCACCCCAGAAAGTTTCTTCATACCCCTCTGACATCTTTGCTTCCCACTTTCCATCGCTAAGCAACCATTGATCTGCTTTCTGTAATCATAAATTAATTTGCATTTGCTAGAGTTTTATATAAATGGAGTCTACAATATGTGGGCTTTTTTTGTCCGAGATCCTTCACTAAGCATGCATCAATAATTTCCTTTTTATTGCTGAGTAACGTTCCATTGTATCAGTATATCACCATTTGTGTACCTTTTCTTCTGTTGATGGACATTTGGGTTGTTTCCACTTTTTGGCTGTTACAAATAATGCTATGAACTTCTGCTGACAAATTTTTGTGTGAACATGTGTGTAATTTCTCTTGGACAGATTCAGGAGTGGAATTGCTGGATCATGCAAGACATGTCTGTTTAATACTTTCAGAAACTTTTCCAAAGTGGCCTGAGCCATTTTACCTCCCAATTATTGCTAGTGGGAATGTAAACATTGCTGTTTAACGGTTCTCGTTTCTCCTCCTCCTCATCAACACCTGTTGTGTCTTGATGCTTTCCAAATACTTCTCCCAGTCTATCTTGCCTTTTTATTCTCTTAATATTATCTTTTGAAGAACAGACATTTTTAATTTTGATGAAATCCAGCTTACTGATATATTCTTTTATAGATTTTGCTTTTGGTGTCATACCTAAGAAATCTTTGCCTAACCCAGGGTGACAAAGGGTTTCTGTTTTCTTCGAGAAGTTTTGTAGTTTCAGGTTTTATGTTTAGGTCTACAACCTATATTTAGTTTTGTCAGTTTTTAAATATATATACATAGTGGCAGATACGGATCCAAGTTCATTGTTTTGCATTTGGATATCCAATTGTTCCAGCACCATTTTGCTGACCCATTTTTAATGCTTGTTTATGTTACCCACTACAAGTAGTAGATATTATTCTTGTTTTAAGATGAAGATTCTGTACTTCGGAGAAGTAAAGTGACTTGCCCAAACCTAGTCAGTGGTAGGGTAAATTTGAAACCAAGTTTTCAAAATCTTACAGCTCTTATTTCTGTGGTTGTCCAAAAATGTGTTTTATTGCTTTTTTTTTTTTTTTAACTGGTCAAGATTTTTTTTTTCCTCCTGATTATAAGAGTAATTCAGTTTTTTTAAGACTATGTGAAATATAGTACAAAGGAAATCCAGGAGAAATTATGACATTGTTTGGCAATGATTTAAAAAAATGAATAGATTCATATCTAGAATGAATAAGGTGCGGATTAAATAACGTCTCAGAATTTAGCATATTTTAAAAAATTTTTGTCCTGTTATATGCAAAGCACTGAGTAATACCTAACACTTATGAAGTACTTTCCTTGGTCAGGTACACTGTTATAGGAGCAGTTTTAAGGAGTATTTTTATCCCTATTTTACAGTGAAGGAAACTGAGGCTTAACGAGAGGAAAAAATAAATTACCCAACATCACACATGACTAATAGCTCTTCCTAGTAACCTCTTTTTAATACTAACTTGCTGTCAATGTGCATTATTAAAAGATATAATACAGGTTCATGTTTACACAGAAAGAACTAAGCTTTTTCAAAAAAAGTATTTTATCAATAGATTACATGTGGACCTGCATTCAAAGCCAACTTTTTTTTTTTTTTTTCAGTTTTTTTGTCTGTAAGTTTATTCAATGCAAAATAATTCTCTCCAATTTTACTGAGGTGGCTGACCACGTCCACGACCAAATCCGCCTCTCAACTGGAATTCGGTTACTGACCCAGCCCCAGCCTCTGCTTTCTTGCCGGCACAAGGGGACATGGGCACTCCATCTGTAGGTACGTCTGTCGGCGTCCCCTCTTGTGAGTTTGCAGGTCGCTCACCCTGCAGACCTTTAGGCTGAGGCCTGCCAGTCTCTGGACGGCTGCGGCACAGGGTGGCAGGAGCAATCTCCCGGGGCAGATGAAGGTAATCACGGAGATACTGGATTCCCTCATTGGTAAGGTACCAGTAGAAATGTCTCCAGGCAAACTGTTCCTTCACGTAGCCTCAGGACTTGAGAGGCTGCAGGGCCTTCATGACATGAAGGTTGGACACATTCTTGTCTGCCAGCTCCGGGTGCTTAGGCATGTGGAATCCTTCTTGGCCACCATGACTCCCTCCTTAAAAACGAGTTCATAGGCTGGGCGCAGTGGCTCACGCATGTAAGCCTAGCACTTTGGGAGGCCAAAGTGGGCGGATCACGAGGTCAGGAATTCGAGACCAGCCTAGCCAACAAGGTGAAACCCCATCTCTACTAAAAATACAAAAATTATCTGGGCGTGGAGGCTCGCGCCTGTAATCCCAGCTACTCAGGAGGCTGGGGCAGGAGAATTGCTTGAACCCGGGAGGCGGAGATGGCGCCACTGCACTCCAGCCTGGGCGACAGAGCGAGACTCTGCCTCAAAGAAAAGGAGTTCATAAATAGCAATACGTTTCTTCTTAAGCTTCAACATTTCGGCGGCTGTAGGGTCTGGGGCCCAAAGCCAGCTTTTGAGGGACTATGATAATTATATGTGTGCTTTTCATTTTGAGAAATCTGTAGTCACTCATCTAAGACCCTTTGGGGCCTGTCATAATTGGCTGAAAAGATAACAATGGGCTCCTTCATTTCCAGAAAACTAGAAGAGGTGATAGAAACAGGATATTCTTAACTACATATAACCTAGTGATTTGTTAATCCATTTTTAGCATTCACATTTTTAAATAATGCTCTGTATTATTGATCTATGAGAGTAAACTGCTGTGAATACAGACTGCTAAGAATTTTTCTAAGCGTTTGTTTTAAAGAAGTGGTTCCTGGTATACACCATACACTAGATGTCCATTAGCCACTTGAGAGTCTGATGAAAACTGTGAACTCTCTTCAGAGAAAAATACACATACACATGCATTTTGAAAATTTCAGGGGTTAAAGGAAGATTTAGGGATACTCCCCAAGTATCCTTAAATCTCAGATTAAGAGTCCTTGTGGAAGATACCATTGCTTTTGTTTTGTTTGTTATTCTTTGAATCTTTAATTTTTAAAATACATAGTACATTCAGAACTCAGGAATAGAAAAGGACAGTGCAATGAACATTTTCCCTCCCATTCCTATCTCTTATACTATGTACCTAACTCCTCTCCACAGGCAGTGACTGTGAGTGATTCTTCCTATTTTTGTGTCTTTCCAGATATTCTCTGCATGTTAAGCAAATGTTTATGTATATTGTTTCATTTTTCCCTTTTTTGCACAGATAATAGCATATTATACATAACCATTTTGTATCTTGCTTTTTTCAGTTTATATTCTGGAATTTATTCATATCCATACAGCAAATACTCCCTTTTCCTTTTTATAGTGTATAGTTCACACTGTGTGGAAATACAGTAATTTGTTAAACCAGTTCTCTAGTGAGGGCATTTGGCTGTTTTTCATCTTTCCCTGTTAGACTGCAGCAAATAACCTCCTACACAAATTTGCACGTATACCTGTAGGATACGTTTTTAGAAATAGCTATGTGCTTTTGTAATTAGACACATTTCGATGAATTGTCCTCCACAGAGATTGTACTAATTTATGCTATGGCCTAAGACTAGCACAGTGAGTTATATCTTTTTTGGATCTTTGATCACTCAATAGGTGAAAATTCTACTTTACATTTCTCCTAGTTTGACTGAGTTTGAACATCCCTTAAAATATTTGAATCATTTATATTTTTTTCCTGCTAAATGCTTGTTCACTTATTGTTTACCCATTTGTTTGTCTTTTTTACCTATCATAATTGTAGGATTTAGCTATTTACATACTAGAGAAATCTGCTCTGTGTGATGCAACTTGCAGTTATTTTTTTCCCCAGTCTTTCACCTTTTGGCTCTGCTAATGGTAGTTTTGCCATGCATTTTTTTTTTTTTTTAAAGAAGTTGAATGTATTAGTCTTTTAGAACTTCTAGGCTTTATGCCTAGTTAGAAAGGTCTTCCCCACTCAAATTAGAATTCTATAATTTTTAAAATTTCAGTCTTTACATTTAAAACTCTGATCCTTATGGAATTTATCCTATAAAATGTAAGGTCTGGGCCTAGCCCTAACTTTTTCAAAGGGTTCACTGAATAATTCACTTGCTTCTTCCAGTGATTTCAGGTAGCTTTTATATAAGTGAATTTGTTTCTGGATGTTCTATTCCACGTAGCTGCCTATCTTTTATGTATTAATGCAAAACATTCTTATAATTTGTCAGGATGTATAATGTGTTTACACTTATTTTTTCAGAATTTCCCTGGCTATTCTTGCTTATTTTTTCACATGTATTTTAGAATCAGCTTATTCTAAGAAAAAGCCTGTTAGTATGTTTATTAGGATCATTCAGCCTAGAAAGACTTGACATCGCTATGATGTTGACTCTTACTAACCAAAAACATGGAATATTCTTTTTCTGTTTTCCTATAAGGTATCTTAAGTTTTCATTTTTATCTTGAGATTTTAAAAGTTTTCTTCTAGATATTTTATCTTTTCTGTTGCCATTGTAAATGGGGTCTTCTTTTCCCATGTTTTTGTTTGTGTTATAGATGAAAGCAGAGCTATTGCTTTCTCTTTTACTTCCTTATGGAATTCTTTTATTTTTAGTAGCACTTTATCATATTATTTGTAGATAGATTATGATGCTTTCTTTTTAATGTTTCAACATTTTTTTTCTCTTTCTTCTCTAATTGCATTGGCTAGTGCTTCCAGAACAGTGTTCACTTATGGAATTAGGGTCTTAGTAGACATCCTTTTCTGTTTCTGACCTTAGTTGGAATGCTTCTAATGATTCCACGTTAATCGTGGTGCTGACTTTTTAACTGAAATAAATGTATGTTATCACACATTGAGGATTTTTTATTGAGTTTTATATTGATTTTTAAAATGGATGTTGAATTTAGTTGAATGCCTTCTTAGTGTCTATGGATATGGATCATGTATTTATGGGTTTTCATCCACACTCATGAGTGAGATGGTTATTGATGAGCTTTTCAGCTGAACAGCTACACCATGGTATATACCAAGGGATCTTAGACATTTTTACTGCGTATACTCTGTGCTATGGGAACCTTGTCTGTCTCATGTTTACTGCTGTATCCCAGCTTCTAGAACAGTGCTGACACATGAAAGGTGCGTGGTATTTTTTTTTTTTAATAATTTAGTAAATTACGTTGGTAAGTTTGGATATTAGATTTAACATCGAATATCTTTCTAAGTCAGCAAATTTGGGAAGCGTGATTCTTTGCATTTCAAAAGGATTTTTGTTTTCTTTATGACAGTATTTATTAAGAGTTCTTTTATATAATACATCTTAATAAATTTTGACTATAGATTTATGGGTAAAATAACTCACTAAAGTAAAATAATTCACACTGTACTTTAAAGCCTTCTGTGTGTGTGTACTATGCTAAATATGGTAATATAAACTTAAGTTCCAGTCTTTACTAAGTAGAAAATATGGGCAAAGTATTAAACCTCATAATGCCATAATAAAGATACAGAGTGCTGTTCTAGGCAAGACATAATCATCACGCTCCTTTTTGTCACCTAAACAAGAAAGCAAGGATCCACTTAAACTTTTCTCTGAATTTCTAGTTAGTGTCTGTGGAATTTCATAAACTGAAAGTTCATGAGGAGAAAGCTTACCTTGTACTGAGAAATGAAACCTTAATGCCTTTCTCCTTTAAAATGTTTTGACTATTTCAGCCTTTGATATTTTATCACATTTCTTTGAGACATTGTAGAGTGTTTTAATGCTTGAGAATTTCTGAAAATCCTAATAATATCACACCTCAAATAATTTGAGGAGATCCATCTCCTTAACTCATAAACCATAACATTACAGGAAATTTAGAAGTATGAGAAAAGAAGAAAATAAATTATTCAACCCTATTTATCTTACACATCTTTTATCAACTACATATAGGGCTTTCCAGTCTTTTTTCATGTTTCTGGTTGTAATCATTATATGTCCTGTTTTCTTTTCACTCCAAACATTGTATCATGGTTTTCTTTTTTTTTTTTTGGCATTCCTACCTCATGTGTTTAAAAAAGAAAAAAAGTACAAACTGAGGCTTAGAAAGACTGGACTGATTGCCTAGCTATTAGATAGTAGATAGTTCCTTTGTTTTTAAATCACCTGATTCAAATCCCCAAATAGGTATACGTGTGAATTCCTACAATTAAAATGCCTGAATACTAGAAAATGTGGTACTCTATAAATATTATTGATTCAAGTATTAGGGTGATGCCACAGATCAAATTGTGGGAATAAAATATTCTACGGCTGTACAGAGAAAGATTTTGTTTATGAGTTTCAGCAATGCACAAGTACATATTTAGTTATAAATTCTAAATAAATAGTCCATTTTTGTTTACCTGTCTTTTTTTATTATTTCAATATATGCTTTTCTTCTCTTGATAAAATTCCTGAATTAAAAATATATCAATATCTAAGACAGAGTTATGATCATAGCAGTTACTTTTAATAATTTATTAATGGTGTTCAAGTATAGGTGGCACCCATATCTCCTGCTATTGATTTTTTTAAGTAAAATTTTAAATGATAGGTTTATATTTTAATGTGTGCTTTAAGCATCTTAATTATCTTATCAGAGTTAAGGTATTTTGAGAATATTTTTGCAATACCCGCCATATGTTCTTCATTTTCTTCCACTAGAATATCGTAAGATTCACTTTTTTGTGTGTGTTTTTAACTGTACTTTGTTTTTAACTTCTTGGTTGAGGTCAGCAGCATGCTGCATTTATATAATAGTAACATTAAAACTGTACACTCTTTTTAAAGTTACACTTCAAAAATTAAAGGGGAAAAAGTATTTCAAGTCAGGGTTTATCACAAAGTTTTTCTAGGTCTGTTTTATAGCAGTGAAAGAGTATGCCAAGTTGTTAATAAATGGGCATGCATTACTCTTACATTCTTAAAATTGAACTTGATCAGTTGTGAGGGACAGCTTACGTCTATGCATTGCCTAAAAATTGTTTCTGTTTGTTGGCTTTACTTATAGAAAATCTTGATTTTTTTTTTCATTACTTTATATTTTTATTCTTTGTTTTTCCTGATAAGCTGCCAAATGGTGTCACTTACCACACTGGAACATATCAAGACCGGTTAACAAAGCTACAGGATAATCTTCGCCAACTTTCAGTTCTCTTCAGGAAGCTGAGATTGGTATATGACAAATGCAATGAAAACTGTGGTGGGATGGATCCCATTCCAGTCGAGGTAATTTTTTGTGATAGAGGGAGGATGAATATAAGGTGTGAATTAGTGTCAAGACAGTTGTTACTCTTTTTCCTCTCTCTCTTGTTTTAGCAACATTTCCAGGTTTTGAATTTTATTGGTTTTACTTTTGACCACAGAAGATGAAAATGTGATATATATGCATAAAATACTACTATATTTTTACATTAATAATTTCTTGTAGACTTTGACAGGCTTATAGTAATTTTTGTTGTTAGGAAGAAATGGTTTTCTGTAGCAATTTTTATTGCTGTCAGTGCCTCCTTTTAATTAAGTCAGGGATATTTTTAGTAGGAATTTTAATAGTATCATATACTTTTAAGGTGGTTTTCATAAAATATTATTTTTATTATTATTAATTTAGATTTTATATTTGGCCCAGTGGAATCACTGTATTTTAAAAAATGTACTCTCTAAATTTCATCTTGGGTCCCACCTATTTAGTTAATTAGGCATACATTTCTATAAGTGACCCTTTCCTGTTGACAGATTATTTCTGTGTCACCAAAGGAAGCTGGTAAAAGATGACCAGAGAAAAATTAAACTGCAAAAATGCCTAAAAAGAAGGGGTCAGAGATGTGAGAGAAAGATCAGAAATGTGGCCTGCATTGTCAGATGCTGCAGAAAAGTCAAGGAAAATCAGGAATGAAAACTGTCCAGTAGATTTTGCTAGATGAAAATTGTTAGGATATTTGAGTAGAGCTTCAGTGAAATGGTAGCAGCACGAAGTCTGATCGCAGTCGGGTGAAGATTAAACAGGAAATAAGAAGCTGGAGCCAGCAAGTGGGTATCAGTCTTTCAAGAAGCTTTGAAAAAAATAAGAGAGGAAAGCAGTAGATGGAAGGAGAGATGGAATCGAAGGTTTGCAGGGGGAAGAGGAGCTTCTCCCCAAATAGAAGAGACAGGAACATGTTAGAATAATAAAGCAAGAAAGCTGTAGGGAGAGGTTGGGAGAAGGGTGTATAAATAATGAAGACAGGAGGGCAATCAGGCCACAGGGATAGAGACTAATCGTCTTCAGGAGGAAGGACAGCTCTGCATTGAGAGAGAGAAAACAGAAAAGGAGAATGTAGACATGGGTGAGTTTATATATATCCCAAGAATTTTAAGAAGTTTTATCAGGTGAATCTTAGTTTTGCCAGTCATTTACCTTTGGCCTATTCCTGCATTGGTAATACACAATAGTAGAGGCTAGGTGATTCCTGAAGTCTGTCACACTTATGAGGTAGATTCCATCACTAACTGTGCATACTTAATTATGATTCTGCTAGAAGTTTCATTGCTATATAAATTTGTTTCTCCTACGAAAAAAAAGTTCTCACAACTGAAAAAACTTAAGACATCTAGAAGTTTGCATAGACTCTGAAGTTTTAGTTTGCAAGTTAATGACATTTATATAATACAGATCCGTGAAGTTATTTTCTTTTTATTAAAGATGAAGGAAAGCCTGTTTTATCTATCTCAATAGACTACAAATCTCTTAGGGGCAAGAATCACATCTTGTTTGGCATTAGTTTTATAGTGTTTCATAATTAATTATTTGCTAATTGAATAGGGTTTTTTTTAATTTTAATTTTATTTTATTGTATTTTTTGTTACTTCTCCCATTTTCCTGCTGGAGGTATTGTTTAGTTATACATGACAACCAATGTTATAAAGGCTGTTTTGCAAAAGAAACCTGAAAGGGTATTGTGTAGAATGCATTGAAATGGTCAACTATTAAAGCTCTTATTTCAGGCTATCACCTGAATTGAAATTTATTTTTATACAAATAAAACTATAAAAATTGACTTTAATCTGATATATTCTCTATACCAGTGATTAGAAAACTTGAATTATATTTTTGACTTTTAATTTTTGTTAATCATTCCCAGCAACTTATTCCATATGTGGAAGAAGATGGCTCAAAGAATGATGATCGGGCTGGCCCACCTCGTTTTGCTAGTGAAGAAAGGCGAGAAATTGCTGAAGTAAATAAAGTGAGTTGTTAGTTTTTACATTTTACGTTTTAGAGTTATTGATAAAAATTACTAGGGAGTCTGATGTAACTCCAAAACATAATTTGAATTATCAAATTACATGAAGTCGTTTCTGCAGCAAACTTAACCTATTTAGAATACAGCCAAGAACTGAAAGGTAAGCAGAAATGCTGTCTGAATAGTCAGAAGAGAAATTGCAAAATTCATTCAATAAAGCTCTTAGAAGAGCTCCTTAGATACTTAGTCACAATCCATTTACTTTTTTCTTTTCTGGGCAGATTTCTATCTTTCTAGCTTATAGCATATTTGGAGCAGCAAATGATAAAAATTTACAAATATGAAATGTGAATGTCTCAATACCTGAATAAAAAATTTAGAGAACTATCCCAGCATTATTCTACTCCAACCCCACCAAAATCTTCTAACTGGAATGTATATATTGCTGAATACTTTCAGAAGTTCGGAAGATAATGTTCAAATAGTTCTTGTGAAACAGAGGGAAATAGGGAAAGGTGTCTGTTTATTCTGTGGTGGAAATGTGGCCCCAGCTTAGCAAAATCTACGGGAGATAGCACAGTGAATACAACTATCAGCTTCACTCTTTCACAGACAAATATAGATTGCCCCTTCCTGAAATTCTTAATTCTAATTAATAGAACTCACCAGTGTATTAATAATCCACCACAGCCAAAGAGTCTTCTGAGGTACATGAAGATTTTATAGTTCAATTTGTATGTATAATACATGATGTCAGTAGACTACCTTGGAAAAAGATTTTCTCATATGTCAAAAAGACATCAGATAAAATTCAATACTGTTGCTGATTCAAAGGACACTTAAAACTAGTAGCAAGACAGTGTTTTTTTTTTGTTTTTTTTTATCTTTTTCTTTTAGATAAATAGCCAACATTTTTCATAAGGTGAAATATAGAAGTATCCTTATTAAAAACAAGCATGAAATAAGATGCTTTATACCACTATGTTTAATATTATTTTAGAAGTTATAGCCAGTATGAAAAGACAGTAGATAAATGACAGTTAGGAAACAGGAGTTACTATGTATGAGCTTGTTAGAATGATCAAAGAAACTCAACTGATGAACAACTAGTCTATAAGAGTTCCATAAAAGGGTCTAAGACAAGACTGATACCATGCTCTTCTAATGCTGTAAACCTGTTAGATTATAAGATTCTATTGACTCTTATAACAATCAATATTTAGTAGATAGGAATTATGTCAATCATGTGTGTGAATAAACTTATTAAGATACATAAAGGAAGCTTTGAATGATTAAAAGAACATACAAAGTTCTTGGATGAGCAATACATATTATAAAAACACCAGTCTTGATTACCTCACAGTTTTAATACAGTAACAATCCAAATCCTAATAAGAAAGCATGCAAAAATAATAGGATTGTAGTGCAATACCAATCAATAAACAGATCCAGATAAAACCCAAATGGGATTTTTTTCTTGAAAGTATACAAAAATATCAAAGAAAATGTTGATAAGTATGACTAATAAAGCAGAATTCTTAGCTTCAAAAATTAAACTGTATTATGAAGCATATTATACAAATGGTAATTAGGTGTGTAATACTGGCACAAGAATAGGCAGATTAGTAAAATAATCTAGCCAGAAAAACAGCCTTCTCATTGTACATGAGAATTTAATATGACAGAAGAGGGCTTGTGTGAAAAATTAGTCTTTAGAAATAGAAACTTTGGGGGCGACATTAAGCTAGCTTTTTACATTACACCATATATCAAAATGAATTTCAGAGTTGAAAATAAGACCTGCAAAACAAAATATTGGATAATTTTTTAAGTATTTTAAAACTCGGAAGAAAGGAAAAAGATGGATAGGTTTTATGAAATAAAATTTTGCAACTTTTTTAGAAGGTGAAATACATATTTAGAAAACTATTTCCAAAAAATCTGATTGTAATGAATGACAATCATAATAAAAAACTCACAGTAAAAAATTGGTAGAGGGTGAGGAAGAGATTGGGGACTTTTAGTTTAGATCTTGAAAAATAACTGGTATTTGGTAGTCTAGATATATGAGACATACATTTATTAAGACGTGTTATATGTTTCTGTTGATAAAATATGTATTACCTCAATAAATGTGTTCTGCTTATTTTTCTCTAATACGGTTTTTTTAATAAAATATAATTAAATATGTATATAAATAAAACACCATTATAATAATAACTTTGGTTTCAGAGTACCACATGTGTAACTAATGTAAATATAGTTTGTTCTGTACCATAGAGGATTTTATAATATTTTGTAAAAAATAAAGTTGTATAAATTCAGAAAGATACTTTTTCTAAATTTACATTTCTCTTCAATTTTCATGAAGTTTCTCTTTTTTCCCAATTTGATAACTTAGAAATAACGTGTCTTTGACTTTTAAAAGTTCTCGTTTATAATCAAAATATGGTAATTCTTTGGCAGCATGTAACCAAAAAAATTCTTACTAGCTACTGACATATAGAGTTTTGTGGATTTTAAGTAAAGGATATAATTGAAACAAGGATATGATGTATACAAGGACTTCTTTCTCCACGTGAGGATTTAGCTCTCTACAGCCTCTCTCTCGTGGACCCACCTACATAATTGTTTCCCTCAAACCTTTCAGTGCAGTTATATCATATTTGGGGTTCAGTAAATAATCTGTGTCATATAATTATGGCTTTATAAGTATTGTTTATTGCTAAACCACATAGTAAACTAGGGTCATATTTCCTTGGTTGAATAATTTTTTGTTTTTCTGAAGTTAATTACCTCTTTAATTTTCTAAAATTTTAGTTAGTTTTTTGTGCATCTATGATAGCATCTCAGTACTATTTTCTAATTTTCCACAGAGTCAGAATCATTAGACAGGTTCGTGGTTCTCATCCCACCCTCCCAAGTTTTCTTTGGTCTTATAGGTCTGGATGAAATGCTGGCTAGGCCTGCTTTTTAGCTCTGGGACTTTCCTTCACCTCTTCTGTTGGTTTCACTATTTCTTCAGCTCATGTGTTCCTCTTTCTTGGTTTTCTTCCTTGCTGGTAATGTGCATACATCAGTGACTTCTTTAGAAGGAATGCAGACACTTAAATTTTGAGTCCTTACGTATTTGTCCAGTTCATAGTTTGGCTGGCTATAAAATTCTATGTTGTAAGTTACGTTTCCTCAGAAATTTGAAGGCATTCCATAATCTAGTGTAGGGTTTGGCAGACTTTTTCTTTAAACGACTAGATAGTCAATCTTTTAACCATTCCTCTAGTTTTCATCCCCAGGGCTCAGCTAGTGCCTCTGAGATGGTCTCTGTCTGTGGTTCTCCATGGTGGATCAGGCCTATTCTCAGTGGCATCCCTCTTGCATGCCCAGGCCTTCTCTGAGTCACTGACCACTCCCTCTTTACTTTTCATCTTAAAATTTACCTTGCATCTGCTGTTGTGTCCTTTCTAATCACTTTTCCTTGCATCAGTTTATAGCTTTTTTTATTCCTCTCCTGCCACACACTCAATAGATACACAAAATTTCTGAAAGTTTGTGTATACTTATGGAATGAAAGTGTTTTCAATTTTTTTCCCCATTTTTACTTCTGACATTGAGATCTCTTCCTTTGATTAAATGACTTGGATCTGTTCTAAGTGCTTTTAACTTCGGTATAAAACATATTTTAGTTAACGTGATATCAAACTGATGGGTTGTTACAAAGAGAAAAGAATCAGTTTAGGTATTTTAAATAAACCAGGTTTAAAGCTAAACTCTATTTCTGTGGGAATTGCTTTTTAAAAGACAAGTTAGAGGGAAAGTACCTTCTTGAGTATCATGGGGAAGAACTCATTTGATGACCTCATAACTCTCTTTGTATGAATTCTTCTATCTATATTTTGAGAAAGCACTGAAGGATTAGGTGGTGGGCAGAGGGAAAAGATAGGAGAGGGCTAACATTTGGTTAACTTAAATTTAAATCGCAAATAAAAAAGGAAGAAGAGAATATAATTAACTGCTAAAAAGCAAACAAGTATTTTTTTGTTGTTGTTGTTTACCAAAAGGGGTTTTTAATTCATTCCTTTAAAAAAATTATAAATGTGAATTAAATGTAGCATATTCTGTTAATGGAATAATCTTATGTACAGTTAACACTAGCTACTGACATAGAGTTTTGTGGATTTTAAGTAAAGGACATAATTGATACAAGGATATGATGTATAAAAGGACTTTCTCCACATGAGAATTTAGCTCCCTACAGCCTCTCTCTTCTGGACCCACCTATGTAATTGTTTCCCTCAAACAATTGTATTTCATTCTTTTCCTTCACTTATTTAAGCTCTGTGTCTCCATTCTAGAATATAAGATTAAAATATATGATTAAAATGTTTAATTTTTAAAATATTGAGCTCATCCATTTATATATATATATATATATAAAATTTTTTTTTTTTTTTTTTGAGACAAAATCTCTCTCTGTCACCGAGGCTGGAGTGCAGTGGCACGATCTTGGCTCACTGCAACCTCTGCCTCCTGAGTTCAAGCGATTCTCCTGCCTCAGCCTCCTGAGTAGCTGGGATTACAGGCATGCATCACCATGCCCAGCTAGTTTTTTTGTGCTTTTAGTAGTAATGGGATTTCACCGTGTTGGTCAGGCGCTGTTGAACTCTTGACATCGTGATTCACCCACCTCAGCCTCCCAAAGTGCTGGGATTACAGGCCTGAACCACTACACCCGGCTGATACATCTTTTTTTTTTCTTAATGGCATATACACCTGAGGGTGTTTCTCATAGTGAAAACTGGCTATAGATGATAATGTCCTGATCTGATTATTTAATCACATAGATGCTATTAAAAATAAACAGTTCATTGATTTGACAACTATTTATAAATAACTACATTCATAAACTTAAGTTTTTGTCTCTGTCAATTATGTTAATCCATATTCTTATGTAAACATAGGTTTGCTTTTTTTTAGTTCATGCAGTTAGTAGGTGATAGATTTTTAAAGTTCACAGAATCTTAGCTAGTAACACTAAAACACTGAAAATACTTCTTACCTATTATGGTATGGAGTATAAAAATGTATAGTTTTTAATAATGGCCATTATTAAATACCTTTTTTTATACTAAGAGGAGTTATTTAAACAAAAAAAAGTTTTGAAATGATTGCCAATAATTTTTGTTTACTTGCATATTTTTTTTCCATTCTTGTAGGTTTTGGGAGAAGCTTTTTGATTTGGCTTTTGTTATTTTTTCTTCAAACATGAAAATATTTAAATACTTGTGTGCCTGCTCTCTGCCAGGCATTGTGCTCAGTACCAGAATTTCTTCCATGAACCAGCTGGATGTGTTATCTGCTATATACTCATTTCACATGAGTGGACAAGTTTCTTCTTGGAGAACATAAGACTCCAGTGGAAACAAAGCAGCACCTGTTTCATGTTCCCATTTCATGTTTTAATGAATATTTACAGAAACAAAAGCATTGTGCCATATTTTTAATACATTGGCATTTGGTCGTATTAAATAACTAAGTTGCTTTATAGAGCTGTGTAATCTGTAATAAAATTATATTCTTTGCATTCAATTAAAAATATTCAGAATTTTATTACAATGCATATCTTCTTTTTGTTCTAAATAAGCTACATAAAATAAGTAAATTTATATACCCCTCAGTTGACCCTCACTTAGTCATTTTCAAAACATTATCATATCATTGTGTACTTGAAATTGTGCAGAAGAGCATACTGATGGTGTGTTTACTATTTGGTCCTTATGGTCTGTCTGGTTTCTAACAATGCAAAAACCACCAATAACTATCCTAATGCCATGAAACTTTGAGGCACACGATTTGTAGTCAGTATTTGATGTAAATCATCATAAGACAATATGGCTGGTTTTAATAGTCAAATTCGTGGTTTATTTAAATACTTTCATTTTCTCTTAATATATCCTGGAATCCTTAAGCCGAATACCCAAGTAAAGGATGGATACTTGTTTGAGACCACATTTTTTAGGTGCAGGGGTATCCAATCTTTTGACTTCCCTGGGCCACATTGTAAGAATTGTTTTGGGCCACACATAAACTATACTAACGTTAATGATAGCTGATAAGCCCCCCAAAAAAATCTCATAATGTTTTAAGAAAGCTTACGAATTTGTATTGGGCTACACTCACAGACGATCGGGGCCACATGCGGCCTGCGGGCCACAGTTGGACAAGCTTGCTTTGGGGGCATCAGAATGAGTTTTATTTTGCTTAAGGCTATTTTCTTGATGGGAAAATGAAATTGAAAAAGATAGTAGGTAGTATTTACTACAAGATTGACATAATTGAGTCCATGCATTTAGAAAGTAAAGCATTTTTTGTCAAGTGTCACAGCTTTTGTGTGAATATTAAATTACATGGTATGAGTTAGCAGAAACATTTTTTAAGTATTTAGTCTACTTACACATTCACCTGTTAATGTACGAAATTGGGCACAGCTGATGGATTTTGAAAATAGCAGCTGTCAACCTCTGTTAAAATCAATCAGTGGCAAGATATATATATTAAATCCTATATCGTGTCATGAAAATTTATTTACAGTTTAGCCACTAATAAGCATAAGTGTCAGCTTTGCTGTTGATCATTTTTATGACATGTTTTGACTCTGGATATTTTATTTGTATGCTAATTTTTTAAATTTAAAACTTTGTGGCATCTTTGAGAAATGCTATCCCAAGAGCCTTATGTGTTAATTATTTAAAAATTTTCTATTCCCTAGTGTTGAATATTATCTTGAAAATACCCTACACATTCTAGTTCTTTCTTTTTAAAAAAACAATTATGAGGCTTAAATTAAAAAGAGTACCAGAATGTATATTTCCAAATGAGGATTCTTGAAAGTAGTCTTATTGGTAGGTTATACATTTATTTCAATGGTGAAACCATTGTGATAGCCAGCTGCAAGCCCTGAGTTGATACTGATTATAAAGTCTCTTTTTAACCACCCAGATGACCAATTGTCATCTTACGTATGGGTATGCAGAAAGTACAACTGGCAGAGACCTTAGATTTTATAATCAAATTACATAAACGAGAAAACCGAGGAGAATGAATTTGTCTAAGATCAAACACCAAGTTAGAGGCAAAGTTGGAACTGGGACTGAGATTGCCAGCCTCCCAATATAGCACTTTTATATTCCTCTGTTTTGCTGCTACTCTTGATTGCTGGCAGAAGTGTTGGTTTCTTGGTCTCTGTGATGAAAAAGACTTTACAGGCTTGGTTATTCTTCATCTTTCCCAGCAATTTGAATCAATTTTGTTAGATATATACAACCACTTAAATAGCAGACTGTCACATACTCATTATAACAGAATATAGAAGATAGGTCATCCGAAAACTTGTACAAGGGAGACTCACTAAAAATACCAGCAGTTTCTGTTTCCTGAAGACTGTGTTAGAGTGAGCTTTAGAGTCAAGCCCTGTGTACTGTATAGTCATGTTTTTCTCTGACTGCATCGTGCTAGTTCTCTTTTCAAATGTGAATTAAATTTAGTTATGAAAGATTATTAAAGTCTCTGTAAATTGATTTTCTATTTTCCAGTAAGAGTTTCTTGGGCTTTCCTTTTAGCCACCTATTTCTTGTTACTTCCCTAACTCTGAATAGAAGCAATACAAGCAACTTCATTTTAATTTGCTTTTTAATGAAATCAAAATTAAGATTTTTAGGCCTCTTTTTAATAAGCATACACTAATTTATCTGGAGGTTGTTTAACATAGTGTCTTAAAGTTAAATATATTATCTCCAAATGTAATGTTTCCAAGGGGTTATTGAATAATAATGATTATTATTATAACCAGTAAACACTCTGACCAGAAGTTCTCTATTTCTATCTTGTTTTATCTAAGCAGATATTTATGACATAGGATTTGAAGAAAGAATGTTTAAAAAGAAGTTTACAAATCTTAGTCAAGTAGAATTCAAGTATAGAGAGACAGAGACACATGCCGTGCACATTTCAGGCATTCAGCAAATCTCAGTAGAAAAGATTGCTTTGGGTGCTCTGCCATTTGTCTTCAGTTTTTAGAATTAGAAGGAGATTGCAATTTATGCTACAGGCAAACAGTGATTTCTGCCGCACTTTTGAAAGACCGATTGCATGAGGCATTGTATTTTTATTATATTTTATTTTCTATATCAACAGTTTACATTTTGTGCCTACCAGTAACATTTGTTGAATGTTTACTTATGTGTCAGGCACAATTCTAATACTTGACATGAATCAGATCATTTAATCCTCACAACAACTCTTAGGAGGTAGGTTCAATTATTATTTCCATTTTTCTGATGTGGAAACTAAAGTACAGGGAGGTTTAAAAAGTAGGTCAGTGTTATAAGTTTCATAGTGAAGGATCTGGCCGGGTGTGGTGGCTCAAGACTGTAATCCCAGCACTTTGGGAGGCCAAGACAGGCAGATCACTTGAAGTCAGAAGACCAGCCTGGCCAACATGGCAAAACTTTGTCTCTACTAAAAATACAAAAAAACTAGCTGGGCGTGGTGGTGGGCGCTTGTAATTCCAGCTACTTGGGAGGCTGAGGCAGGAGAATTGCTGGAATCCAGGAGGCTGAGGTTGCAGTGAGCCAAGATTGTGCCACTGCACTGCAGCCTGGGGGAAAAAAAAAATCACAGTGAAGGATATGAACGACATCCAGAGATCTGGCTCTAGAGTATGGGCTCTTGACCATTAGGTTATACTGCCCCTTAGAAAACCTGTATGCTTATGTTTTAAAACAAATAAATGTTGAGCTGATTTATTTATTTATTTATGGTGGAGGTGGAAGAGTAAGCAGGGCCTGGGGCGGGCCTGGAGCCATAGACCTCTGCAGGCTGAATTTTTAGAATTCAGGATCCCTGTCAGCGAATATTTAAGGCCAGAAGAGGGTTGAGACCATCTGCCTTATAGGGTTATTTAGCTCAATTTCTGTCTGGATCATTACAGTCCTAACTTACGACATTTTAATCTTCTAACTTCATGGTCTATATTTCCTGAAACATTTTTGATAAATTCTTTTGTTTCTACAGAAACTCAAACAGAAGAATCAACAGCTGAAGCAAATTATGGATCAATTACGAAATCTCATCTGGGATATAAATGCCATGTTGGCAATGAGGAACTAAGCTGATATTTAAATTTCCTGCCTTACACATGTTATACCGTTGTTTTTTTCCCTCAAGTATTTTTTTCCCTGTGAAGAAGGTTATTTATCTGCTTTTATTTTAGTCACTAAAACTAAAGTTTGTATTTTTACATTGTGATTTTTACATTAAAATATTCATTAACTTTTTTTTAATGCTACTGATCTTATGAAAGATTATTGTAATAAATTTTGATGGGGTTTGTATTTTGGTTAATCTTCATGAATTGAATAATTGTTTTTTTAAAGCAAAATAAAGTTTTTTAAATAAGTTTTTAAATTTGATTAATGGATTTACTCATTCCAATAAACCTTTTAGAAGAAAATTAAATATTTAAATATTTCTGCAGATAAAAGTATCAAATACAGTCAGTCTGTATACAAATTAAAATTAAAGATATGTTACCATTTCAGCTCAAGTTTTTAAATTCAATTTTATTGCCAAGCCAATTAAAATGTATATGTCTATGAATAGATGAAAATTTATCTTTAATGTATTCTTCAAGTGTTTGGTCTTAAATGATCTGTCTCTAAAAGGAGAGAAACTAATGATCTAAGGACAACACAAATTGAAATCACAACTGTGTGCTTATCTGCTCTGCTTTAAGCTAAGAAGCAATCACCTAATTTTTTAGGTATACCCTAAAATAATCATAAGTGTGTTTTGGAAATAGTACATTTGTAGGGATTTTAAATGAGATACTTCTATATGACAGGTTTTTTTTTGTTGTTTTTTTTTTTTTTTTTTTTTTTGGCCTGTAGTCAATCCTGTTTAGGTCTCCCTGTGGGAACTGATCTCTCATATTACAAATAATATATTCTCAAATAAAGAGTTGAAGTCTTCTCAGAAAGGACTTTTCTAGCTTGATTCAGAAGGCTTTTCCTATCTGGCCTCAGTTCTAACTCTATGAAAAATATTGTTTGGGCTTTTCCTATAAAAGTTTCTCTGGAAGCTAACACAGGAAACCGTAATAGGCATCCTCTGGGGAGGGGAAGTGGGTGGTTGAGGATCAGAATTAAGAAGGCGCTGACTTTTCGTTGTATATAATTTTGTACCTTTTGAATTTTACAGCATGTGCAAATATTGGCTATTCAGAAAATTGGAAAATATTTTTCATTTTAAGTTATGCAGATTCCCACCTAGACAGAGTGCAAGAAGACAAGACAAACCATGCAAGCATCTTTAGACCCTCCAACTTTACATTTGTCAGAGCAGTTCTGAGCAAGCCCAGTGTTAGATGGGGCACTGACTCTGCCTACAGTGGGAAGCTCTTCAGAGTTAAAGGGCAGAAGGAAAAGGTGTATGAAGCTGTGACAAGGAGAAGAAAAAGGACTAATAGTCTAACCTACTGTGGTACTTTGTAATATCTAAGTATATTCTAGTTTATTTGGACATGCAGGGTTTTTATAGGTTTTCACTGTATATTCTTTGCACTATTATGAATTTAGTGCACTATTGCTGGCTACTCTTGTCAATTTAGTATTTTGGTATTGATGACTTCTAAGACAGTTCTAAAATGTTCTAACCTAATGTTTTTGTTTTATCTATTACACTCAACTACTTCGATTATTCAGGGTGCCACAAACAACTCTTGGAGGGAATGTGGAAATTGCATTCTTTTGCCTTGGTTCTATAAGGAATATTTCTACTGTAGAACAGTAATCAATGCAACTACACACTGCTACAAAGCTATAGCAAGTTCTGAAAGGGTATATTCGCAAGTCAGAACTGACATGGGTTTACCCAGTTATTCACAAATCTACTTGGGACCAATTTGAATGTGGCAGGGGTTATTAAATACATGAACCCTACAAATTCTCAAAGTTTCAACTTTTTCTTGAGGGGGAGCATACTAATAGATTGAGGAGCAAAGAAAGGTGAATTCAACTGTAATATGTTCCCTTGGGCAAGTAAATCTCTGTTTTCTCATCTGTAAAATGATGGGTGAGACTAGATAATCTCATATGTTAGAATTTTGGTTGCAAATATTAGAACCCATTTCTAAATGGCTTAAGCCCAAAGGGATTTCTCAGTCCCTGCAGTGAGAAAAGATGCTAGAGAAGAGCTCACAGAATAAAAGAAAATGGCAGGAAAGAGGGCTTCAGGAATTGGAATCAAGTTTCAGTGCCCTCAGGCTTCTGTGTCCACCTCTAATTTTAGTCTGTCTCTGTTTGATCCATTCTCTCTCATTGTAGGTCAGCTTTCTCCAAGTGATGGGGAAAATGGCCTTCCACTGTCCTTTCACCTTGCTGTATCCTGAGCCCAGAGCTAGGTTGCTTCTCCAACTCTAAATTAAGAAAGCCTAGAATGAACTCTAAAAAGTTTATATAATATAACAAACCCATGGACCAATGATAGTATAAATGAGTACTATGATTAGACTAATCCAGGTTATAAGCCCATTCCTGTGGCCAGGAATTGGCTATGGGAGTTATGGAAGAGTGTACTGTGCAAGGAACAAATATGAGAAAAAGGGGGGCCAACCAGGAAAATCTGCAAAATAAAATCCACAAACAATGGCAACCACAGTCCACTGTTGTTCTTTCTTGGTTATAATGCTATCTCAGACATAATGCTAGTTATCCAACCTTTCAGAAGCCCAAGAAAAGTTTACAGAAAATCAAATGCATCATTGACTATCATGGGAATTACTAGTCTTAATATGTTTTTCTGAATTTGTGAACTTCTGTACTAACATTTTTATTTGCAGCTGTTTCTTGCCAGCTGTTTCAATTAATTGCTGTGTGATCTTGTCAGGTCTTGGTTAGCCTGGGTAAAAGCATAGAGAGGAAACAGCTAAGGAAAAATAAAATGAAAGATCCAGCATCCTGGTAAGGACATTATCTTTAAAATGATTTAGAAATCTACAGCCCTGATTATTCAGGCATTAGATCCCTTGGCACTGTTACAAGCCAAAATGTGTTAACTTGACATTTTGATGTAGTTTCAACTTGAGTAATTCATTTTCTTTCCCTAAATTCCCACTGAAGCTTAAGCTAGATAGAAGAGTTTTTCAGCTTTAAACTAAAATATGTACTTGTCCTAAAACCTCAAAGAGTCTGTTATCCTCAATGTTCTTAAATTTGTTCAACAAAACTAGATGCCTTAAATTTTTGTCCAATGCTTTGAAACACTCATTCATCAAAGACTAATTTTAAGTCTAAATTTAAAGATATTCTAGGTGGGTTTAAACACGAAAGCGTCTTGAATTACTTCATGCCTTTTTAAACTAAAGAATTAAAGTTATTAGAGTTACTTAAATTAATATTTGTTAAGCTTATATTTTTACATTAAATAGAAATTGTGCACTGATGCAAAGAATACGTTTTTTTCAAAAATTCTTACTGTTGCTGGTATGTAATTGGCATTCCAAAAACTGCTAGAAAATTTACAAAGAAAGGGTAAACCTCTATTTTCTCTGCTTTGAGATCTTTATTATTCTTCTATGACACCGAATCACAAGACTACCAAGTGGCATGCTCTTTGTTATAATTGCTTAAAGCTGTTTTAATGCTTTTAGATATCTTTTTGAGGCGATATTTCCAGATTTAATGTCTACGAGAATCATTGGGTGTGTGTTTAAAAATGACGGTTTTTATATTTACCACAAATGTACTGAGACAGAATTTCTAAGGTGAGGATCTAAAAATCTGCATATTTAACAAGTTTTTCAGGTGATCTGTCACTGACATTTTGAAAAATCTTGTTCTAAACAGTTTAGTGAGAATTGTTGAGTATTTCAAAAAATGGCAGATATAAAATAAAACACATTATGCCATAGAGTTCTGGCCTTTTGAGTATTTAACAATAATATTCTGTATCAGCAGTTCTTAACCCGGGCAGCACATTAGAATCAGCTGGAAAAAATGTTAAAATTCCCTAGGCCAAAACCACACCCCAGACCAATTAAATCAGAATTCTAAGGTGAGATCCAGACATCAATATGTTTTAAGCTTCCCAGTTGATTCCAGCCTGAAGCCAAGGTAGAAACCATAGCTCTATATAAATTTATAGGCATGGAAAGAATCTTGAAGGATTGTGTTTTCAAGTAATAGTTAAATATTTGGAGCAAAGAACTTCCTCAAGAGGGCAGAAGTCTAAAACCTATGCACAACTAATCTTACAGTCTTGTATATCAGAGGCAAAGGACCCTCACCCTTGTCATCCACAATCACACCACTCATGAAAACGTAAGAGAGATAATGCCATCTTGGCAGCTCGTACAAGTGAAGACAGAGAAGGGGATCGTTGTGTGCTCTCCCAGTCTTGTAGGTCATAACACTTTCAAGACACTGCAGAGGTAGAGTGAAGTCAAAAGGAAGACTACATTTATATTTGTTCCATGCTAAACATGGCCAGCCACATCTTGTTTTAGACTGCTAATAGAACTAATCTGTATTTGTAATTTACTCAGTAAACAGCCATTTACTGATCACCTACAGGCTCCAGGCACCAGGCTAGGAGCTGGGCCTACCGTGCTGGAAACCTCTGCTCAAAGGTTATGGAATATAATATAGTTTTCAAGGTGATCTGTCACTGACATTTTGAAAAATCGTGTTCTGAACAGTTTCCATACCATGCTGGAAACCTTTGCTCAAAGGCTATGGAAAATAAGCTAGAAGAGAGCTAGTCATACATGCAAATCCTAGGATAATCAGAGGCCCTCTCCACATTCACAAATTGGACATCCATCAACCAGCCCCCCAAAACAATGAACTGCTTTTACTCTATTGATACTTAGGTTTTCATGGTGCCTATAAAGCGACCACAGAGCTCACTGGAAGGCTCCTTCCCATGGGATACCACACAAAGAGAGTATCTACATGGTTTAAAAGTTACTGTATATGCCCAGACCTGTACAATCTAACTTAGGATAAAGATACAAGAAGGTAACGCTATAAAAATGTTCAACTTCGGAAGATGAGAATGTAGCACAGCTTTAATTGCAATAAGGTGAGGGAAATAATTTTCAAAACAGCTTTGAGAAGGGGGAAAAAGTCATTTGCAAAAGCTCAGTACTTAAAATCTACAGATGGCATAGCCAACAAATAAATCAATTAAAGGATGCAAAGTGTGAACAGAAACATAAATGTGAATTAAAGCCATACAAACTTCAAGTTATGTATGAAGTAAGTATTTTAACCACTGGCACTAAAATTTTAAATTGAATTCTCTGATGAAACAGAAAACTGGCATAATTGCCTCAGTAAAGAGTGGTTTGAGAGTTACAGCTGGTGGGGAAAAATAAATGTGTTTCTGTGTTTTGAATAGAGAGTAAAGCATGACAGATGAATAGAAAGGGCTTGCCAAGGTACCGACAATAGTCCAGGTGAGAAATAACTAAAGCATCAAACAGTCTCAGAGGCAGAATTTGAATTAAATAGTAGCATGTTTTTCTCCTACAATGCTCACATGCGGCTAGTTCTTACCAGTCCTTCCAATGTTGTAGCCATTGGCGTAGCAAGGTCAAAGAGTTTGGGGTGCTTCCCAAAGCTACTGGCCTCTGTTTGGAGAATTATTTTTTCCTTGACCTTTAAAGGATTTTGTAACAAGTGTTTTGCACCAGCCTTGTGTCCTTTCTTGCTTGTTTACAACTCTTTCTGTGTTTGTAGGGGAGAGGGAGAGGAGTCGTGGGAGAAGGGTCTTTTTCTTTCAGATGGTGGAGGGCAATACCATCTTAGAGCATTCTCACCCTCTTCCATGGCTGCGTCCTGAATAGAGGGTGAGAATGTGGACCCTGGAGACAAACTGCCTGAATTCCAGCTCTGCCGCTTACCAGCTGTTCCTTTGAGCAGAATTTTCGAGTTGCTTATGACTTGATTTTCTCTTCTATAAAAGGGACAAATAGTATGTTCTCACACAAGTTTTATTTTTAAACAGCTCTGAGGAACGTTTATATTTACAAGAGCCAAATACTTTAAAAATCTACCAATGCCTTACCTAGCAAACAACTCCATCATTTGCAAGGATGAAATGAGATAAGGAGTTAGCACTGTGCCTCCACGAAAAGGGGAGGGGATCTGTAGATGTCAGATATCATCCCTATTTGGATAAAAACTAAAGATTTTAAAAGTAAATTCATAATCATTTACTTCCCCCTCCCCATAAGCCAGCACTTTCTCCAACTGCTTTCAGCAAAGCAGTGGAATTTCAACAAGTCAGTTAGAAAATGGCATCACCACTGCCATTTTCCAAATGTGTGTCTCCCTTGGACACACCCAGGAAACTGCAATAATTGCCTTTCAGGATGCTTTACCTCTTACCTCAATCACATGTGTGGGCAAAGCCAGCCTTCGTGTGACCTCTTCTTCAGTCTGGATACCCTACTGTCTCCTCTTTCTTCCTTCTGGCTAAATCCTGAACCATCCTTCAAGATTCATCTCAAAGCCCACTGCTGCCCCCGAGAACTTTCCACACTGATTTCTGTCATCCCTGAACTCTGAGGGCTCGTGGATTCATCACACCTGCCTTCTACTCTAATGTTTTAGTTTTATGTGTGTGAAGCTTTGTCTGCCCAAGTAAATGAAAAGCTCCTGGGAATGGGATTAATTCTCCCTCTTTCCCCACCCAGCACAGTGCTATGACACTCACAGATATCCAATTATAGTGGTTGAGCTTGCTTGAATCAGAATTCATTGTAGTTTGCAAGTTCCCACAGATTAGGAAATAATCTTTTTACTTTGTACATTGCCTCAAGCAGTTACTTCTTTTTTAAAAAAACAACACTTGATGCAAGAAATAATACTTTTGAAGTCAAAATAATTATATGTTAATGATAAATTTATATATGAATGCTTTCATTGTGACACCCATAAAATTAAAGATAAAGCCAAATCTTAGAATAAGCTTCTATACTACGGTATCAACAGTAGTTCAAACTCACTGATTGACAGCCTGTTATGAAGAAGTAGTAATATAAAGTACATCACTAAATCATGAAAACAATCATATGAGATAGATATTAAATTATTCCCTTTTTAAAGATCAGGAACCTTAAGCACATGTTAGAAAAAAGGGTGAAGACTGAAAGCAAGGCACACGTTTTTCCTTGAGAAGTTATAGAGAATCAACAAAGACGGTAGATTTTTTTTTTCTGCCAGACCCTGTTCTAAATGTAGTAACTCATTTAATCCACACAACTTCCTAAAATAAAAACTATAGTATTCCTTCCATTTTACAGACCAGAAAACATAAACCCAGAGAGATTAAATCACTTGCCCAAGGTCACACAGCTAGAAAGTAGCGAACTGGCTTCAAATCTCAGTCAGTCTGGCTCCAGAGTACTGATACCTTTTGTTTATTCTTTGTTTGAGACAAGGTCTTGCTCTGTCACCCAGATTGGAGTGCAGTGGCACAATCATGGCTCACTGTAGCCTCAACCTCCCAGGCTCAAGCAATCCTCCCACTTCAGCTCCCCAATTATTCAGGTGCAGCCGCTCACACCTATAATCCCAAGGAGGCCGAGGTGGGAGGATCGTTTAAGCCCATGAGTTCAGGACCAGCCTGGGCAATATAAGTGAGACCTCCATCTCCACAAAAAATAAAGAGTCCTCGTTTTTAACCAATATACTTACTACACAAGTCAAAAACATGGTTATAACACTGACGACTGTGTAGTATTAAAACGTCAATGTCTCTGGAAGAGTTAGACTCTTCAGACCTTGAACTCCTCCCAGCAATCAGCAAAACCCTTGCCCTAAAAAACAACAACAAAAGATAATCATATTTGCTCAGACTTGGCATGGATCTGATTCATAGCAAGCACTTGGTAAATGTTACATACTCCTGTCCACACAACTGCTACCACCACATGTGCCCTTCTACTATGGCTAGATGACCAATAGCACTTAAGAATCATAGCTTCCTGGAACATACGAACAGCATCTTGCTTTTTTTCTTGGAGTCTTTTCTTACAGAACCCTTTATCTTATTTTCTGCTTCTTCAGGGTTATAAAGGTCTTTCTGAATAGGTCGTGGAAAAGAAAAAGGGCATATTATCTGAGAATGGTGCTAACATCATCTCCCTTTATATTTCCCATCCCCAGATGTCCTTTGCACTTTCATCTATTTTCCTTGTCTCTAGGTACATACTTGCTCAGAAGCCACCAGGCAAACTCAAGGCTTTTCACCATCAGTGGATCCAAAGGCAGCTAGCAAATCAAAGCAATGCTTTAAAAGCCTTTCACTACGTGAGGCTCGTTAGCTGTAAATTCAGGAAGACCTGTGCTCCAAGGACCCTCACAGGGAATTGAAATTCTCTCACAAACCAGGTTCGGTAACAGAGCACAAAATCTGGCTGAGAAGAGGTTTGACTTCCTGCTAGGGGGTGGACTGCCTTCTTTAGGTGGGGCAGTGTTTTCTAAGGGAAAGTGCTGATTAAACAGCACCTGCATAGAGATCTATAGCTGACTGGGATGGGGGTTGTAAGCCACGTGCCCTTCAAGGTGGATGAAGCATCTTGAACATTAGCAAAAAGAGAATATTTCCTGGCACAAGAACAATACCTGGCACATAACAGGCACTCAATAAATATTTGTTGTATGAATGAGTGATCCATAGGAGAACATGAAGTATTTATAAAAATAAATACTGACCCTTGAACAACGCAGATTTGAACTATACAGGTCCACTTATATGTGGATTTCTTTTAACAAAACACAGATTAAAAATAGAGCATTCATGGGATATGAAGCCCATGTATCTGCAGGGCCTGCTTCAGGACTTGGGTACATGCAGATTCTGGTAAACTTAGGGATTTTGGTGTACAGGCAGGTTTTATTAAAACCCTTGTTTTACAAATGAGGACACTGAGGTTAAATAATTTGCCTTCAGGACATGCAACTAGTAGGTGACAGAAGCAAGATTCAAATTCAGATCACTCTTATTGTAAAAATCTATGCTCATACGTACTATGTTTCACTCTTGAAGGATGGCTTGCTTGACTAGGTATGTTCCAGAATGTTCTAAAAGTATTGAATCTCTGCCTCCAGGAGTTAATAAGACTTATGAAAGCTGTATTTTGCGTAATATTTTGGATCTGAATTCAGCGAGATGTCACGATCGTATGACCTTAACCTGTATGACCAGTGTGGATGTGTGTGCCGGCTCCCTTCCCCAGTAGCTTGTCAATTCAGCACCAGCTGATGCCAAACCAGCTGCCACAGCCATTTTTACCAAAGAAGTAGGTCTCTGCATCTTGAAGTGTAGTGTATTGCAAAAAATAGATAAGAGGAAAATATTATATAAGAAGTTGTCAATTCTGCCCCTCTTGAAAAGTATCCAGTGAGGGAGGGCCATTTTGTACACTTTGCGGCAAAGGAAGGAAGGCACAGGAGTACTTTACTCAGGCACTTCAGGAGCAGAGCCTCGGCTCTTTCTTCCCCTTTGGAGTTGGAAGAGACCAATGCCTTTTCAATTCCACTCAAGACAGAGAGGAGACTGTAAGGGCCATTGTTAGCCTGACAATGGAAGATGATTTTCATAGACAAGTTGATTGCTTTCTGAGAAGCAGAAAAATAAAGCTGAATTCAGCAGCTACCCAAGAGTCTGTGAGAGCAGCCACTTCTGAAGGGACAGAAGAAGGCAGCTTTGCCAGCAAGCTCGTTTCCCTCATCTGGGAGGAAAATGGGTTTCACAATATTTTCATATTAGAGCAGTGAACATCCTATCCAAGATCTGGTAACGTCTGTGGCCTGCTGAAGCTAATGAAAACTTGGGAAATGTTAACAGGAAAATCTGATATCACGAGGCTTAAACTAGCCTAGACATATGTAGAGAGATCTTTTGAATGGATAGATAATGTAAGTAAACAGACCATTTTCTGAGACTTTAAACTCTATTGTGATAAACCTGCCTTCTCAGAGAAGGGAAAAATAGTCAGCTCCCTAATAAAGCATTGAAAAGGATTGTTGAAAAAAATACTTAAATGTAGGTATGAATGTTGCTGTACACATGACATTTATATAGAAAGTAATAACATAAAGCAGCATAAAGCAAAAAAAATCATTGTGCTGTCTATTCATGCTCTACATCAGAAGGTTCATCAAGCAGCTGTAGCAATATTCATATCAACCAAAAGAACTTCTTAACACTATGAATTTTTCTTCACATTTAGCTAAAATGTACTGAATACCTGCATTGAGTATGCACATTACATCAGGTAACCCTATGTGAACCAAATTCTCTAATTACCAGTAACTCTCCTGGGTGATGTTAGCCTCGCTTTTTAGATGAGGAAGTTTAGGTTCAGAGAGATTACATAACTTGGGTATCACTGAGGGTGCTTTAAACCACAGGTAACCATACCTAACAATGGCTTAAACACAAACCATTTCAAGTTATCCCCCATAACAAAGAGTTTGAAAGTGTCAGTCTCAGGGCTGATTCAGCAGCTTAATAACAACACCAAGGACCCTGGCTCTATCCATCCTTCCACACATCCTTTCTTGGTGTGTTGGCTTTTAGTTTGCAGGCTTCTAGTCTCATGGTTATATGATGGCTGCAGCAGCTCCAGACATTACTTGTTTACTCAGCTAAGACCACAGGTCAAATAAAAGGGTGCAAAGGCTTCTCTTCCTGCAATGTCCTTTCCATCATAACAGAAAATTACCCAGGGTCCCCTAACAACATCTAATTTGACAAAATGGATCACATGGCCACCTGTAGCTGTAAGGGATGACAGGAAACTGAGTATATAGCATTTTCACCATTACTGGAGGATGGTTTTGTCAGGAAGGAAGGAACAAATAGAGGAAGAAAGGGAGGAAGAGGGGAGAGAAGTGGTAACTGAACCAGCACCAATAGTGTCTGGCATATTATCAAACTTAGAAGTTGATATAGCTAGAACTGAGTCTCCTTTCAAAAAGCATGTACCAGGGCCGGGTGCGGTGGCTCACGCCTGTAATCCCAGCACTTTGGGAGGCCGAGGTGGGTGGATCACAAGGTCAGGAGATCGAGACCACGGTGAAATCCTGTCTCTACTAAAAATACAAAAAATTAGCTGGGCACGGTGGTGGGCACCTGTAGTCCCAGCTAGTCAGGAGGCTGAGGCGAGAGAATGGCATGATCCCAGGAGGCGGAGCTTGCAGTGAGCTGAGATCGCGCCACTGCACTCCAGCCAGGGGCACAGAGCAAGACTCCGTCTCAAAAAAAAAAAAAAAAAAAAAAAAAAAAAGCATGTACCAACACAAACAACTTCATAGCAGAAAAACAAATAACCTGATTTTAAAATGTGCAAATGACCTAAATAATTTATCAAAAGAAAATATACAAATGGCCAAACAGGCGTATGAAAAGGTAGTCAACATTATTAATCATCAGGGAATTGCAAATCAAAATTTCAGTGAGATATTACCTCACTTGTTAGAATGGCCATTATCAAAAAGACAAAAGATAATGTGTGTTGGTGAGGATGTGGAGAAAAGGTAACCAGTCCTTGCACACTATGAATGGGATTGTTGATGAGTACGGCCATTTTTCAAAACAATATAGAAGTTTGTCAAAAAATTAAAAATAGATCTGTTAGAAATCCCACTTCTGGGTCTATATCCACAGGAAATGCAATTAGCATGTTGAGAAGATATTTGCACCCCTATATTCATTGCAGCATTATTCACAATAGCCCATATACGGAATCAACCTAGGGGTCTGTCCATGGATATATGGATGAAAAAAACATGCTTTATAAACATAATGGGAATACTATTCAGCCATAAAAAATGAATAAAATCCTGTCATTTGTGACAACGTGGATGAACCTGGAGGACATTATGCTAAGTGAAATAAGGCAGTTGCAGAAAGACAAATACTGCATGATCTCACATATGTATGGTATCTAAAACAATTGAACTCATAAAAGCAGAGAATAGAATAGTGGTTACCAGGGGTTGGGGATGAGGAGAGGAATGTGGAGAGATGTTGGTGAAAGGGTATAAAGCTTCAGTTAGACAAGACGAATAATTTCTAGACATCTATTGTACAGCATGGTGACTGTAGTTAATAATAGTGTAATGTACACTTGAAAATTGCTGAGAGTAGATCTTAAATCTTCTCCATATGTGAGGCGATGGATATGTTAATTAAGTTGATTTAATAATTTCAAAATGTGTATATACCTCAAAACATGTTGCACACCATAAATATGTACAACTTTTGTCAATTAAAATTGAATAAATAAATATTTTTCAGTAAGACAAAACAAAAACCCACATACTTTTTACCCCACACCAAGCAGAAGAGGTAGGGAAATCCTTTCTCAGGTAGTTGCAGCCCACAACTTTTAACATCAGTGCCATGTCCTTGAAGGGGCTGCTGAAAGGTCATCAGGAAAACTATTGGTAATGATAGAGCAGAGATGCTCCCTTTAAAGCATGGGGAATCTGACACCCTTTCCTGAGCGTCCTTGAGTTTGAGGTCTCTAGGGAGCCAAGCTGACTTCCCTTTGGGGAATAGAAAGTCATCCAGATTTTGCGTGGACTGAACTCACACTCTTGGAGTCTGAGGAGGGCTTCTTATACCTAGCTTGACTCAAACTTGCCACTGAGTCAAGACACTTGTCAAGTCTTTAAATGTCCTTCAGTCCTGTGACAATTGCAATGTACAAAACATCTCCAACTCCATTCTTCTGTTGGGTTTGTTGATTTCTCTCTGAGTGGTCCAGATGCATTCTCATACTATACCACATATACATTTTCTTGTGTGTCATTAATAGATTCCAACAGTTGCATCTTGAAAATTATATGCAAAAATTATAAAATGGCCAGGCGCAGTGGTTCCTGCCTGTAATCCCAGCACTTTGGGAGGCTGAGGCTGGCAGATCATGAGGTCAAGAGATCAAGACCAGCCTGGCCAACATGGTGAAACCCCATATCTACTAAAACCACAAAAATTAGCCAGGCGTGGTGGTGGACAACTGTAGTCCCAGCTACTTGGGAGGCTGAAGCAGGAGAATCACTTGAATGCAGGAGGCGGAGGTTGCAGTGAGTCGAGATCGCGCCACTGCACTCCAACCTGGCGACAGAGCAAGACTCCATCTCAAAACAAAAAAAAATTATCAAATAATATTGGAATTATTTACATCATATTGACCTATATGAACATATAAATAATATAAATATGTATGTAATATGGATTTAAGACTTTTATTTCCATTTGCAAAGTTATTCTCTGAGAGCCCAAGAAACAAAGTTGAGTGTACACTTTTTGTATATATAAACACGTGCACACACAGGCATGCACACACACACACCCCCATACCTGGGTAGTCAATGGTGAAATAAAGAAGAGAGAAACTGTAATCCATAGCCTCAGAAGTTTTATATACAAGAAGAAGCAAACACACACACACACACACACACACACAATTCAGAAGCAGACTTGGGTTGGAATTCTGGCTCTGTCACTTGCACCTTGGTGTTAGGCACATTATGTCATCTCACTGAGACTCAATTTCTCATTTGAGAATGGGGACAATAATACCCACTCCTCACAATTGGTGGGGAATTTGGAGGAAAAGTAAATGAAACATCTAGCACAATGCTTAGCATTATCCATAAACACTCACAAACACTGTATTGTTCAGCCAAAAAGAGGAGAGATTTATTATGTCACTAACACATTTGAATTTCTTGGCTCTCAACTCTTCAAAACTCTTCAGAAATGTTTTAGGAGCTCTAAAGTGGTACATCTAAAGGAGTGACATCAGGCAGAACCCCTAATTTCAGTGGATGTTCCTGGAACTCCCATGTCCCATGTGGCAGTTACAGGCAATTGATTTATCATGTCTGCGATGGGCAATTGATTTATCATGTCTATAATCATCTCTAGTAAATCATTTTATCATGTCTATAGTCATCTCTAGTAAAGCAGATCTCACAGTCAGCTTTTTTCATCAGCCCCATTTTCAGTCACTCACACAGACAGGGAATTGCCCTTTATTTTGGTCTCTATGCCAAAGTTTTTCCTCCTATTCCAGTTACCACATCCTTGGGGAAGAATTCTGTTAAACTGATCAGCCAAATGCCAGCACAGTTCTTCCAGTGTTTAGAGCTCTCTGTGTCCATTTCCTCCCAAGCTAATTAGGTAGGGTACAGCTTTTTAGCCCCTTAGAGTGGTAACTTTTGAGGCTTTGGTTAGGATCCCAGGGAAAAAGCACAGTGAGTCGCTTTGAGTCTAGGCTGAGCTTCTCCAAATGCGGACCATGGACCAGCATCGTCAGCCTCACCTGGAAGCTTCTTAGAAACAACAAATCTCAGGTCACCCCTCAGAGCCTACTGAACCAGAAGTTGCATTTTAACAAGATCCACAGGAGATTCAGACACTCAGTTTTGAGAAATCCATCCCAGATCTAAAAATTAACTTCATTTAAGTAAAGGAAGTTTCTGCCTAGTTCAGCCTAGCCATCTGAAACACGACACTGGGATTTGATATAAATTTCCAGTTGGTTAAAATTATTCCTTCTCATAAGATTGCCGTTGTTCCCTGAACTTAAATTTATTTCTGGGTCTGCTTTGTGAGGGCCTCCTCTGTGATGAGCTGGAACGAGCAGGCACAGGCTCTTGAGAGCCCATTCTGCCCATCCCTTCCCAAGTTTATGTTCAGAAACATCATGTTGGTAACATGAAATTGACAATGGCAGGAGTATTTACACCACTGAAATAGGAAAATACAACAAGTCAGAACATTCTTTCCCCCTAAAGAACTGGCTTATAGCCCAGACATACCTGACATAAATCAGGGGTGTTGGCTCCCTGGCATAATAACATCATAGGGGCATACTAATACTATTGTTACTTCCTCCACACTCTAATTCTTGCAACAGAGAAAGTGCATTTCTTTTCATCCTATCCTTGGCAGAAACGGGGATCAATTAGCTACTACCAAACATCATCTCATGGAAATGCTATAGCTCAAAAATTTTAATATACATACAATCATTTGGGGTGTCTGTTAAAATGCTCTTTTATAAATTTACTCCCAGGATTTTTATTTAGTAGATTCGTATTCAGACCTGTGATTCTGCATTTTACAAAATAAAGAAATTCTAATGCTGGTAGTCTTTAGACAATGCATTTAAAATATTCAAGTGTCGGGCATATTGACAGGGAAGCAGTTCATTGCATTTACCTGGAGGTTCTAAGAGTTTCCACCACCCAATGCCCTGTGTCTCTGCAGAGAAATAAAACTCTACTAAACACACTAACTCTGAACTCAATTGTATATTGCCAACTTGCAAAGTTTATAGTAGCTACCTGTTCAGATAGCCATGAAGTAGTGTGATCTTCAAGCTCTCAGATTTCCTGTCAAAAAATTGAAACCCCATTGGCAAGCTGCAGGTTGCCGGCTGTCCAAGGATATTATCTCCAATTGAAATCAGCAATGCAGGCTCAGAGTCTTTGGCTCAGGTCTGGCAAGCATATCATTATTATTCTAATGAATTTGGAAAATTACATGTTCTCTAATAATAGCTCATGAAAGGAATACACAAATAGAAATACAGAAAGAAGTGACTTGCTGTGGGCCCTTTGAAGAACTTGGTGACTGAGTTTGTTCAGTTGTGTTTAGATAATAGAATTAGGCTTAGTCTACTGGGCCTCATTGAATAAAAGGGAATTTTTCATTAAAATGTATATTCTGGGCTTCTGAAACAAAATCATAAGTTCAGGCATCACTAGGCCCACATTCTGTGTGGCACCAATCCAGAGCTGAGTAATGGTAGCTGTTTATGGAAGGGGCATGAATTCTCCAGTTGCGGTAGTTTCTATCATTCTCACTTTGTTTTCCTAACTGGCCTTGTCTGTGTCATATCTGAGTTTGCAGCCCCTGCTAAGCTTTGTTTTCTTTCTGGTTTTCTTTTACCCTACTTCCAAGTTCCCTTCAGAAGGCTCACAACATATAATCCTGGGAAGTTCTTCTTCTTGCTATCTGTTGCAAATTAGTGTAAGGTAATCTTGTGTTTGATGACTATCGGATTATTAGATAGATATCAATAACTATCTAGAGTTAGTAGTTGAAGTCTGTAACAGAACTCATCAAACTAACTTGGCTATGAATTGCCTGGGGTCCTATTAGAATACATTTGTTAATTCAGTAGGTGTAGAGTGGCTGGCCCTGCTTATGGTTGCATGCACCATACATTGAGTAGAAAAGGTATAAGTTTCCACCTCTAAAACTTTGTTCCCAGGTTCTATCAGAAGCAAGATGCAAAACAAAGTTTGCCATTCATACAAGTGTTTATTAGAAGCACAATTTAAAAAGGCATATATAATCTGCTTAATAAACTGGATAAATCTCAAATCTTTGCCCTCTTAATTATCCTGACCATGACTTGCATAAAGCAAAAGAAACAGTGTTCAGTGTTCTGGAAGCAGGGATTCTGTTAATTTTTTTTTTTTTTTTTTTTTTTTGAGAACGAGTCTCACCTTTTCACCCAGGCTAGAGTTCAGTGGCACAATCTTGGCTCACTGCAAGAGCTGTCTCCTGGGTTCAAGCAATTCTAATGCCTCAGCCTCCCAAGTAGCTGGGATTACAGGCACCCACCACCACACCCAGCTGAGTTTTGTATTTTTAGTAGAAATGGGGTTTCACCATTTCACCAGCCAGGCTGGTTTCAAACTCCTGACCTCAGGTGATCCGGCCGCATCGGCCTCCCAACGTGCTGGGATTACGGGCATGAGCCTCCATTAATCTTTGAGGATGAATCCAGCAATCTCAGAATCAGTTGCTAGACAAAGGACAGTTTCAGAATCAAGTTTTGGTACCACTGCAAAGAATATGGACTACTGAGTTCCCTGGATTATTTTGCCTTAAACAAGTGCAGAAGGGTTTCTATAACATTTATCATAGTTCTAGCCAAGCCACATATTTTGAACACCAGCAATTTTATCAGTGTAAACCCATTTATAAAAACATGCGAATGTCTAAACTTCTGGGGTCAGTTGTAGATAAAGACAGCTAGATGCTTGCAGTAACTTTCCTTGCAGTGTAGCTCTTTGATTAAACACTGTGAACCATTTCCTGTAACATGTATCCCAATTAGGGCAACCAGTAGAACCTATTTTTATTATACTATTTTTGATAATATATTTTAAATTAAATTACACACCACAGGACAGACTCTTCACAAGAAATGGATGCTTCAAACTGGATTTGGCCCAATTCTGAGGTGAGAAGGATCGGTTTTCCATTTGAGAGAGATCAATGTGAAGGAGGCAGGAAGAAACAGCGCCTTCCAGTGAGGTGTGGAATTTTCCACTACCACCTTCTAAGCAAGACCCGAGGGTCCCCTCACCCAAAACCCTCCTATTCTTGGCACATTCATCTTTTAGATTAATTTCTGCTTGGGCCCCTTTCCCATCATGTCTTCAGCACAACATTCTCTCATGTGACTTCATGACAAACAGAAACAGAAAATAAGTAGAAGCAACCCTAGAGATTGCCAAAGCCAGTGGGTTTCCCATCTTAGCTTTGAAGTCCTTTGTTCAGACTTAAGATCACGCTGGGATGCAGACACATAATCTGCATAGGAAAGAGAAATGTTCTGGATGAAGCAGTGGGTGGATGCAGGGAAAGCAAAAACACCGCTCTTTTCCACGCTCCCAGTCCCTTCATCTGTTTGTGCTTGAGTGACTTCCAATGGACACCGTTAACCTGATCATTCTTCTATCACCCATTTTGCAGATTAGGAAACTAAGTCCTTGAGGGGATAAGTAAATTGCTTGAGTACACATAGTGAGATGGGGGCAGAACAGAAACTCTCTTTCTGTTGTGGGTCAGAGGACAGGCTTTAAGGGAATGAGGTGAAGGCACTCGCTCTTGTCCTGAGACTGACGGCTCAGTGGGATAACAACTCAGACTCCAAGCTGGTTGTCCATGCCCCTAAGCCTCCCCAGCCAATTAGCTCATTCCTTCAGTTCCGGGTAATGACTCAACTTTTTCCTTTCTGGGTTCCAGATGAAAACCTCTCTCTGCAGTTCCTGGTATCACCTGAAAAGCAAAAAAATAAGGATTGTCTTCCTTCTCAATGCCATCTAGCACTTGAAGAAAAACTGCCAGCAAGCCAGATGGTAAGTTGTCATGGGGAAGATGACGTGGCCGCTCCCCACAGGGAGAGCCTTTTCTGACTTTCCTCAAGTGAGTTATGCTCTTTTTAATCTGCTTCGTAGACAGCCCATTTGCTAACATTACATCAATATGTGCTCATCTCATTTCCCTAAAGGCTTCTGTTTCTCTCTAGGTCTCCTTTTCCACCCCATTTTTATATCTTCCTATCCTTTCCAGTGCCCTACAACAATTTCATTCATACAAAAGCAAGCCTTCCCAAAACACAGAGTTACATTTGGAGTTATCGACCACAGTAGTGGTTATGATTGAGGATACGTTCTCACCATCCTAAGATGGTAAAGCGCTCAAGGAGATAACTTCCTGCTCATACCCTTTACACTGTGGGCATGTCACCCTGAGGATTCTCTGGGGCTCCTCTTTACCCACATCTCTTTCCATCTTCCACCTCCTTTCTCCTTTGTTCACGAGACCCTCCCTATTGCCCCTTTCTCTACCTACCTGCCTTCTAAGACAGGAGTTGTAAGAAGGGGTGTTCAGTGCCATAAAGTACTGACATTGACAGCCTGGATCCTACTCACCACCATGCCACATTATTTACCAAAATCACATGGGTCTATAGTCTATTCTCAGAATATTATGATAATATTAGGTTGGTGCAAAGGTAACTGTGGTTTTCACCATTAAAAGTAATGATGATGAGAAAAAAAAGAAACAAGAAAAAAGAAATCTTAAGAGGAAGAAGGAAAAGAAGGAAGAAAAGGAAGAAAAATAAGAGAACTATGCACCAGTATTTCTAGTAATACTAATAACTGACATTGACTAAGGAACTCTTTTATCCTGCACTACTGTGTGTGTGTGTGTTACATTAAGGCCTCATGAGTACTGTATTATTTCCTCTTATTTTACAAATGTAGAAATCTAGGGACATTTAGTCCAATGAGCAAATAGGAAGCTGGGATTCAATGCCTGGGGAATCTGACTGCAGAGTCTGAGCTCTGTAGACTGCTGACCAAAGTGGGGCACAGCGCCCAGCTTTCAGGGTTGGGAATTATTATGGTAGCACTCATGTTTGGGGATTACACATATTAGTGGCTCCATGATTCAAAGGGCCGAGGATGTCACAAAGCCAGGGATTCCCATATCAAGGACATAGTATGGGAGAGGATTCTGAGGTGTTAAAGATAAAAGTGTTTTATATCAACATTCCAGAGAATATGCTTTTATAACAGGCGAAGTGATGGGGAAGGAAAGGCTGAAGCCCTGCTGTGTTTGTCTTCCTAAGATCATTATATTGATATTTTCTAGACTCTTGTCTATTTGAGGAGGCTTAAGCTAATTTTTTTAAATTTTACTTTAAGTTCTGGGATACATGTGCTGAATGTATAGGTTACACTGGCATACATGGGCCATTGTGGTTTACTGTACCTATCAACCCGTCATCTAGGTTTTAAGCTCTGCATGCATTAGGCATTTGTCCTAATGCTCTCCCTCCCCATTCCCCCCACCTCCCAATAGACCCCAGTGTGTGATGTTGCCCTCCCTGTGTCCATGTGTTCTCATTGTTCAGCTCCCACTTATGAGTGAGAACATGCGGTGTCTGGGTTTTTGTTCCTGTGTTAGCTTGCTGAGAATGATGGTTTCCAGCTTCATCCATGTTCCTGCAAAGGATATGAACTCATTCTTTTTTATGGCTGCCTAGTATTCCGTGGTGTATATGTGCCACATTTTCTTTATCCAGTTCATCATTGATGGGCATTTGCGTTCTTTTTAAAATCACTTTGTGAGTTCTGGAGTTTCTTCCATCTTAAATGCTGTCTTGCTATTTTGTTTCAGTCACCTGTTACTCACATGTGGGTTTTTCACTTTGGAGACCATTTCTGGAAAGTTTCAAATACTAAGATGGCTTTCCCATGCCAACCCCTGGACTCTTGCCTCCTTTTTCCATTGCCTGGCCATAACACAAATTAATTTCTGTATTTACTTCTTCCAAATGGTTTCCTCAGATGTTCTTTAAAAGAATCCCTGCTTATTTTTGAATTTTCTACATCATAACCCCCTGCTCTTTTACTCCATCCCACAGCAAAGAGGAATTGATAGATGTTTATCCTACTGTGCTTTAAAGCAGACTCTACAAGTGCAGGAGTTACGTTGATTTAAAATTTGAAGGAATGTTAATACAACCTCTCCTTCCTTGCAAGGTGCCCTCTACTTTAGTTTTTCCTTTTCAAAACTGACAGACTCTTCTTTGGGCAACACTTAGGAGCCAAACATTTTGGCCTTTGTCTTAGATGAAATAATCCTATTAAAACACGAATGAGAAGTGACACTTCCCATTTCGGAATGCAAATCATGCTTCTCTGCCATCAAGACCCTGCATGCTCTGCTTCCTGCTACTCATCTGACTTCCTCCCCTACACTTTCCTCTTGTACCCTCTGCCCTGACTCCACCCCATTTTCTTGCTCCATCCCTTTTGTGACCAGACACACATATGTGCCTCAGGCCTTTTGAACTTGCCATTCCCTCTCTCTGCCTCTGACCGACATTCTCTTTCCCCAAATAGCTGCTTGTTCATTCTTATTATTCTCTGCTCAGATGTCATCCATCAGAAAGCCCTTCTCTGCCAGCTCAGTTTATAATAGCTAACCCCAAACATTTTCTATTTTTTACCCTGCTTAATTTTTTCACACCATAGCTCAGCACTTTGTTATATATTTCTTTACTTGTTTGTTGTCTGTCTTCCCCATTAAAATGGAAGACCCATAAGCTGTGTTCACATTTTAAACAAAACAAAACAGAAACAACAGCAGCAGCAGCCACAACAACAGCAACACTATCACATCCTCAGCACCTAGAACAGCACTTGGCCGGTAGTAGCATTTGTTGAATGAACAAAGGCTGAGCTATGGTGGGAGAGAGGGCTATGCACTGGTGGGAAATGCACCAGATCCCCAGAATCACATATTACAAGTTTCTGGATCTAACTTTGTTCCTAAGATATAAATTGCTTAATTGCTCACGGGAGTTCTGTTTACCTGTTCAAAGCCCTAGTTCTGCAGCAATGACTATTACTGGGCCTTGTTTTCTCTTCTATTCTTCAGCTGCCTTCTTTCCAGAGAGGTTGCTCCCACTCATCTTCCCCAAGGAAGACACTGGCCAAGCAGACCTTGACTTTCACATGCTAAGTGACTGCCTGAGGCATCATCGTTAAAAGTAAGGGTCCAGTTCTTGCTTTCCACTTCCCTAGGTGCCTGGGCCAAGTCTCACTCTTAGCTTCTCCCTTGGGCTCCCATGTGCACAGAGCAAAAGAATTCTGGCAATTCAGGGGACCTGTCCATATGGGGCCCAAGGGACTTGGCAACACATTTTGTGTCTCATTCCAACCACAGTGCCAAGTTTAGAATTAAATTTACTTCCTTAAGTTTGGAGTCTAACGTGAGCCTTTGAGCAGTACGTGAGACACAAGGCTACAAACGTTTCCCTTTCTTTCCACCTCAGTTCTGCTTTGCCCTGCAGTTGCCTGAATTAGGTATACGTGTCAGAAGGCTCCCAAGAGCCTTGTGTTCAAATCATGGCTCTGGCAATTATTATTCATGTTTCTCAGACACTGGAAGGAATCCCTCTTAGGAGATAACACTTATTGAACAGTTACCTAGTTCTGGGTCAAGCACCTTCTACACTCTGTCTTAATCCTCAGAATTCTATAAGGTAGATACCATAATTAACCAGGTTTTACACGTTTTAAAAAAATCAGGCCAGGCGCGGTGGCTCAGGCCTGTAATCCTAGCACTTTGGGAGACTGAGGCAGGAGGATCACTTGAGGTCCAGAGTTTGAAAATAGCCTGGCCAATATGGCGAAACCCCATCTCTAATAAAATTACAAAAATTAGCTGGGAGTGGTGGTGCGCACCTGTAATTTCAGCTACTCAGGAGGTGGAGGCATAAGAACCTCTTGAACCTGGGAGGCAGAGGTTGCAGTGAACCAAGATCGCATCACTGCACTCCAGCCTGGTTGACAGAATGAGTCTGTCCCCCACAGAAAATTCAAGAGCTAGATAAGCAAGGATTTGAACCAGAGCCCTAGCTCATCACCACTTCACTGCATCATCACTATCATCACTACTATGATTAGTTATCATTTGTGATACGACATGGAAACCCTGGTCCATATGCCCAGGGCCACCTGCTCCCCTTCTCAAGTACTTCAGACTTGTCCTATTGGTATACCTGGAAAGGCTCAAAACTGGGTACAACCTCAGGAAGAGTAGGTCTTCCACTTTGGAGATCCTCCTTTCATAGTAGGAGACGGTGTGTTATAATGGACAAAGGCTTTCTTGGCGACTCCCACTAACCGCATGTCTTTTGAGAAGTCGGTTTAACCTCCTGGCCACTCAACTTTCTCAACTATAAAAGAAAAGCTTGAACCTAAGACTCAAAAATATTAATGAATGAATAACGAATAACATTTATTCTCCAACGTCCAATGATTCTGTAGCCAATATCCAACTTCTAATAGTTTTGGTTTCCATAACCTCTCTGGGCTTCATTTGCAGGGTTCTGTGCACACTGATCCATTTCTCCCAGCACAGAAATCCTTATTCAGAGGATCTGTGATGCTTTGTATCAACCAGATAATACAAAGTAGTCCAGTTACCCAGCTGCCTCCTTGGGAGAACCATGAGTTCATTTCTTACAACCTGCAACAACTATTGCTAATAATGATAGCTAACATTTGTTGTACTACAGATTCTTCTAATCATCTTACATTTAATTAATAACTTAATATAATTAATTGTTATGATTAATTAGTAATTTAATTTTCATAACAATCCCATGAATTAGTTACTAGTATTAATACCCATCAGTCAGCTAGGCATGGTGGCTCACGCCTGTAATCCCAGCACTCTGGGAGGCCGAGGCAGGTGAATCACAAAGTCAGGAGTTCAAGACCAGCCTGACCAACATGGCGAAACCCCGTCTCTACTAAAAATACAAAAAATTAGCTGGGCGTAGTGGTGGGTACCTGTAATCCCAGCTACTCAGGAGGCTTAGGTGGGAGAATCACTTCAACCCAGGGGGCGGAGGTTGCAGTGAGCGCCAAGATTGCGCCACTGCACTCCAGCCCGGGCGACAGAGTGAGACTCCGTCGCCAAAAAAAAAAAAAGAAAAAGAAAGAAAGAAAAGAAAATACCCATCAGTCAATAAAGAAGGAATCAGTATCCTAAATTATTTGAGCTCTTCTCTTCTGAAGTTTCACAGCAGCCTAAGGCATTCGCCAGGGTCTCTGGAATAAACAAGGGAGAATCAGGGCCCGCCTAAGTTCACAATGAAGGAGAGGCAGAAAGGACTTTCCCTAGGTTCCCTGCAAGAAGATGCTGCCCAGCTGGTGCTCAGGGTTCATGTGTCATTTCAGCACCGGCAGCAGCTGTTCCTCACCAGCCCTGTATAAATCTGGAAACTGAAGAACATTGTCAACCTCTGTCCTGTTGCACTGGTATCTTCTCTCCCCAGTGAGACACCTTGGAGACTGAAATGTCCCTATTTGGAAATGTCAACAGAAGAGACTGCTGCTTCGGTTTCCTTGTCCTTCTTTTCTGTTAACACTCTGGCGAGTATGATGCAGCTGATCTCACCTTACAGGGGCTACCTTGAGTAGTCATTAGGAAAAAGTAGAGGTACTGAAGGTGGAGGAGGTGGCTTTCTGGAAGTCAGCAAAGATGATAAAATGCACCAAACGGGAGCTGCCATGAGCCTTGCTCTTTGACCAGCTCTGTCATTTTATAACTTGGGGGTGAATTACAGGTTCGAGTGATAGAGAAGGGGCCATGGCATGTCACCATCTATTTAAAGAGCCATGAAAACACTGTCAGCAAGCTTTGCCTAACGAGGACGCAGGATGACCTGCCCTTTATGTTTACTCGTTCAAGATTGAATGTGTGTTGCTGCTTTTCTGCCAGTAAAGGCAACAGTTGCAGTTACATTATTTTTGCAACAAAAGAGTCAGAAATGTTTCAAAAGTGACCCAAATTCACTTTTAACTTTGTTCAAGGAGATTGATTTTTTTTCTTTCTTTAAAAAGTGTTAAATGTTTAGGTAGTTTGGAAGTTTTTAAATTTTAGCAGTTTCCAACCCATGCTGAAAGAGTTTGTGGATTTGGTCATTCCACTTAGCAGTTGTAAATATGCACCTTGCTTAAAACACAGTGGTTACGCTCCTCAAAAGTAGCGTAGGCTGGGTGTGGTGGCTCACGCCTATAATCCCAGCAATTTGGGAGGCTGGGGCGGGCAGATCACTTGAGGCCAGAGGGTCGAGACCAGCCTGGGCAACATGGTGAAACCCGTCTCTACTAAACATACAAAAATTAGCCGGGTGTGATGGTTCATGCCTGTAATCCCAGCTACTCAGGGAGGTGAGGCATGAGAATCACTTGAACTTAGGAGGCAGAGGTTGCAGTGAGCTGAGATTGCACCACTGCACTCCAGCCTGAGCAACAGAGTAAGGCCCTGTCTCAAAAAAAGAAAAAGTAGCACAGATGGCAATGCTTGGTGAAGGAATTCATCCTGTTAATTCACGGTGCAGTGCCTGAGCTTCTTTATCTGATCTACTTAGAAATTATCAAGAAGATAATTACCCTAATTTGATCATCATGCACGTATCAAAACATCACACTCTACCCTATAAATATATACATTATTATGTGTCAATTAAAAATAAAACAAAAAAAGAAATCCTCAAGACACACAGAAGCAACACCTAGCTCTTTGACTTTCGTACCTTGTCTCTTGATCTTCCCCATATTTTTCACTAGAAGTTGATATCTACAAACACTTAAATGGACCAGAGGAAGCTTCTATCCAAAGGAATTCTCCAAAACATCTCAGTGAAGTATGGACTTCTTCCAATGTCAGAAATAGCTTTGAAATTTAGTTGCTTTGTTAGTATTTAGTTTAATACATCTTTGATGTTCATAGGAATGTAATCAAAGGTCTTCAAGAATTTCCAAATGTAAAAAGATAATTATAACTTATTCTCTTCTCCCCCCAAAATTCAATAAGTATAATTGAATATTTAAGCAATGTCTTCAGATGCTTTTTATTTTAATACAGCATAGTTCACTTTTTAATTTGTCCCAGACTTCTATTTTCTGGGTAAGAACCAGCCATCGTTGCACAGATCTATTCAATATCTTTTTAAAAAAATTTATCCATGTTCCTTATTTTTTAAACCAACTTTGATTTTTATCAAAGTAATGCACAAAGTTGTTGAAAAATCAAATAGCAGTGAAAGGTTTATAGTAGAAAACAGCGGTTATATTTCCCACTATCAACAACTTTTGGCTCTCTTAGTTGTTTCTTTCAGAATATACCTCCATAATTTTATAATGTATTTATTATTATATTTTTATGTATTTGTTTAATAGCATTGTCCACTTATACTTTGCTAGATAAAGGTTAGCTTTCCTCCTCACATACACTGACACACATACTCTCACCCATATGACTATCCTTTAAGACTATTACTCTTCACACTTCTGGTTAAATAGTACTGTTTGTTTATATTTTATGACTATAGGAATATTATACTCTGCTGAGCAAAACATCTTTTCCTATAGAAACTTTTGTTTTTCCTAGAGTTTACAGTGTCTTGCTTTTTTCATTTGATTAAATTTTTTGTGTGTCCAATCACTGACTCTTTCCTACACCTCTGGCAGATCTACACTCTTCCACCATCACCACTGCCACCTCTGTGCTGACAGTATTCTCCATGTGGTCAAATGCATCCAATAGTTTATCTTTACATTGTCATTCTCAATCCAGCATCGTGAAATGGCATCCATTCCAGGATATTTTTAAACAAAGAAATAAAATCATTATTCTCTTAAGAGTTGTTATTCTTCTGTGACAAAACTTCACTGCAATGTGCTTACTGAGTTAGCAATTCAGTTCACTCCACATATAAATAGCTCAAACCTTGCAGGAAAAAATTTAAATTTGTGCCTCAGCAAAAAGACAGATCATAACATCAGGAACTTTTAGGGGTTGTGTGACTGGTAAACACCTCCAGGTTTAATATCCCAAACCATTCTATAGGCCCACTTTAGATGTGGAGAAGCCCTAGGCAGCTTATGGAGGGCTTGCAGTATGTAACACACCACACACACACACCACATACACACACACACACACACACACAAATGCACATATTTGCCCTAGGCCCCAATAAGTAAAGCATACCTGGGTGCACAAGGAAGTTGTTAGTTTCCATTATGTCTGAGAGAGGGAGGTTCTTTTTTAAATGACAAGACACTTCTTATCTATCCTAGGACTGTCAGTTCTGTCTCTGTGACTGGTAACCTTGCCTCTAGGCATCTTTCCTAACTGTTGTTCACCTGGAATGTGTCCTTGCCAAATGGGACTACATTTGCTTTCTACACCCATCTTCCTCTGCCAAACAAGGATGCAGCTGCAATCAATAACAGTCTGCTTCCAACTTCTGATGTAGTGCAAGCTTTCAGATGATGAGGGTCTTCAAAATTCAGGTCCCATAAAGAAAAGTGAAAGCCCTAGCTGAGAGTAAAGACTTCATATTGCTCAACCGTTGGAAACCCTCACCTCTTCTGATTCCTTCTCTGGCTCTGTTCCAGGATTATGGATATACCTGGAGCCAAGGGCAGCTAGACAGCCTGGCAGAGAAATGCACAAAGCAGCCCATTACTATCCACGGGGTGTTTAGGAGGATCACCTTGACTGCTGCTTACGAGTAGCACCTTCCTGTTACAATGAATCTTGCCTATTTATTCTAATGAGTATTTTTTCCTCTTGTGAAAAGAAATTAGTGATTTTTTTTTTTTGTAGTTATCAAAGCAGAGGATGATGGGCATGGCCCAGTGGTGAGGTCGAAAGCAGCATTCAAGTGGACACCAGAGTTGAGACAGAATCTCCTGGCAACCAGGAGTTCGGGAAGAAGCTAGAAAGAGACATTTTCACTCTCCCAAATGTCCAAAATGTAGGTGTGTTTTACAGAACAACCATCATAGAGAGCTTCCTCTCTTTATGTAAAGAGCTTTCCAATCCGATAATGTTTTTTTCTCTGATATGATTGGTTATTTAGCTTCATGTTCATGTTTCTTTTTTTTTTTTTTTTTTTTTTTTTTTTTTGAGACGGAGTCTCGCTCTGTCGCCCGGGCTGGGGTACAGTGGCCGGATCTCAGCTCACTGCAAGCTCCGCCTCCCGGGTTCACGCCATTCTCCTGCCTCAGCCTCCCGAGTAGCTGGGACTACAGGCGCCCGCCACCTCGCCCGGCTAGTTTTTTTTTTTTTTTTTTGTATTTTTTAGTAGAGACGGGGTTTCACCGTGTTCGCCAGGATGGTCTCGATCTCCTGACCTCGTGATCCGCCCATCTCGGCCTCCCAAAGTGCTGGGATTACAGGCTTGAGCCACCGCGCCTGGCCTTGTTCATGTTTCTAATACCACATTTTGGTGAAAGATATCCTTTTTTAAATAATAATTTTAGCTGTCAGTCTTTTCAATGGAGATGATCCATTCTTACACCATCACATTAACAATTCTGACTGAGTCAACAACAGCTTAATGGGGCACCTGATTTTGCATAAAGAACACAACACATCGAACTCTCTGTTCCTTGCACAGGCGGAGGAATCTGTTCTTTTGTTTATCAACATTAGGTCATTCTGAGGTGCAGTATCAAGGGCTCTATTTTAGTAGCTCCTGAGACAGCCTGGAAATTAACCGGTCAATTAGACATACAGCCTGGATGTACCTCTAATTGACAATGAATACATTTTGATACTATATCTGTTTAGGAGATTATCTACAAATTGCTTTAGGCATTAGATGGCTCCAAATGGTTATATGGACATCTGTTTTTGTTGGCCACAAACATGCTATTCACAATGACGATTTTATCATTAACTGAAATCATGGCTTCATCTACTATATTATTCTGAAAATTTCTAACTTTCTTATAATGATCAGTGGGGGAGTGTGTCTGTGATATTTCTGTGGTGAAGGATTTCTAAAGAAATGTGTTCTTTTATTCATTCATTCAAAAGAACATATCTGTCCTTGATGTACATATGTACACTTTTCCTAAGTAACTCATTTAATACTGTCCCTGGAGTAGCATAGAGGGATTGCTGTTCTCATCTGCATGCCTAGGCTCTGGCAATACAAAGCTTATTCTAGATATTCTGATGAAGCATCATGCATTTGTTTAATAGTCAAAATAGATCCCAGAGAAAGCCATCTGAGAGACCCACATTGAAGATTATGCTATAAATTATCTGATTATTACTCTTCAAAACTGTCAAGGTCATCAAAACTGAGGAAAGTCTGAGAAATTGTCACTGTCTAGAGGAGGCGGTATTGGTTTGTTCTTGCATTGCTATAAAGAAATAACTGAGACTGGGTAATTTCTTCAAGACTGGGTAACTTGATAAAGAAAATACTTTTTATTGGCTTACGTTTCCACAGGCTGTACAGGAAGCATGGCTGGGGAGGCCTCAGGGAGCTTTCACTTATGGTGGAAGGCAAAGCCAGAGCAGGCATCTTCACATGGCCGAAGCAGAAGAAAGAGAGGCGGTGCTACACACTTTAAAACAACCAGATCTCACGAGAACTCTATCATGGGAACAGCATTAGGGGGATGGTGCTAAACCATTAGAAACCAGCCCCATAATATAATCACCTCCCGCCAGGCTCCACCTCCAGCACTGGGGATTACACTTCAACATGAGATTTGGGCAGGAATACAAATCTAAACCCTATCAGATGTTAAGGAGATACGATAATTCAATGAAATGTGGTATTCTCGAAGGGATTCTGGGACATAAAAAAAGCATCAGGCAAAAACTAAATAAATTATGGAAATTTAGTGAGTAATAATATAGCAATATTTCATTAATTGTGATAAGTGTATCATACTAATGTAAAATATTAACAATAGGGGAAACTGGGTTCAGAATATATGGGAACTCTGTACTCATCTTTGCAACTTTTCTTTAAGTCTAAAACTATGCTAATTTTTTAAAATCTTGTTTTAAAAACAAATTTTTCAAAAAGATCACATTGAGGATTTTCCGATTTGCTTCTGATGGGGACATTGGACTCCAGTTGAAAATTATTTGTTAGTTTCTCATTTTTGTGCAGTAGCTAAGAGTACAGATCTGGTCTTAAATCACTTTGGACAGGTTAGGTAATTTCTCTGAGGCTCTGCCTCCCTATCTGTAAAATGGGAGTAATAATGTCAATCTCACAGCTACCTCCAGAGAATCATATGAAATAAGGTTCAAAAATGCTACCATAGTGCCTGCAAATAGGAAGTGTTCACAGAAACCGTGGCTGTTATTATAAACAATAATAAAGGAAATTTGAATTTTTCTATTGTGCAGCTCCCAGCTCCCAGTAGAACATCTTAAAGAACAGCATTTCATTTTCTTGCCAACAGAGTTTCAGGGTTACAGAAGCTGAGGCATGAGGATATAAGGCATATTCTGTATTAACAAGGATAGCAGGTGGGATCTCAGTGAAGGGAGGAAAGTTGTTGAATGCAGAAGCCTCTGTTAAATTGAAATGGGGGAAATGGCTTAGAGCTGCATATAGATTAGTCACAGATTATTACTTGACTTAAATTCACGGGCACTTTTCAGTGGCAAATTGGGGTGGTGGGAGCAGAAAGCAGAGAGAAGAAGAAGAAGTGGCTAAATAAAGCTGCCCTTGCCTGTTCTTCATCAGGCATGTCCTTCCCTGCAATGGTCTACTAAACATGGCATGGCTATCTACATGCTTGTAACTATGATGGGTCATTGATTTTCACATTCAGTTTGATGCTTGCCTTGTGGTTTGTGATTTGAAAATCTATTCTACTCAGAAGGAAGCTACAAATGACCGTCAAACATAACAAATCTTGAACTCTAACTACCCAGAAAACAACAGTCTCTTAAATTGATGACCTGAGAGTCAAGGGCATTTTGTCTTCTGTTTCCAGAGCTCTGAGAAACATCAACTGTATTAAAGGAAGAGCGGACGCATCTTCCATTTTTCTAATCAATTGATAAATGTAAGTTCTTACTGAAAACCTTTTGCCTACTTTCTCTAAAAGTCTTAGGAGGGAAAAAATCACTTTAACATATTCATTACAAGGTGATTACCTGTTTAGATTAGAACATTACATTTGATGACTGGCTTATTGCACATCAAATGGTCAGTTGTATCAATAGCCATATGAAAATAAGTTCCTGGAAGCATTATTTCAAGGAATATGTCAAAGCCAATGGGTAGCTAACAATCTACTTCTCACTTTTCCATTGTTAACTAGTAGAGAGGCTCAGTAATTGGCCACTTCAAGACAAAGGTGTCACCTGGGTTCACAGAACCTACTCAGAAATAGCATTACATTGATCAATCTTCATTCCAAGCTCATTCTAGTAAAAGCATCACAGGAATATAAGTGACCCTTACAAATAGGCTAGGAAGAAAATCAGAATATTTCCCAGCTAATGAAAATTATTTTAAAATCCACCAAAAAATGCTGCAAATCTATACTCTTCCTTTAGAGTAAATTAGAGGACAGCTGATTCTATAAGAATACGAGCACAGTAGTGATACATGATGGTGTCAACTTCTCAATTAGAATGAGCTAGAGGCCTTATAGGTGATAATCCATTTTAACAAGCACCCATCAAAGCAGAACTCACCATCTCATAAAAAGATTCCCAAGCTCCGACTCATGTCCAATTATTTTAAGTCATCATCCATTCAAGAAAATTTCAGGACAATGAAAGAGCCTATGATACCCACTGAGTGTTTTTTTTTAATTACACTTTAAGTTCTGGGATACATGTGCAGAACGTGCAGGTTTGTTACATAGGTATATATGTGTCATGGTGGTTTGCTGCACCCATCAACCCATCATCTACATTAGGTATTTCTCCTAATACTATCCCTTCCCTACCCCCCTCAGCCTCCTGGAGGCCCCAGTGTGTGATGTTCCCCTCCCTGTGTCCTTATGTTCTCATTGTTCAACTCCCACTTATGAGTGAGAACATGTGGTGTTTGGTTTTCTGTTCCTGTGTTAGTTTGCTGAGAATGATGGTTCCCAGCTTCAACTATGTCCCTGCAAAGGACATGAACTCAACTTTTTTTATGGCTACATAGTATTCCATGGTGTATATGTGCCACATTTTATTTATCCAGTCTATCATTGATGGGCATTTGGATTGGTTCCAAGTCTTTGCTATTGTGAATAGTGCTGCAATAAACATATGTATGCATATGTCTTTAAAACAGAATGATTTATATTCCTTTGGGTATATACCCAGTAATGGGGTTGCTGGGTAAATGGTATTTCTGGTTCTAGATCCTGAGGAATCACCACACTGTCTTCCACAATGGTTGAACTAATTTATACTCTCACCAACAGTGTAAAAGCATTCCTATTTCTCCACATCCTCTCCAGCATCTGTTGTTTTCTGACTTTTTAATGATCACCATTCTAACTGGTGTGAGGTAGTATCTCATTGTGGTTTTGATTTGCAGTTCTCTAATGACCAGTGATGGTGAGCTTTTTTGTGTGTGTTTGTTGGCTATGTAAATGTCTTCTTTTGAAAAGTGTCTGTTCATATCCTTCACCCACTTTTTGATGGGGCTTTTTTTTTTTTTTTTTTGTAAACTAGTTTCAGTTCTTTATAGATTCTGGATATTAGCCCTTTGTCAGATGGATAGATTGCAAAAATGTTCTTCCATTCTCTAGGTTGCCTGTTCACACTGATGCTAGTGTCTTTTGCTGTGCAGAAGCTCTTTAGTTTAATTAGGTCCCATTTGTCAATTTTGGTTTTTGTTGCCATTGCTTTTAGTGTTTTAGTCATGAAGTCTTTGCCCATGCCTATGTCAAGAATGGTATTGCTTAGGTTTTCTTCTAGGGTTTTTATGGTTTTAGGTCTTATGTTTAAGTCTTTAATCCATTTTGACTTAATTTTTGTATAAGGAGTAAGGAAGGGGTCCAGTTTCAGTTTTCTGCATATGGCTAGCTAGTTTTCCCAGCACCATTTATTAAATAGGGAATCCCCTCCCCATTGCTTGTTTTTGTCAGTTTTGTCAAAGATCAGATGGCTGTAGATGTGTGGTGTTATAATCCCATCGCCTCAGCCCCAAATCTCCTTAAGCTGATAAGCAACTTAGCAAAGTCTCAGGATACAAAATCAATGTGCAAAAATCACAAGCATTCCTATACACTAACAATAGACAGAGAGAGACAAATCGTGAGTGAACTCCCATTCACAATTACTTCAAAGAGAATAAAATACCTAGAAATACAACTTACAAAGGATGTGAAGGATCTCTTCAAGGAGAGCTACAAACCACAGCTCAAGGAAAAAAAAGAGGACAAACAAATGGAAAAACATTCCATGATCATGGATAGGAAGAATCAATATTGTGAAAATGGCCACACTGCCCAAAGTAATTTAGAGATTCAGTGCTATCCCCATCAAGCTACCACTGAATTTCTTCACAGAGTTAGAAAAAACTATTTTAAATTTCATATGGAACCAAAAAATAGCCCATGTAGCCAAGACAACCCTATGCAAAAATAACAAAGCTGGAGGCATCACACTACCTGACTTCAAACTATACTACAGGGCTACAGTAACCAAAACAGCATGATACTGGTACCAAAACAGATATATAGACCAATGGAACAGAACAGAGGCCTCATTGGGTGTTTTATTGAAGAATACAAAATGAAAAGGGGAGTTGATTTGAGCAAGGAAGATTTTAAAACATATTTCAGAAACATAGGTATTACATGAAGTGAAACACACCTCATGAAGTTGCTTCTTAGAAAGCGATGACCTTCTCTTTCCCCTGAACTCTTTCTAGGTCACCTTCTCTCCTTGCTTTGAGAAAATAATTGGATGGGGAAACAGAGTAATAACTGCCAAGCTGTTCTCAATAAGTTGTAGCCTCACAGTTCCTTACAGCCTGGGTACTATGGCAATATTCTTTACCTCTCTATAGCTCAGTTTGTTCATCCTTAAAATGGGCAGCATAAGTAGTATGTAACCTAACTCTTGAATTCTAACTACCTAGAAAACAGCCTCTTAAACTGATGACATGATAGTCAAGGGGTATGAGTTTTAGTGTGGATTCCATGAGTTAATGCATGCAAAGTCATTCAATGAGCACTTGCTATCATTGTTATCACAACTGTTGCTCAAGCTGGAGAAGAGGTGATGATGACAGAAAAAGAAAGCATTATTTAGGTAGTGAGATATTGGGGATGATGGAGAGTTTCCTCCAAAATATCAGCTTCACTGAATGGTAACAGTAGACACTCCAGGCTAAGGCCTGTCAGTATAGCATTCCCTAGTCTTCTAAAGCCAACAATTGATTCAGTGATAGACACTTAACCTAAGTTACTCTCATGAAGTGCCAATTTAAAAGGGCAGAGGCTTCACCTGCTTTGCTCTCTGCTCTGTTTCCTGCCACTTGTTTGAAGAATGTTAAATAAATTTGGGACTTAAGAAAAAAAATTCCCTTTCCACTGGGCTTGCTCAACGGATAGAATAAAAGCCTTGAGCTACTGACAGCCATTTATTTTAGTCTCATGAAAGGAGCTCCTCTTTGAGAATGAAGCCAAACCAGAGGACAAAAGAACCAAGAGAAAAAAGATAGGTTCCTGAAGACATTTGAGCACCTGGTTACAGCTCTGCCTGAAGGAAACATACTCTTGATCCTACTAGGTAAAGAGAGCAATAAAATCAATCTCTTCCTCTCTGTGTTGTCATTCTTTATTGTTATTATTGTTCTTTTAAAATCCATTTGAGTAAGATTTCTGTAACTTGTAACTCACAGAGTCTTGACTTTACTGTCCCTGTACTTGAGTTTACTCAAACAACTATAGGTTAGATTAAATTGAGAAGCAGAGAACACAGTCCCAAGGGAGATGTAGATAGGATAGGATGTAGAAGAGACAAGTGAGATTCCCCAGAGCCCTGCTTTAGATGGAGTCAGGAGACTCCACCTTTCCCTGTCCTAACGGAAACCTCAAGCAGGAGAGCAGGGGAGGTAATCTCACTCCATATTGTTTCTACTACAGTTCTTGTGGCCAGGACGCTTTCTAGATAATCCGATCCTACTCGGACTATAGAGGATTGGAGAAAGAAGAACTCAGAGTTGCCAAGTTTACCTGGTCTGGAAGTCTTCACACCTTAAAGTTTTCATTTCATTCCCTGAAAATTTGATATATTGGAAACACACATTTGTTTCATAGTTACACCCTTGTGAAAAGCTTTTAATTTTATTAATTTATTTTTTAACTAAGGTTCTCCTTTTAAACGACCCTCAGCCACTTCCACTTTAGTGGGAGGAAAACCTCTCAGTCCAAATTACCGAAGGTAAGGACAGCACCTTGTTTGTATTTTAATTCCTGTTTGGCAGAGTACCAGGAAGTATGCAAGAGCCTCCTTTAATCAATTCTTGCCGTGGACAAGCCAGACATATTTCATCTTCTGATTGGACCCTCAGGGCTGAATTTGCAAAGAATGCATTCTAAGCCATTAAGCCAATAAATGAACCTATATTCAAAAAAGACTGTTTAAGTAGTTAGTTCAGTTACTTATAGGGGATTTAAAGGTATAAAATCACTGGTTTAGGAATGGACGGGCTGCAGATCAGAGCTTATCTCCCACTTGGCTGAGCTGTCATGGAGGAAGCTGGCAGCCACTCAGAACAGACAGTCACCTGACCAGTCGCTGTCACCATTTGCAACTAGAGGCACACACACAAAAAGATGACCATATGGCACCTGCCTCAACAACAACTGTATCTAAGTAGACAGTGAAGTTGTATGTCCTTTAGCTGTCATGAAGTTGAATTTCAACAGAAAGTGAGTGGTAGTTAAACAATTTCTGCCAGAAAGATTAAAATTGAAAGGCTTAATTTCATCCCTATCTTGTATAAACAGTATAAATGTCTTGTCTTTATCATGGTCAGATCTTTCCAACTCTACATTAATTATGATCCAATTAACAAATTGAACATGATAGCCCATCTTCTCTCTTGCAGTTTGTAAAAAAAATCAGGATTTCTTCACTTGGCTTTCTCTTGGCTCACATTCTACATATGTCTCCTAAAGATCTTGGGTAAATTTAAGCTTTTATTCATAGATTTGCTCCTATACAAAAGTCATGTTTAATGTGCATGTTTCTCACACAGGGGCAATTCATATTAATATATACTTCTCTTTAGTGTTTTCCAAAATGTGATCCATAGAAAACTACTTTTACAGGTCCCCTTAAAAAAAAAAAAAAGGAGGGTGCTCCATGGTTAAATAAGTTTGGGAAACATCAGATGTGACATTGTTCCTTCTGAGATTCACAATGCATTGCATGCAAAAGGCTCTGAGAAGTTATGTAGAAAACAAAACATTTTCTTCTAGGGTTTTTATAGTTTGGGGTTTTGCACTTAAGTTTTTAATCCATCTTGAATTAATTTTTGTATGAGGTGTAAGGAAAGGGTCTAGTTTCAATTTTCCGCATATGGCTAACCAGTTCTCCCAGCATCATTTATTAAGCAGGAAATCCCTTCCTCATTGCTTGTTTTTGTCAGGTTTGTTTAATATCAGATGATTGTAGATGTGCGGTCTTATTTCTGAGTTCTCTATGCAACAAAGTTGCACATCCTACACATGTACCCCAGAACTTAAAATTAAAATTAAAATTAAAAAATTAAATGTACATTTCTCTAATTACTACAAAATAAAAGAAAGAAAGAAATTGTGGTAGATATACCATGGAATATTACTCAGCCATAAAAAAGAACTGAAATAATAACATTTGTAGGAACCTGGATGGACTTGGAGACTATTATTCCAAGTGAAGTAACTCAGGAATGGAAAATAAAACATCATATGTTGTCTCTTTTAAGTGGAAGCTAAGCTATGCAGATGCAAAGGCATAATAATAATATAATGGACTTTGGGAACTCAGGGGAAAGGGTGGAAGTAGGGTAAGGGATAAAAGACTACAAACTGGGTACAGTGAATACTGTTTGGGTGATGAGTGCACCAAAATCTCATAAGTCACCACTAAATAACTTATTCATGTAACAAAACACCATCTGTTCCCCCAAAAATCTATGGAAATGAAACTTTTTTAAAATGAAAATGAAACAAAACAAAAAAACCTGTTTAACTGTCTTTCATCCAGTGTTTAAAGAATCAATTCGTCTAATGGAGAAACCCCATCTCTACTAAAAATACGAAATTAGCCGGACGTGGTGGCACATGCCTGTAATCCCAGCTACTTGGGAGGCTGAGATCAGAGAATCACTTGAACCCCCGAGGCGGACATTGCAGTGAGCCAAGATTGCACCATTGCTCTCCAGCCTGGGCAACAAGAGTGAAACTCTGTCAAAAAAAAAAAGAAAAAGAAAAGAAAAGAAAGGAAACTTTTCTTCATAGACCTCTGTTAACAGTCTACAAAGCCAGCAGCTTGGGGAACTAAGTGTGGGTCTGGCTTCAGAGACAAACGCTAGACCTTCCTTTATGTCCAGAGCTGAGGTAAGACAATTTTTAATATGTATTAATGGTGTGTATGTGTTTATGCTTAAGATGAGATTTCATGTCTTTAATTAATTTCCTTGGCTTTATTCAGAAGTGTTTCAGGATGGGAAAATGACTGGTCATCATGGTTTTCTAGTCTAAAGTCCAGGATTTTGCTAAGATATTTTTAAACGCACATCTTGATTAGACAATATTTTAATACAAAGCAAATAGTAATATAGTTCATGAAAGTTCATATCATTGATTTTATATGTCACCTAGACAGGATCTGGGGTGGGCTCCCTGAAAGACTAAGTCTAACTCTAAGTTAGGTGCTCCCTACCTCCCAGCCAAACTCCTCTACCCCCATTTGCTATCCTCCTTAGTCTGTGATCCTGGCTTTGACTGAGAGGCAAGGAGGCAACAGGCCAAAGGTGGAAAGGCAGGAAAAGGAAGGCACTGAAGGACAAGTGGAAACAACTTCGGAGGGGTAGAAGTAAAGCTCCTATGCTGCTCTCCACGCACTTCCCAGTCTCAAGTACCTTACCCAGGAGAGTCATTAAATCACTTACTTAAATTAATTAATCAAAGGTGGGAGCAATACCTCCAAGGGAAAAATACTACATTTGGATTCTTAAAATATTTCTGATGCTAAAAACTTAAAATGTTTTATATGTATATTATATATAGATATACATATGTAAAATTACTTATATTCTAAAAAGATGCCTGTGCCATTGAATGAGGATGTTAGCACCCTCACTTGACCAATGAGATCACAAAGCTTGTACAATGAGTCAACCGCCCCAGGTTACAGAAAGAATCACCAGGAACAGTGGGCCTCCCAATTATTTCTTCTTACCCAACATATTGAATTCCACTGTCACACGAGAATTAAAGATGTACTCTTGGCTTGTGGCCACATTCTTATTTGCTAGTATACGAAATATTGTTAGATGTATATCTTCTTTTAAAATGTCCTCCTTTTCTCTTGCTCCTCATCCTCCATCTCAAACTGTCAAGTGATTGTGTGTTTCTGAAATAATTATGTCTATAGAGCAACTGAAATGTCTAAGGGCATTTTATATAACAGCAAAAACAAACAAACAAAAAACAAAAAACAAAAAAAAAACCAAAAAAACAAAAAAACCACCATATAAAGCAGAAGAAATTCAATCTACTTGTTGTTTTGTCTACAAATGTCAAACAACCAAACACCTGGTTTGATTGATTTTCTAAATTGTGCTGATTGAGTGGACCAGTGGTTTTCATGTAATAAACACGTAACTTAACCCTTCCTTTTCCTAAATGTAGCTTTGTGTTCAGCATCAAACCCCATTGTCACTGATTATTAAGATGTCCACATTATGAAATATTTTACTTGGAAATAAGTCACTCCATTGTATTAAGTGGCACCTATGTGTTCATTAGGCAGCTTTTTGTTTGTTTTTTAATAGAGCCTTTACACAGCATTGTGAAAAAGAGCAAAGTCAAACAGACATGGCCTGTACCTTAAGAATTCCAGAAAAGAGGATGATCCTTGTGTGCAACTATCAGGAACGGCAGAAGTAAGGACCAAGAAAGAGGGCTTCATGGAGATGTGGCATTTCACTTGAGCTTAGAAATATAGAAAGGGGCCAGGCACAGTGGCTCATGCCTGTAATCCTAGCACTTTGGGAGGCCAAGGTGGGTGGATCACTTGAGGTTAGGAGTTTAAGACCAGCATGGCCACCATCATGAAACCCTGTCTCTACTGAAAATACAAAAACTAGCCAAGAGTGGTGGTGGGTGCCTGTAATCTCAGCTATTTGGGAGGCTAAGGTGGGAGAATCGCTTGAACCTGAAAGGCAGAGGTTGCAGTGAGCTGAGATCGCACGGCTGCACTCCAGCCTGGGCAACAGAGCAAGATTCCATCTCAAAGAAAAAAAGAAAAGAAAAGAAAAGAAATATAGAATGAATTTGAACAAATCCAAATGGAAGGAAAGAGTATAAGCAAAATTACAGAGTTGGCAACATCATTGTCTGTTTGGGTATGGCCAAGGTGTGATAGCTGAGGGTGGCCACGTTGTTTGCAGAGTGAGGTTTTACCAGCTCACAGTGGACTTAGATGTTTGGCTACAAAGACTGAACCTCACTAGGTGTGCACAGAGAGTTTGTTATCTCACAGCCCTCTCAGAGGGATGGAGCCGAGTGGCCAAGAGCAGGGGCTCAAATCCGAGATCCCTTGCTTCCTGGGAAGATTATTTAATCCCTCCCAAGTTTAAGTTGCCTCATCTGAAAAATGAAGAAAACAATAGCTCCTTCCTCCTGGGTCTGATGCAAGTTAGGTGAGTTTATTCATTTTTGCACAAGTATTTACTGAGCAACTATTATTTTCCAGGCACTCTTCCAAGTATTGACAATACAGCTGTGATGAAAAAAGGCAAACTTCTTAGGGGGGTTACATTCTAATGGAGGAGACAGACGGGACACTAGATAAATTAAGCTTCATGATCATGATGAGTGCTATGAAGAAAAAATAAATCAGAAAAGGAAGATTGAAAGCAACAGGTTGATATTGGTCAGAGAAGACCTCACTGAGAAAGTGACTCGTGAGTAAAGACTTTTGGGCATGTAATGATAAATATCTGTCGTCAAAACATTCCAGGCAAAGGAAGAAACACATGCAAAGGTCCTGGGGCAGGAGTGTGGCTGGAGCAGAGTAAGAGATAAGTCCATGTAAGTTACAGTGGGGTTGGGGCTAGGGCTGGTGAGAGATGAAGGTCATGTAGGTCCTTCGACGTTCAGAATAAGGACTTCGCCTGTTACTTTCAGTGATACAGGCAGCTGTTGAAGCTCTTCAGGAAAAGGGGGACATGATTTATACTTTAACAGGATCCTTCAGGCTGTTCAATAATGCATATAACATGCTTAGCATGGGCTGGAGACATGGTATGGCCTCAATAAATGTTAGCTATTATCCTTGGTTTTTTTTTTTTTTTTTTTTTTTAGTGTTGGCATGACAGGGTCTGGGGGATACCAGGATGTCTAATACTATCTAGGATCCGCAGGATACAGGATACTGCAGTCTGTTCAAACCCTCTTCCCAGTCCTATTTTAGCAGTAAGACTTGCATGACTGTGACAAATGGGCCACTCACTTCCATGAAAGGATCAAACAGATCTGGCTGTTGGCTATGCTTTTCTTGTGATAAGATGCCCTGCATTTGCGAGATGAGGTGATTGCACGTGTACATATCAGGCTATTGTCAAGCTGCCCTGCACAGTCGTGGTTAAAGTGTGAAGGCAGGAATTGGCCAGGAAAACAGTTTTCTGGAAGTGCCAGAAGCTCTTGGATGCTGCACTGGGTTATTCCCAAGCCAGCTGACAACATGCTGTCATTGCAGACAGCCCCACAACACTGAAAGCCCAGAGTTACCTGGGGGTTGGGAAGTGGAAGCTTCTAGTGTATGTTAAGGATCCATTTGTTCCTCCCTTGTTCTCAGGAGCTAATGATCATATAGTGAGTATAAAATAATAGTAACTATAATGTAGGTAAGGGGACACTCCCTCCACTGAGAATCACTTTTAAACACAGCCAGTTAAGCATAAGTTGATAAAACTTTTGTGAAAGGTAATTTGGGTAATAGTTATCAAAATTCTTCATAAAACCCATACCCATTTACCTAGTAATTCCACATATGGACAAAAATATAGTTGTGAAGTGATAGATGCATGTAAAGAAGTAACTTAAAATATCTACTCTGGTTCTCAACTACTTAAAACATAGGGGCTGGATTTTGTGTTTTTCTTTCTTTCTTTTTTTTTTTTTTTTTGAGAGAGTTTCGCCCTTGTCGCCCAGGCTGGAGTGCAGTGGTGCGATCTCAGCTCATTGCAACCTCCACCTCCCGGATTCAAGAAATTCTCCTGCCTCAGCCTCTGGAGTAGCTGGGATTACAGGTACCTGCCACCAGGCCTGGCTAATTTTGTATTTTTAGTAGAGATGGGGTTTTACCATGTTGGCCAAGCTGGTTTTGAACTCCTGGCCTCAAGCAATCCACCTGTCTTGGCCTCCCAAATTGCTAGGATTACAGGCATGAGCCACTGCGCCCAGCTGATTTTGTGTTTTTCGAGGTCACTTCAATACTTACCCATCACAATTGTAGAATTCAGTGTAGTCTAGTCACGTAGCCAATAAGTGGCATGGGTAGGAAGCAGACGTTCTCTGTGGTGGGGTCACTAGAGAAGATATGATTGCCAGGAAGACTCTGAGCTGAGCCTTGCAAACTGGATGCACGATCTTTCAAACACCGGCTATTCTTTCACTGGCTAACAAGGCCCTGCCTGTGTTTTTTCAGGCAACCCACATCTGTCTCCTCTCTTCCCACAATTAAAGTTATTGGGTCACATTTGGAAAAATTATGTTTCAGGGAATGAAGACCTTTTCCCTATGCTAATTTTTTTCAAAATGTGTTCCGCACAAGCTGAATAGTGTCAAAGCCAAAGTAATATATAGAGATAAATCTCCGTATTAAACATCTTATTTGGGAATCATGGAATTGCAATTCGAGGCATAAACAGGGTTGGTCTAGGCTAAGTCCAAAGAGCAAAGAGAAGGTTGGCACTTTTATTAGAAAGAGAAATGTTACATATTGTTTTGAAACAAAACTCATTGGCACAGTAAAGAAAGCTTTTGCGAGCTAACAAGCTCTGATTGGTGAGGGATAGTGGTAGATAAAGCTAGTCTTTGAGTCACAGCAGGTCGATGCAGCAGTTACCAGGTAAATCTGGTTTTAGGGTTATAGAAGTTGGTCTTGTGAAAAAATGTTTGGAGCTGGTGGTATGTGCTCCAACCGCTTTTTCCCCAGCCCTTCAAGTATCATTTAGTTAGGTATGACAAAAATGACCCAAATTGTATAATTAACTTTAAAACCACAGTAGGCATTAACAGATATGAATAGGTGCTATTGGAAAGTGTCTCACAATTAATTACTTGAGGTGATGTGGTTGAAGTTATTCAAGCATCCTGACTGAAGAGCTTCTGAGAACGCTTATTATGTACCAAGAAACTCCAAGAGTGAGGCATTGTGGTCAAAAGAACACTCCAGATTTATTTGGCTATGGAGGTTGTTTGTTTGTTTTGCATCTCTTAACATTCTGCAAGCCAAATGTCTTGAAGAATACAACTTTGGAAACTTCCAGATTGGCCAGAATATTGGGCCTTGCCAAGGTAGGAAAAAACAAACAAACAAACAAACAAACAAACAAAAACTTCTCCAGAGCAGACTTTGTTACCATAACTTCAGGAATGTGACTTCTAGTTGGTGCCCTTCTCATCAGCTCCAGTCAGAAAACACCCATCAGTCAAAGAACCCAAACTTACAAAAAAAAAACATGGTGGTATAAGGAACCAACAAATATAAAGAGCCACCACATTCACGATTTTAAGCCCCTTCAATAAACAATGCATATGCAGTTGCCAGAAAATTTACATCTTTAGATGACAAGACTTCAGTCCCAGCTGTCAGTCAAGAGAAGCCTGGGGAATTCTCAAGAGGGTTTTTAAAAAAAATACCCAGGCAGATGTGCATCTGGAAGGCAATCCCACATTCCATCTCAGCCTGAACGTTGTCTTTAGGCAAAAGACCACATATCTAAGAGGATGGCAAGATTCACCTTGTGTTGTCAACAACAAATATGTCAATCATACTCAGGGAAGGCTTGACAGACTGTGATTCACATTTGCATCAATTCAGGATAACTGCCTACAGCTTCTTTGGATTGGTGGCAATCTCAGGACCCAAAAAGGAGTCTCTCCAGATCACGGAGTCACTTCTTCTTCACTGACATCTTGAAGATGGTATGTTGGGCAACCTCAACATGGGGACGTTGGGCCTGGTTGTCTATTCCCATGTCACAGCACCACACTGTGGGATATGGTACCCCAACATGACAAGACAAAATAAAAATAACATAGGCCAGCCCAGTCAGCCCCTTTTTCAACTTTAAGTAAGCAAAGCTGAGCAGACCAGCTCTGCCTGCTGGCACACTATCAGATCTCTTCAGATGAGTACCCATAGGCCTTACTGCCTAGCCAAGGCCTGCTGAGAGGATTTGAATTTACAGCTAGAGTGACAGAAGTCTTTTAAGTAAAATGCAAGCTTACATCAGAAAGTGTAAGCCTAGGAACACTGTCAAGACTTCCAGAGAGTTAGAAAGACAAGTTCTGGAAGCCAAATGTTGGGATTTGAATCTTCACTGCATCACCCATGACCATTGTCCACTTAAGTGTGTTTAATTTACTTCTTTGTGCCTCAGTTGCCTCATCAGAAAGTAAAAATAATAAAGGTCCCTAACCCTCATTCTAATTTCTGTGAATACTAAATTAGATTACTATATAAATAGATAAATAGATTTGGGGTAAGTACCAGGTACATAATACATGCTCAATATATTATTAGGTTTTATTATTATTCACTTGCTTTCTTTTATTAATACTAGGCCTAGGTCAATAGGGAGTATGTATATATGTCTCTTATTTGAAAGTATATAAAGTCAAAACACTGAGTACTTTCTCCAAAGCTGAGAAATTCCATTTTTTGGCAAGAGTCAAATGGAGGATGCTTGCATTTTTCCTTTCAAATATTTTCTCTACCTCTGTTTCTTCCTCTTACCCCAGGTATACTCTTGGAAAAACGAAAATGGTTCTCTGTGAACAAAACAACTATACTCAGATATCCCTTTTTGTGTCCCAAATGTGTTTCATAAACCATACAGAATGGATAAGAAAGGATTATAAGTATGAAGGGCTTTATGCTCTTGCTGCTTCTGGCCTGCCTGGATTCTTTGATTTCTGTCAGCCTTTTTCAGGGAGTCATTGAAAGGCTGTCATGGGCATCTCATGTAAAGTATGTGCTTTGGTTTGGTAAGGGTTTACTTGGGAAACTATTTCTAGGAAACTAGTTTATTCCATCCCAAAAAATAACCCCACCCTGTTAAGACAAAGGAGTACAGCAAACAGAAGTTACCCAAGGACTTGGTCGCCAGGGCATGGTTTAGCTGTGAAGCCAGTGATATGTGTCTTGTCCTTGGGGGACAAACGACCACTAAAGAGATAGCCTTTGTGCCAAGCAGGACCTCAGAGAAGGTTGGAAAATAAGCTGTGTCATAGGCATCAAGCCTAGAATCACAAAGCAAACCAGAAGGAAATGAGGAGGTAAAAGGAATCAAAAGCAGCAAAGCAGAGCTGAACCAAGAAGTCAACACACAGGGCATGCAGGGGCTGGAGAGGGACAAAGGTTGGGAAAGGCCAAGGACAGGAGGAACAAGAAAGCACACATGTAAAAGGAAAGTGAATGCCTGAAGATAGGCAATTAGGAGAGCAAAATCTACGTACTGGATAAACCCAGAAGGAGATAAGAAGTATCTGTCTTATACATGTGGAGAAAAACAAAAGAAAAGAAACTCAAGATCAAGAAGTCACAGGAACAAGGCTAAGACCCTCACTTGGTGAGGAGGGATTGGCAGCCTGCTGGTAACTGGTCATAATGGTTAATTTAACTATTTAGCAATCTGGAAAATATGTAACTTATAGGAGGAAATGCATTATTTTCAGTCTCTTGTGGAAACTTGCAGTTCAAGGAATTGAGATAGGACACATGAGCATGGGCACTTCCTACATGGAGCCTGAAAGCCTATCACCCACATGAGGCCAACTGAACTTTCTCTTCACCACTGCCTCCCTAGCCGGAAGAAGCAGAGGCAGGACAGGAACTCAGACGCAGTTGGATATACCTTTGTGTCTACTATTACTTGGGTTTCACAGGAAGGTCAGCTGTTTTATCTCCATTTTAGGAAACTGAGGCTGGTTAACTGAGAAGTTAACTAAAGAGTCTCAGGATATAGAAGATTCAGAGAAAATCAAACTAGAATTCAGAGCTCAATCCTTTTGTAAGAAGCCAATATTCAAACGAGTGCAAAATTTAACAGCCAATTTCACACACACTTTGGGATTGGGAAAGGAAAAGAATACCAAGTCCGAATAAGGCTCTAATAATGCTTTTGGCATCTCCCCTGTTCCACTGGAGAGCCATTATGTAATGGGAAACTTTGTGCAAGCATAATTTGATACTAATAACAATAGTATGATTTACTGAGAACTTTCTTTAGGCCAGGCATTGTTCTAAGCACTTGATGTAAATTAATTCACTTGATACTCACAATAATGCTGTGAAGTAGGTGCTATTATTGTCTCTGTTTTATAGATGAAGATACTGAGGCACAGAGAGGTTATATAACATGCCTGAGGTCACACAACAGTCAAAGTCAGGGCCAGGCCTGGTACTCAGACAGTCTGACTGCAGATTTTGTGATCTTAACCATTGTGTTCTCCTGTGAGTTATATAAATAACATTGCAACATTTCAGATCTTTGGGCAAGATCTGAAAACTATACTAACTCTGTTCCTTTCACATTCATAACCCAAGCCTCTAGATTAGAAATTTTTGCATTCAGAGATTTATGTGCCATGTAACCAAGGCTCATCCAAGCCTCTAAAAAGACACTGAGCTGCAAAGATGGAGCCCTCATTCTACTCGTCTCTGTATTCTTACGGTCTAACCAAATACCTGGCATAAAACATGTGCCCATTATGCATTCGGTAAATGGATGAAACAGGCACTGGCCAGCTTGCACCATCAACAACACTCATTTATAAAGGAAGAACCCTAATTCTGCACACAGTGTAGTGAATCATAACAATTGTAATTAGTTGTCTTAACGTCTGTCTCTCCCACTAGGCCCACAGACTCTATGAGCACAAGAACTGTGTTTTATTTTTCTTTATATCCCAAATGAAAGTCAATGTGCCTGGGGCACAGCTGTACTCAGTAATTTTTTTGGTGAATAGGTAAATTCAGTTTATAGAACTTCATACCTGTGTGCTGAGAAAGCTGAATTCAATGCCACCAGTTATCAGATGAGTGTTGCTTGGATTGCCAGGACTCTACTGTGGTCTCAATTTGACTGTTGGAAGGGATTTACTGGGTCAAGTCAACCAATGCCCATTGAAATGACAAAAGGCATCATTTTCCGAGCACTGAGCAATGCATGTGGCATAGGAGGAAGGGGTGACAAAAGCTGCTGACCTGGGAACGATGGCCTGGGAGGAGAGGGAGGTTTAGATATCAATGAAATTACCAAGTGCTACTCATAGGCACATCTCTGTCCTAGGCAAAGCTATGCAACTCAGAATGTTCCCTGGATGTGCTGAGAAATGGCAAAAATTAAAGTTGGAAAGAAATGGTGCATCCATCTGTAGAAGGCCATTAAACAAGGCAGGTGTGGTAGGTCATCAGGATAGAAGGCCATTAAACAAGGCAGATGTGGTAGGTCATCAGGAGCCTTGGTTAAGAGGGGGAGTAATGAAGGGAAGCAGCAGAATTTCAGGAACAGTATACAGGTTCTTATTGAATGAGAAGAGATTAAAGTAGGGACCCTGGTGTATAAAGGTCTGGAATAGAACAGAATCTTTTTTACTGGTGGACTATCTGGCAGCATGGCTAGATAAAAGGAAAACAGTTTTGAACAAAGGAGGGGCTTCTCAGTGCCACAAATCACACCTTCCTACTAGTAATGCGAACTCTAATGTGCAACATGAGATCTTAAAAACAGCTTTGCCTATTTCTCATAAACACAACAGGGCTCCCTGAACCACCAATGATTCTCATTGTTTCTTGTTCAGTTTCTTGGGAGAATTCTAGTTTAGCCTCTTCCCACAAGTCCCACGGCTATGAAATTAGATATAGATTATCCTAAATGTATTCCTAAAAGTATTGGTATTCTGAGAAAAGTGGTGCAATGGTCAAATAAGATTGGGAATAAGAGTCTCCCTGAAAAGAGCTCTGGATAAGGAATCAGGAAATCAGAGCTGTAGTCCTGACATAGTTTGCCTGTGTCCCCACCCAAATCTCATCTCAAATTATAATCCCCATAAACCCCATGTGCTGAGGGTGGGATCTGGTGGGAGGTGATTGGATCATGGGGGCAGTTTCCCCCATGCTGTTCTCGATATGGAGTGAGTTCTCATGAGATCTGATGGTTTTATAAGAGGCTCATCCCTCTTTGCTCATTCACTCTCTCTCACCTGCCACCATGTAAGACGTGCCTTTGCTTCTCTCTCACCTTTTGCCATGATTGTAAGTATACTGAGGCCTCCCCACCCATGTGGAACTGTGAGCCAATTAAACTTCTTTTATAAATTACCTAGTCTTAGGTATGTCTTCACAGCAGTGTGAAAATGGACTAATACAAGTCCCTGCCTTGCAAGTTCTTTGTCTTATGACATTGAAAAGTCACTTTATCTCATGTAATTCTAAGTGTTTTGAAATCTGAAATGCATAAACATCAGATAAAATCTCTAATCAGATAAAATAGTGTATTTGAATCCTTTGGAAATATATAATGGAGTAAAACCATATAAAGAATGTAGTGAGGCCAGGCACAGTGGCTCATGCCTATAATCCCAGCACTTTGGGAGGTTGAGGCAGGTGGATCACTTGAGGTGAGGAGTTCAAGACCAGCTTGGCCAATATGGGAAAACTCCATCTCTACTAAAAATACAAAAATTAGCCAGGCATAGTGGCTGGCGTCTGTAATCCCAGCTACTTGGGAAGCTGAGGCAGGAGAATTGCTTGAACCTGGGTGGCAGAGGTTGCAGTGAGCCAAGATGGCACCACTGCACTCCAGCCTGGGTGACAAAGTGAGACTCCATCTCAAAAAAATAAAAAAGAGGGGGGCGGAGCAAGATGGCCGAATAGGAACAGCTTCAGTCTCCAACTCCCAGCGCGAGCGACACAGAAGACCGGTGATTTCTGCATTTTCAACTGAGGTACTGGGTTCATCTCACTGGGGAGTGCCGGAGGATCGGTGCTGGTCAGCAGCTGCAGCCCGACCAGCGAGAGCTGAAGCAGGGCGAGGCATTGCCTCCCCTGGGAAGTGCAAGGGGGAAGGGAATCCCTTTTCCTAGCCAGGGGAACTGAGACACACAACACCTGGAAAATCGGGTAACTCCCACCCCAATACTGCGCTTTAAGGAAACAGGCACACCAGGAGATCATATTCCACACCTGGCCGGGAGGGTCCCACACCCACGGAGCCTCCCTCATTGCTAGCACAGCAGTCTGTGATCTACTGGCAAGGCAGCAGCGAGGCTGGGGGAGGGGCGCCCGCCATTGCTGAGGCTTAAGTAGGTAAACAAAGCTGCTGGGAAGCTCGAACTGGGTGGAGCTCACAGCAGCTCAAGGAAACCTGCCTGTCTCTGTAGACTCCACCTCTGGGGACAGGGCACAGTAAACAATAACAAACGCAGCAGAAAGCTCTGCAGACGCAAACGACTCTGTCTGACAGCTTTGAAGAGAGCAGTGGATCTCCCAACACGGAGGTTGGAGGTTGAGATCTGAGAAGGGACAGACTCCCTGCTCAAGTGGGTCCCTGACCCCGGAGTAGCCTAACTGGGAGACATCCCCCACTAGGGGCAGTCTGACACCCCACACCTCACAGGGTGGAGTACACCCCTGAGAGGAAGCTTCCAAAGCAAGAATCAGACAGGTACACTCGCTGTTCAGAAATATTCTATCTTCTGCAGCCTCTGCTGCTGATACCCAGGCAAACAGGGTCTGGAGTGGACCTCAAGCAATCTCCAACAGACCTACAGCTGAGGGTCCTGACTGTTAGAAGGAAAACTATCAAACAGGAAGGACACCTACACCAAAACCCCATCAGTACATCACCATCATCAAAGACCAGAGGCAGATAAAACCACAAAGATGGGGAAAAAGCAGGGCAGAAAAGCTGGAAATTCAAAAAATAAGAGCGCATCTCCCCCGGCAAAGGAGCGCAGCTCATCGCCAGCAACGGATCAAAGCTGGACGGAGAATGACTTCGACGAGATGAGAGAAGAAGGCTTCAGTCCATCAAATTTCTCAGAGCTAAAGGAGGAATTACGTACCCAGTGCAAAGAAACTAAAAATCTTGAAAAAAAAGTGGAAGAATTGATGGCTAGAGTAATTAATGCAGAGAAGCTCATAAACGAAATGAAAGAGACGAAAACCATGACACGAGAAATACGTGACAAATGCACAAGCTTCAGTAACCGACTTGATCAACTGGAAGAAAGAATGTCAGCGATGGAGGATCAAATGAATGAAATGAAGCGAGAAGAGAAACCAAAAGAAAAAAGAAGAAAAAGAAATGAACAAAGCCTGCAAGAAGTATGGGATTATGTAAAAAGACCAAATCTACGTCTGATTGGGGTGCCTGAAAGTGAGGGGGAGAATGGAACCAAGTTGGAAAACACTCTTCAGGATATCATCCAGGAGAACTTCCCCAACCTAGTAGGGCAGGCCAACATTCAAATCCAGGAAATACAGAGAACGCCACAAAGATACTCCTCGAGAAGAGCAACTCCAAGACACATAATTGCCAGATTCACCAAAGTTGAAATGAAGGAAAAAATCTTAAGGGCAGCCAGAGAGAAAGGTCGGGTTACCCACAAAGGGAAGTCCATCAGACTAACAGCAGATCTCTCGGCAGAAACTCTACAAGCCAGAAGAGAGTGGGGGCCAATATTCAACATTCTTAAAGAAAAGAATTTTAAACCCAGAATTTCTTATCCAGCCAAACTAAGTTTCATAAGTGAAGGAGAAATAAAATCCTTTACAGATAAGCAAATGCTTAGAGATTTCATCACCACTAGGCCTGCCTTACAAGAGACTCTGAAGGAAGCACTAAACATGGAAAGGAACAACCGGTACCAGCCATTGCAAAAACATGCCAAAATGTAAAGACCATCGAGACTAGGAAGAAACTGCATCAACTAACGAGCAAAATAACCAGTTAATATCATAATGGCAGGATCAAGTTCACACATAAAAATCTTAACCTTAAATGTAAATGGACTAAATGCTCCAATTAAAAGACACAGACTGGCAAACTGGATAAAGAGTCAAGACCCATCAGTCTGCTGTATTCAGGAGACCCATCTCACACGCAGAGACATACATAGGCTCAAAATAAAGGAATGGAGGAAGATTTACCAAGCAAATGGAGAACAAAAAAAAGCGGGGGTTGCAATACTAGTCTCTGATAAAACAGACTTTAAACCATCAAAGATCAAAAGAGACAAAGAAGGCCATTACATAATGGTAAAGGGATCAATTCAACAGGAAGAGCTAACTATCCTAAATATATATGCACCCAATACAGGAGCACCCAGATTCATAAAGCAAGTCCTTAGAGACTTACAGAGAGACTTAGACTCCCATACAATAATAATGGGAGACTTCAACACTCCACTGTCAACATTAGACAGATCAACGAGACAGAAAGTTAACAAGGATATCCAGGAATTGAACTCATCTCTGCAGCAAGCAGACCTAATAGACATCTATAGAACTCTCCACCCCAAATCAACAGAATATACATTCTTCTCAGCAGCACATCGTACTTACTCCAAAATTGACCACGTAATTGGAAGTAAAGCACTCCTCAGCAAATGTACAAGAACAGAAATTATAACAAACTGTCTCTCAGACCACAGTGCAATCAAATTAGAACTCAGGACTAAGAAACTCAATCAAAACCGCTCAACTACATGGAAACTGAACAACCTGCTCCTGAATGACTACTGGGTACATAACGAAATGAAGGCAGAAATAAAGATGTTCTTTGAAACCAATGAGAACAAAGATACAACATACCAGAATCTCTGGGACACATTTAAAGCAGTGTGTAGAGGGAAATTTATAGCACTAAATGCCCACAAGAGAAAGCAGGAAAGATCTAAAATTGACACTCTAACATCGCAATTAAAAGAACTAGAGAAGCAAGAGCAAACACATTCGAAAGCTAGCAGAAGGCAAGAAATAACTAAGATCAGAGCAGAACTGAAGGAGATAGAGACACAAAAAACCCTCCAAAACATCAATGAATCCAGGAGTTGGTTTTTTGAAAACATCAACAAAATTGACAGACCACTAGCAAGACTAATAAAGAAGAAAAGAGAGAAGAATCAAATCGACACAATTAAAAATGATAAAGGGGATATCACCACCGACCCCACAGAAATACAAACTACCATCAGAGAATACTATAAACACCTCTACGCAAATAAACTGGAAAATCTAGAAGAAATGGATAATTTCCTGGACACTTACACTCTTCCAAGACTAAACCAGGAAGAAGTTGAATCCCTGAATAGAACAATAGCAGGCTCTGAAATTGAGGCAATAATTAATAGCCTACCAACCAAAAAGAGTCCAGGACCAGATGGATTCACAGCTGAATTCTACCAGAGGTACAAGGAGGAGTTGGTACCATTCCTTCTAAAACTATTCCAATCAATAGAAAAAGAGGGAATCCTCCCTAACTCATTTTATGAGGCCAACATCATACTGATACCAAAGCCTGGCAGAGACACAACAAAAAAAGAGAATTTTAGACCAATATCCCTGATGAACATCGATGCAAAAATCCTCAATAAAATACTGGCAAACCGGATTCAGCAACACATCCAAAAGCTTATCCACCATGATCAAGTGGGCTTCATCCCTGGGATGCAAGGCTGGTTCAGCATTCGCAAATCAATAAACATAATCCAGCATATAAACAGAACCAAAGACAAGAACCACATCATTATCTCAATAGATGCAGAAAAGGCTTTTGACAAAATTCAACAGCCCTTCATGCTAAAAACGCTCAATAAATTCGGTATTGATGGAACGTACCTCAAAATAATAAGAGCTATTTATGACAAACCCACAGCCAATATCATACTGAATGGGCAAAAACTGGAAAAATTCCCTTTGAAAACTGGCACAAGACAGGGATGCCCTCTCTCACCACTCCTGTTCAACATAGTGTTGGAAGTTCTGGCTAGGGCAATCAGGCAAGAGAAAGAAATCAAGGGGATTCAGTTAGGAAAAGAAGAAGTCAAATTGTCCCTGTTTGCAGATGACATGATTGTTTATTTAGAAAACCCCATTGTCTCAGCCCAAAATCTCCTTAAGCTGATAAGCAACTTCAGCAAAGTCTCAGGATACAAAATTAATGTGCAAAAATCACAAGCATTCTTATACACCAGTAACAGACAAACAGAGAGCCAAATCAGGAATGAACTTCCATTCACAATTGCTTCAAAGAGAATAAAATATCTAGGAATCCAACTTACAAGGGATGTAAAGGACCTCTTCAAGGAGAACTACAAACCACTGCTCAGTGAAATAAAAGAGGACACAAACAAATGGAAGAACATACCATGCTCATGGATAGGAAGAATCAATATCGTGAAAATGGCCATACTGCCCAAGGTAATTTATAGATTCAATGCCATTCCCATCAAGCTACCAATGAGCTTCTTCACAGAATTGGAAAAAACTGCTTTAAAGTTCATATGGAACCAAAAAAGAGCCCGCATTGCCAAGACAATCCTAAGTCAAAAGAACAAAGCTGGAGGCATCACGCTACCTGACTTCAAACTATACTACAAGGCTACAGTAACCAAAACAGCATGGTGCTGGTACCAAAACAGAGATATAGACCAATGGAACAGAACAGAGTCCTCAGAAATAATACCACACATCTACAGCCATCTGATCTTTGACAAACCTGACAAAAACAAGAAATGGGGAAAGGATTCCCTATTTAATAAATGGTGCTGGGATAATTGGCTAGCCATAAGTAGAAAGCTGAAACTGGATCCTTTCCTTACTCCTTATACGAAAATTAATTCAAGATGGATTAGAGACTTAAATGTTAGACCTAATACCATAAAAATCCTAGAGGAAAACCTAGGTAGTACCATTCAGGACATAGGCATGGGCAAAGACTTCATGTCTAAAACACCAAAAGCAACGGCAGCAAAAGCCAAAATTGACAAATGGGATCTCATTAAACTAAAGAGCTTCTGCACAGCAAAAGAAACTACCATCAGAGTGAACAGGCAACCTACAGAATGGGAGAAAATTTTTGCAATCTACTCATCTGACAAAGGGCTAATATCCAGAACCTACAAAGAACTCAAACAAATTTACAAGAAAAAAACAAACAACCCCATCCAAAAGTGGGCAAAGGATATGAACAGACATTTGTCAAAAGAAGACATTCATACAGCCAACAGACACATGAAAAAATGCTCATCATCACTGGCCATCAGAGAAATGCAAATCAAAACCACAATGAGATACCATCTCACACCAGTTAGAATGGCGATCATTAAAAAGTCAGGAAACAACAGGTGCTGGAGAGGATGTGGAGAAATAGGAACACTTTTACACTGTTGGTGGGATTGTAAACTAGTTCAACCATTATGGAAAACAGTATGGCGATTCCTCAAGGACCTAGAACTAGATGTACCATATGACCCAGCCATCCCATTACTGGGTATATACCCAAAGGATTATAAATTATGCTGCTATAAAGACACATGCACACGTATGTTTATCGCAGCACTATTCACAATAGCAAAGACTTGGAATCAACCCAAATGTCCATCAGTGACAGATTGGACTAAGAAAATGTGGCACATATACACCATGGAATACTATGCAGCCATAAAAAAGGATGAGTTTGTGTCCTTTGTAGGGACATGGATGCAGCTGGAAACCATCATTCTTAGCAAACTATCACAAGAACAGAAAACCAAACAACGCATGTTCTCACTCATAGGTGGGAACTGAACAATGAGATCACTTGGACTCGGGAAGGGGAACATCACACACCGGGGCCTATCATGGGGAGAGGGGAGCGGGGAGGGATTGCATTGGGAGTTATACCTGATGTAAATGACGAGTTGATGGGTGCAGCACACCAACATGGCACAAGTATACATATGTAACAAACCTGCACGTTATGCACATGTACCCTACAACTTAAAGTATAATAATAAAAAATAAATTTAAAAAAAAAAAGAAAAAAATAAATAAAAAAAATTAAAAAAATAAAAAAATAATAAAAAAGAATGTAATGAGAATTTGTTATTAAACTTCAAATGCTTATCCATTGCTATGGATCAAATTTGTCTCCACCCCCAAATTCATATGTTAAAGTCCTAACTCACTGTGACTATTTGCAGATAGGGCTTTTAGGAAGTTAATTAGAAGGTTAAATAATGTCATAAGGGAGAAGTCCTAACCTGATAGGGTGGTAGCCTTAGAAGAAGAGGGAGAGATTTCTTGCTATGTTTACACGTGCGCACGTGTGCACAGGCACACACACATACACACCAGGGAAACGCTGGGTGAGCACACAGTGAGAAGGTGAGTGTCTGGAAGCCAGGAAGAGAGTGTTCACCAGAATCTGACCGTGCTGGCACCCTGATCTTGGACTTTCAGCCTCTGGCACTGTGAGAAAATAAATTTCTGTTGTTTAAGCCACCCAGTCTATGGCATTTTGTTATGGTAGCCTGAACAGGCTAAGACATTCATATATGTTAATATTATTATTCATGTTTCTATTTATATTTTTACACTTCATATGAGGCATTCAGAAAGAAAAACTGGCATAAACATGCAACAGAACCCATTCTTGTCAGAAAAATCCTCTGTGGGAGCAGAACTGGATTTCTGAGACTTGAGAAGATAAAACACTTAGAAGTTTTTTTTTTTTAAAAAACAAGGCCCTCAGTGACACATGTGACCTTGTACAGAACTCAGTGTAGGATTTCTAAGATGCAAAATGAGGCTTGAAAGAAGGCAAGTGACATCAGGGAGAAACAAGTATGTCAGGTTATGGAGTTTAGTGAATAATTTTTTTATGTAAGTGCCAGTTCAAAAAAAATATTTTATATTTTTATATATGATAAGCATTATATTTTTTCACTCAAAGTGCAAATAACTCTACTAAACTCACATCAAAAAGTTATATTCCTACACCTGAGATTTTTCTTTTACAGAGTAGGGAATTAAAAGTGAGAATATTGCTCACCCCATTTAACTCAGGCTAGGAGCTCTGGAATCATGAAGAGGTGGCTTAAAATGATAGCTTGCATTTTCCTTTTCTTCATTCTCCCTTAAAATTTTAGGTTTACTTCATCTCCAGCAATCTATAATAGCATGAGGCATCTACTGTTTTCATGGCCTTTATCGCTGGTACAGATTCTGGGGAAGCCTTTTAACTTCTCTGTGGGTAGCTGACTCCATAGCTTAAGAGGAGGCATGAGGTATTGCTTTGGAGGTCATTACCCACCTCCTCCCACCCTCTTTCTTAATCCGTGATATTAACTCATTGGTTCATTTATTGATTCATTTTTTCAGCAAATATTTGTACTAATGCCACGGAATCTCATAGAGCCTACAGAATAGAGAAGAAGGCAGACAATAAACAGTGAATTATATAATTCATTTTGTTTAAATACATTTATGATAATAGAAAAGAATTATCAAGTTCTCTGAGGGTATAAAATAGGGTATCCTAGGAAAGTATTTTCTGACAACTTGGTATTATAGCTGGATTCTGTGAAGGTGGTAAGAAGGGAAGGACAAGGTAGAAGGACATGCCTGGGAAAGGGCCCGTATGTGGGAAGGGACAAGTAGAATGTGGGGAGCCAGAAAAGATCAACGTGACGAGAGTATAGAAAACAATGGGGGCTGGGTGCGGTGGCTCATGTCTGTAATCCCAGCACTTTGGGAGGCCGAGGCGGGTGGATCACGAGGTCAGGAGATGGAGACCATCCTGGCTAGCACGGTGAAACCCCGTCTCTACTAAAAATACAAAAATTAGCTGGGCACAGTGGCGGGCACCTGTAGTCCCAGCTACTCTGAAGCTGAGGCAGGAGAATGGCATGAACCTGGGAGGTGGAGCTTTCAGTGAGCCTAGATCGTGCCACTGCACTCCAGCCTGGGTGACGGTGTGAGACTCTGTGTCCAACAAGAAGAAGAAGAAGAAAGAAGGAAGAAGAAAGAAGAAGAAGAAGGAGGAGGAGGAGAGGGAGGGGGAGGGGGAGGGGGAGGGGAGGGGGAGGGGAAGGAGGAAGGAGAGGCTATGCTCTGCAAAGAAACATAATCCTGGTTAGAGGAAAATGGAAAGTGCTATCTGGTATTTGATGATGTCATGCACTCACCTGGACAATTAGTGGGTTTTTGTTTTTTTTTTTTTTGGTCCTTTTCTGAACACAGTTAAATATTTAAAGGCAGCACACTGGGCAGCTATCGACTCTGATCAGAAAAGAGTAATTAGTTAATGGTGGTGAAGTGTTTTGTGGATGGAAAGTAAAATGGAAATTATTATTAAAATGACCATGCACAGGCAGTGGCAGTTGATGAAACCTCAGGGCAAGCTTTCCCTCTGTGGTGTTCTCCCCACATCAGGGCAGCTGGTCCTGCTGCCATAGAGAAGCACAGACCATTCTAGGGGGAAGAGAAAATCTACAGCGTGAGCGAGGCTTCATTTACTTCACTTTAATCTCAGATAAATGTTGTCCCGTGGAGAACAGTCAGAGTGGGCAGTCATTTCAGTTTAATACACAGTCATTAGACACTGAGTAACTGATCTGCTTTCCTAATGTAGTCATCTTGGAGGGAGCAGGGGGTACCAGCAAATTCTGCAGCCACCACTAACTGTGTGAACTTAGGCAAGTGGCCTTAACTAATTTTAATTAATTGACCTTAATTAATTAAGCCAAGCTTTAGATTGCTCAAAAACAGATTTGTCTATTTATTTATTCATGTAGCTGTTTGCACAAGTGTTCATTAAATAATCTGAAAACCACTTGCTGAACGCCAAGACTAGACCTGGAGACATAATGGTAAGCAAACCCGGATTCCTCAAGAGAGAAAGATATGCAAATAGTAGGTTAAGGATACTGAATTGGTAACAGCAGTTGCTAGAAGAACAGATAAATAATATGAATACATCTTTTTGTAACTTTTTATTCTAAAATAGTTATAGACTCAAAGGAAATTTCAAAAATAATACAGAGAGAATTGGTGTACCCTTTCCTTAGCATCCTCCAATGGGAATATCTTATAGAACTATGGTGAAATATCAAAGCCAGGACACTGATGTTAGTACCATCTACAGAACTTGCTCAGACTGTACCAGTTTTTACATACTTGCCTGGATATGTGTGTGTGCTTCTGTATTGTTTTGTCACATGTATAAGTTTGTGTAACCTCAACCATGATCAAGATAAAAAATCATTCCATCATCACAAAGGAACACTTTTATACAATATCTTTAGAATAATACATCTTTTAAAAAATATGTGTGTATATATGTGAAACAGATGTTAATAACACTCAGGAGAAAAATTAAAGTTTTTGCCCTCAAGGAGTTCACAATTATTTGAGTAATTGGGTACTTTTTAACTTTGAATTATTATATTAGAATGTCAATAATAAAGTTGACATTCCTGAGCCTCAGCTGAGGCCATTACAAGAAAGAAGAGAGCTAGGGTTTTGAAGACCAACTGTGTCCTAGGCACCTTGTTAGGAACTTTACCCTGTTAACTCATGTTCATCAGACCATCTCCTGTTCCACCTCTGTGGCCCTGCCCATTGCTGAACCCATGAACTGGCTCAGCCAGTTCTTAGTGTGGGATATTTTCTTCTCTAGGCAATCAGGTTCTTAGAGAAGGTCATGAAAAAGTCAGAGAGTAGGGACGGAGCACTGGATTCTTTAGCCAGAGGAGCAAGTTCCCGGTCTCACTCCTAAGTACCACTAGATCATAAATTCCTTGCTGGCAGGGACTATTCCATAGACATATTTCTATCCTCAATGACCAATAAACACGGTGTCTTCCAGTTGGGAGATACCCAGTTTAGGTTTGCTGCCCTCTCTTACCCTGGCTTACCTCTCTTACCCTCAGCTAGAGCAGTGGAGTCAGTCCTTCACATCGAGCCAAAGATAGAGGATCATATGAGATGGGGTGATATAGGAATGAACTTTGCTATGAATCTGCTTTTTCTCAGACACAGCAAAGAGTCTGTTACATTACCTCATTGAATTTTACATGAAGCCTTAATGCATATATTATTATTCCTATTTTATTGATAGTGACTCAGAGAGGTTAAGTAAATTGCCAAAACCTATGTAGCTACTGAGCAGTTTAGCCTCATTTGAGCTCAGATTTCTGGCAGCACAGCCCTGCGCCTCTACAGGGAGGCAAGTCCAGAAAAAGGACACTTCCGGCCCAGCACCAGCTTGTTGTCCAGTTTCTAAAACTCTACCCCTGTCACTCGTTTCCTTTTGGTTCACACTATGAAAAAGCACAGTGAGACTCAATGCACTTCGTCTTTATCCATCATTTATACCCCAGTGAGAAATAACTTATAAGCTTCTTTCCTAAAAACAGCTGGAGAGCAGGTATGAAAAGTGGAAAATAACTGAAGGATAGATCAAAGAGGAGTAACCAGGATACCAAAGACAAATTATGACTGTGTCAGAGGGTGGCCACTCTATAAAATCAGTTCAGGAAGGACTGACACAGAAATACTGATTCCTCTCACATAGGTCTAGTCTAGCTTTGAAGGTTCATCATGAACCACTCAGTGATAAATTGTCCTTTAACCTGGAACTTTTATGCACAAGTGGGTATGGTAAATTGATTGCAAAAATGGCTCTACTTCTTCACTCCTTCTTGAATTTGTGCCCTTTATACGTTTTTTTTTTTTTTTTTGATGGTGTCTTGCTCTGCCACCAAGGCCGGAGTATAGTGGCATGATCTCAGCTCACTGCAACCTCTGCCTCCCAGGTTCAAAAGATTCTCCTGCCTTAGCCTCCCAAGTAGCTGGGACTACAGGCACGAACCACCATGCCTGGCTAATTTTTGTATTTTTAGTAGAGACAGGGTTTCGCCATTTTGGCCAGGCTGGTCTCCAACTCCTGACCCTCAAGTGATTTGACTGCCTTGGCCTCCCAAAGTGCTGGGATTACAGGCATGAGACACTGCACCTGGCCTGTATGTGATTATGAAGCTCTTCCTACGACCTTGAACCTAGGTTGCCCTTGTGGTTTGCTTCAGCTGATTGAATGCAGAGAAAGTGAAGCCCTATCAGTTTCAAGCCTAGGCCTCAACAGGCCTTGGATGCTCTTAGAGCCCGACCTCACTATGTGGACAATCCTAGATTAGTTTGCTGGAGGATGAGAGGCTGCACGAAACAAGCCAAAGGATCTTGGCCAAGGCTATCATAGACATCCCGGCCCCAGCTGATCTGACAGCTGACCACAAACACATGAGTGAACCTAGATGAGGTCAGCTAGGCCTGACCCATATTAGCAACAGCACCTCACCAATCCATAGATGCATGAGCAAAACTAAGTGGTTTTTAATATATGCCACTGAGGTTTGTGGTTGTTTTTATACAGCATTATTGTGGCAATGGATAACGGATATAGCAAGAATCTTATTCCCTTCCCTATCTTGGGAATTTCATTTTCTCTACCTAGCTACAATGGATCTAGAGCTTTTTCTGGGTTATGCTGGATTTCTGCCTTGTGAGAGCAAGCAGCTCCCCTCTAGTAGAAAGACAGTGATGTGTTTTGCTCCTGTGTACAATACAGCCCACAAATCTCTTGCAGGCTGCTCTCTGGCAGGGCTGGAGGCAGGCTGCTAGCATCATCCTTCAGCATGAAAGAAGTTAAATCGAACACTAGCTCCTGGGCCCAACCACTTCCCATCCAATCCCCAGCAAGAGTGAGAGCTGACTAGGGAACTTCGGGCACTACGTTTCCAGTTTCACAGACCAGAGCCACAATATTTCCACATGCAGATATTTGTTACAAGTATTTATAGGTGGGGGAGATAATCTCTCAGTGCAGCCTGAATTGTGATATTCTCTACCGTCAGTAGATGTCATGTAACTCCATAGTTTCTCTGACCCTGATGGATTTTTTGTAAAAATATGCTTCAAACAGAATATTGATCTTCCTAAATTCCTTTTCAAAGGCTGAAATGTTCTCCAATAGACAAGGAAAGAATGCATTATTATGATCTATTAACAAGCATTTCACCAATTAATTCTTATTTACACTTTATGGCTAAATCTAGCAAATCAACTAGCCCCGTGTACCCTAGTTACTGATTCAAAACACAAAGACATCAATAACTTCGATGACTACTTGCTTTCATTACCCATTCTCACAATAATACAATAAAAAGCTTTCATTTCTAGGCAAGCCACAAATACAACTCAACAACTCAATACTGCCATTGCTGCATATCAGTTGGCTCAAGCTCGTCCTTAACCAATCAATATAGAGACTGAGCTCTCTTCCTTCAGTGGAAAACAGAAGCCAAGGACCCAGAATCAGCAAATCAGTCTGGGCTTGGATAAACCTAAGAAGGGTTATTTGTATCCTGTCTCTTAAAGAAACTAGCATTTCCCCTACTCAAGGTCTGCCTACTTCAGGGCTCAAATTGCTTCACATAAGCTATTCTTAACAAAAAATGCAGGTTAATGCAATAATATTCTGGGGCTTGCAGGCACCTATAAAAAGTAGATAAATTATGGAAACCTAGATCCAGATGACATTTTATATCAAACTACACACATTGTATATACTCAAAAGCTTCTAGAACTGAGTACCCCTCCAATCACTGTCTGCATTCTTATTTTTTAGAAACAGTAGTTGGAATAATCCAACTTTAATAATTAAACTGAAAAAAATTATTTCAATAGAGTTATATCTACTGAAGTGGTTAGGTTCTGATTAGGTTAGGTTCAGATTGAGAAAACAGCTATTTCACATCTCCCATTTTCTACTGCGTTCAGAGAATGGATTCACTGAGTTGATGTAGGACAAAAGAGCTCACCCCATTTAAATGGTTAAATTTTTTTCTTTCTGAGTGCATATTATTTAATAGGCAATTGCTAAAACATACACAGTGCAACACCATTGGTGCTGCAATTATTTCCCTCACTAGGCTGTAAGCTCTTTAAGGTCAGGAACCATGTCTTCCTGTTTCATTGCTGTCTACACAGTGCCTAGAAGGGCAGTGTCTGGTATATAATAGGCATGCAAAACATATTTGCTGAATAAATGCATAAACTAATGCATCAACAAACTAATTGATACACCGAAGACCACGGTCACAACACTCACTCTTCTCAGGCAGCATTTAAGACTCTCTAAAATTATGGAAGCTTTTTCTTGACCATTCAGCCTATAGAGACCTATTTTGTTATAATAGAACTAGTGGCATCTTGCCCGGATCCCTTTATAAGGCTGGTGCACTCGTCCTCCAGCTTTAGTAAGTGTTAACTTCTAAGGGCACATGGCTGTACCATTCTTTTGAAAACTGCCCTAGCTCCCAGAAGCTACCTCACCTGTGGAAGCTACCTCACCTCTGGAAGGCTACATAACTCCTCCTCGTGGGTAGCCAATAGCCAATGACATAATGATCCAAACATACAAACGTCTGGACCCCTTGGCTCAAAGTGGAGCAATTCTGTGTTGTCAGTGACCAGAGCTCCCTGTGTGAACAGGAGTAGACTAGATTTCAGCTAGTGCTGTCTTTGCTTAATTTCTTACCCTGTCGTATCCTGCATCCTCACTTCTTTAAAGGTTTCTCCTGAGAGCACTCTCTTAATAAATTAATTGCACAGGAGTCCCCATCATCAGCTCTGTATGGTAATGAAAGCGCCATTCCCAGAGGCAGATGGATTATTGAGAGTCCCTGGCATGTGTAGCTGCACTTGAATTTTTCACCTACAATGAAATGGGTAGAATACAAGTAGAAGGGCATACACTGGCTTCTGTGCATTATCCCTGGACTTTGAGAAGTACTGAGGAGTGGTAATTATAAGGACTCTATAATTGGGTAGCTACTTTACAAAGAGAGAAAATGCAGACTTGGGTAGATTGATCACCAGGGTGACAGAAGATGTGAATTTCAGAAAGTCTCCTTGATGCTGTTTAAAAAGACCTTCACCTCCTGTGGCTGGAGAGAGAGTTATGCTGAAAGTCAAGCCCAGAGTATAATTGTAAGAGTCGGAAAACTTCAGGAAGGGATGGGATTCTCAGTTTTGGCAAGACTCTTCATGCAAAATCAGGACATCAGTAGGAGAAAATTTAAGCCTGGGAGAGGATCTTGAGGGTATTATCAGGGATAAGCTGGAAAGGAATAATTTATGGATATGGCAACACCTTCCCTGACACAGGACTTTACCTCTTGGTAAGGGTCCAAGAACTGTACCTGATACACTGCTGGGGTGGTTCTCAAAGACAGGAAAAAGTAATGGTCATGTTAAATGCAGTAGAGTTGCTAGAATTTTAGGCATAGAGTATGGAGAAAAGAATCAAAAGTCTCAGAGAAGTAAGCATGCAAAACTGGGTATGACCAGAATCCATCATCACCTGCCTTTGCTCCTGTAGAGGGCCCAAGGAACAACTTGTTTTCTCAAGGTTCTGGTGTTGGTGACAGCAGCATTGTTGTCTCCAATGTTGAAAAGCTCATTCATGTCTATCCTCTGCAAATCAGGACTGACAATGGGCAATGCTGTTATAAAACTGGCCTTTCTGCCAGCAATGTGTGTGGTGATGGTCCAGAGTGATAGAAGCCAGGTGGCATCACTCAACCAACAGAAAGAAGATGGGCACAACTACCTTACTAGCATCCAGGTTGAAATTGCTGCCACATGGCCTTAAACCATGGGGATTTATAGGTATGGTTAATAGATAATGGTATTTTAAAGAGCAAAAAAGAAAAAAAAAAAGAAAGGGCAACCAACAAGGGTATTCCTTAATGTAGATAATCGAAAGGAATCAAGGATGGATAAAAAGAATGCTACAGTCAGCTGCCCCAGAGGAAATTCATGATCCTTTGCCTATTTTCTAGAGCTGAGCTGATTCTCAAATCTAGAACCCATCAGCTGAAGGAGAAGAATGATTTTATAACACCACAGCAAATATATGCAGCCCTTCCCCAAAATGACCTATAGCTGTTTCCTTGAGTAACAATATACTGGGGAAATGGACATATCCAGATCTTTTGAGGGTTGTTGTATACTGGGTTTAACACTGAACCTGGAGAACCAAAGTGCCACCATGGCCTACATGGAATATTAAAGTTTCACGGGGAACCAATAATGAGTAAACTTCTAGTTCAGGGTAATCTCAGTATGTCCGACAGGAAGCCTGGAACTGAGTATTTGCTCAGTTCACAAATGTATCATCAGAATGGGCATGTTTCGAAGTAGGCAGAACCCTCTTGGCCAAGACAGTAACTAAAAAGCAATATCAAATTCCAGGGCAAAGGCACAGAGTGCCATGGTCCTATGTGCTCAACAAGTAGCATATACGCAGGTCCAGGAACCAAGGGGTGAAGTAGAAATGGTCATGCTCTCCATCACTTTCAGACACCTAGATGGGAATTTGTGCTTCTCATCTCTGTAACTTTAGCTTGTATGGTTACAGAGTTCCTTGTTCCCAGAGATAATGTTTCCATCAGGGATTCACTAAGACTCCACTAAACTTAAGACTTGCTTCTGTCAGATCACTTTGGGCTCCTTGTATGAGTAGACCAACCAGCAATAGAAAGGGGTTAACATGTGGACAAAGGTAACTGACTTGGATTATTATGAGGATATGGAGCTTTCTGCTAGTGAGAAATACGTTTAGAACTCAGGAATTCACTAGGTACCCCTTTGTACTCCTATCCTCAGTTTTAGTTGTACAAAGGTAGGGACCGGCTGCTACTTGATAAAGGACCTGGGAGCCAGGGGCTTAAACTCCTCAAGAATGAAGGTCTGGGTCACCCTACCAGGCAAACCATCTTGCTCAACAGAGGTGGTAGCCTAGAGGAAAGGGGATCCAGAAGGGGTGGTGAAGGAGGGAGATAATGGGTACCAATTATAGCCTTGGGATATAAGCTTCACTAATGCCTAGCATTAAGTTTCCCCAGACACTGTAATCAATTAGAATCCTAGAGAAGCTTTGCATGAATGGGCTAAACATACTATGAAAAGCAAGCAGATATGAGCAATGCAAGCAGGAGACTGGAGCAGATGATTGGGGCCCCATCCACATCCCCTTTACAGGGGCACTGCACCCATCTCCCAGACATAGTGAGTTTTGGCAACTAATAATTCCTAGCTTTATCCTTCTCTGGAGAATTGTCATTGGTCCATGGGAATCGCCTTTCACAGAAATGTCTGGGAATTATACACTCCATCTTGGACAACAATCTACAGCAAATGACAGACTGATGTGTCAAGGTGAGACAACCCTGTGGTACCATTCATGCCTCAGAGCTCTACAGGAGATCAGGATGTAGCTAGACTTCCCTCAAAACCATATCTTTCCTTTACTTCTTCCCCTGCCTTCTTTCTTTGCTTCTTCCAGTTCCCCACAGATTTCTTGGGGAGAACAGCTTCAATAACTCACTTGCACAAGAATCCCTATCTCAGGCTCAGCTTTCAAGGAACCTGACCACTCATCAAGAACATCCATTGCTAAGACTTCTTTGACATTAGCCCTTCCCTCCGGTGCAAGATGAGTTAAATCTGTTCTGAGCAGCCTCCTTTATCAGCCTGTTTTCCCCTATCTTAGCACTGACCCTTCTGCACTGAATGGAAGACTTGTGTAAGTGTAAAACTATCCCTGAATCTCAGATTCAATGCAACTCTAAATAAGGGTATGAAATATTATTACTGATTAGCCTGTGACCAAATATTGTGAAATGTGTACATTTTAACCAAACTAGTGGTTTGGCCTCTTTCTCTCTCTCTCTCACACACACATACCTACACACACACACACACGCGTGCGCACACACACACACGTGCACACGCATGCACATACACACATAAAACCATGAGTTACCTGCTGATAGTGTTAAAGTGTGAATTGCCTCTTTTCACTCTTTTAGGTTAAGGTATTTTCTGTTTGTAAATACAACCTGGAGGTCATCCTGCAGTGAGTTCCTGTGTTCAAGGCAACGAAGCATGTCCTCAGAGCCATCAGATATATTGGAAAATCCTCGATTTCGGACCTTGTCTTGTAGAACCACGGCTATATTAGTTAGAGGAGGTTAACTACTGCAAATATTATCCCCAAATCTCCATGGATAAGCATGATAACAGTTTGTTTCTCATTCACATCACAGGCCAATGAAGGATCTACTGTGCATGGTCTTCCATGGGCCAGTGTTCGATTCTATGGGTCAGTCCAGGAAGAGGCCACCCTCCCTTCTGCCCACACTATGGCGTATATCTCTACCTAAATGAGAAGGTTTTGGGAAATATCATTCAGTACAGTTTCTGGGAAGAAAGGGAGAAACAAGATATTGATGGGCACCAGCTCTCTCTCTCTCTGCCATTGTGAAATTTCCACTTAAGTGTTATGCTGTTTAGCACTTCCTAGGATATTCAAATAGATCCTTCTGGGAAGAACCTCTAATGAAATTGAATCACCTTCTCTAAGATACACAACTATATGCTCTTTAGCAGTGGCAATGCCACTGGTAAATGCTGGTTCACCACCTCTTCCTGGGACAAATGGATCTCAGCAGTAGGAGTTTCTAACAAATACCACTTAAGAAACAATACTACAGGTTAACTTTTTAGGCTCTTGAGTTTTGCAGTGCATTAGATTTTTTGCCACTGATTATAGTAAAGTATTGCTAAACACACTTGACAACTGCCAACACTTGAAAGTGCCTCTGCTATTCCCAACACCTGTTTCAACATAGCTTGATACAAAACTAGTTTCTGCTGCTTGTGGATAATTTAATTTAACTGAATTGTCATTTGTTTTTCTCCCACTTTCCCTTTACATGAACTTATCACAATCATGCCTGCCACCATGGGAAGTCAAGGCCAGAGCCCTCCATTTTGGCTCGTGAAATATCTTAAACAATGAATGTCCAGCCTCATCTTTCACTGGTTCCCCCCATCTGTTTCTCTTTGGTTTTATACCTTCTTACCATTTCATTGTGCATCTATCTACACTGGGATAGACAGCTCACTTGTAGGTTATCTACCTATCTCTGACTCTTCAGCCCTTGCACGTGGGAAGAATGGAAACTTTGCAAAACTCTTAAGAATGTACTTAGTTTATTTGTTGAATCCTTAACATATGTCACAATACAATAATGAGCAAGAGGCTCATGGTCCTACCCACGCAGAGTTTACAGCCTATGAAGAAAGAACTCCTTCGTCCCTCACCCACAAAAAGTAAGCACTTGAATAAAAACATTGCAAGTAGTGATAAAGACTATGAGAGAAACAAATGATGGAATATCATATGAGATGTTCCAACTCAGAGGTTGGAAAAAGCGTGGCATGTCTGAGAAACTAAGAGGGAGGAGTTGGAACATAATGTACCAAAGTAGGGGAGGAGCAGTTGATGTGCTTGGAGAGATAAATAGGGGTTGGTTGTACCCCACCCATCACCACGTGGGATGGTGGACAATGGCTGATATCAGGCATTTACATGTTCTCACATACACACACACATTTAAGCATACAATTTATCATCACCACCATGATACTTCTGGCTTCCTTCCACCAAGATCACTATAATAAATCCAGTACTTCGGGCAACACTCATTTCTGTGGAAATTCACTAGCCATTCCTCAATGTTTAATACTCCAAAGCAAGCTGTTCAGAGTTCGGATATGCTCTGGGTTCACAAAATAAGCTGAGGCTATCACAGTGTTGATTTGGCACCTTGTAGGATAAAGAGTTGTACAGAGCTTTACCCATGGAGTACTCACATTGTGAGGCTGGCTTGTGGGGACAGCCCAAATACTCTATTAGCAGCCCATTGGTGTGGCACATAACTACCAGAGGTCCATCTAGCCTACCAGTGTCAGGATAGCTTTTCCAGTTCTCAACTTGAACTCAATGCTGGCCATAGCAAAGGGTGTTTTTCATCTCAGTGGAACCTAGAGGAGAAGGCTCTTGCCTGTAAGACTATGAGACCTTAGATGTTTCTCACTTGGTAAAGTAGAAAACTGCCAGGCTTCCTGGGGTGGATATCAGTACCCATGAGGACAATCCCAGCAAACAAAGCATAGAGATGTACTCGTGTTGGGTATCCCCACCTTGGTCCTAGCCTCCCTAATATGGAAAGGCACAATTAGGCATATCCTGAAATAGATATCCATAATATCTAGTCCTTATATCAAGGCCTTTACTACTATTTGCAAGAAATCTTTGGTATTTGCTTATGAGTTTGCTGGTGTCCCTCTTTGTATAGTGTTTGACATTGTTATTTCCCCGGAGACTGGCTTCTTTTAAAAGACTGAAAAATATCAATTGATTGCCTCAGTTACTAACCTCAGAATTTTAACTCAATGCTAAAACTATCACAGTCTTCCCCTAATATGATCACTGTATGTGTTCTATCATTTCTCTTTACTGTGACATAAAGAAAGATATTTTTAACACGCTCTGATATACAACCTCTAAGATGGGGCCCAGCGATCCCTGCCTCCTGATGTTTATGCCTTTGTGTGATCCTCTCCCCTTGAATGTTGGCTAAGCTTTTTGCCTCACTTGTAATAAGAAGAATATAACAGAAATAATGAAATGTCATCTCCAAGTTTAGGTTCTAAAAGACTGTGGCTGCCATTTGGGTGCTTGCCTTCTGTCTCTTACTTGTTTTAAGAAAAGCCAGATGTCAAGTTGTGAGCTGACTTTTGAGGAGGCTCAAGTGGCAACTGAGGGAGAGCTCCAGTCAGCAACCAGTGAGGATCTGAGGTTCTCAGTTTAACAACCTGTGAGGAGCTCTGTCCTTCCAAGAATAAGCTTGCAAGCAGATTATCTTCCAATTGAGTCTTTGGATGAGACCACCGTACCAGCCCACAGCTTCACTAAAACCTCATGAGTGACCTTGAGCCAGAGGCACCCATTACTGCATTTCTGATAATGAAGATTGACAATGAGATAATAATTGTTGAGTTTTTATTTCACACGGAATTTTAGCACTAGTACAGATGGGTCACACATACACTTCACCCAGTTTTTCCCAATGGTTATACCTTACATAACTGTAGTAAAAAATCAAAACTATGAATAAAACCAGTTACCACATTTGTGTAGAGTTCCATGCCATTTTACTCAGTATATAGATTCGTGTAAAACACAGCAATAAAGACTCAAAATTTTTCCATCACCACGAAAAATCTTATTTGCACTACCCCCTTTGTAGCCATATCCCTCCAGTACACCATCCCTCATTCTTGATAACCACTAATCTGTTCTCCAGCTCCATAATTTTGTTATTTCAAGAATGTTATATGAATGGAATCATACAGTATATGATCTTTTGAGGTTGACTTTTTCATTCAGCACAGTGCCCTTCATATCCATCTGTTTTTTGTTTTAAGCCATTAAGTTTTTGTAGTGATTTGTTACATGGCAATAGATAATTAATACCCTCCTCTTGTGGGAAAAATTACCTTCTGATTAGAGTGTGAGCTGAAAATAGATTTACCATTGGGTACAGAAACAGTGAGCTGAAAATAGATTTACCATTGGGTACAGAAACATGAACGCTGACTGAACGCCTCTTGTAAGTGTTCGTCATACCATAGAAAAGAAATTTGCAATGACCTTAAACTCATGTTCCTAGGGTTCATCTATTCACACAATGGATGAGTTCGACAGGAATAAAATTGCATACATATAAACCAACATTTTTCAAAATATACTTCACCAAACAAAGTGTCATGAGACGTATCTCTTTGGGCAACACTCCCGTACAGTTAAGCACAGAAAACAAAGTATAACACATTGGTGATCATGCATGGTCACTAGGTATGTATAAGAATTACTTTAGTTTCTTGGGGAAAAATGTATATTCTTATATCCTTGAGATTCACACCAAGAGACTCTGATTCTATAGTCTAAAGTGGGACGAGTTGAGTTTTTTTTCGCAGTTTTAATAAGCTTTCGAGGTGATTCTGAGGTAGGTGTCTTAGGATCCTATTTGAGAAAAATACCATTTTACAGCTTTCTTCCCTTTTATTTTGCCAGTCTCAGAACACTTCCTCATTTCCTTTGGTCTTTGATAGCTTAAATTACTATCTTAATATTGTTAATTCAATAGTAAGCAGCAAAGAGGAATGAGAATCACAGGTAGGAAACGTGATGCTAGATCTGCCATCTTCTACCTGTGCTGCCTTAAGATATTTCCTTAAGCTGCCTCAGCCTCAGTTACACAGTCATCTCACACAGCTGGTGTGAGGTTTTCAAAATAGTGTTTAAATCATGCTGGTACATGGTAGGAGCACTGTAAATCCTAGCTAGCTTTATAGTACTATTCCCCTCCTTCCTTTCATTTAATTATTTGGAAGCCTTGCTGCTCCATTTCATGGTTCTCCAGCAAACTTGTCTCCTTCTTTTTAGCTGCTGGTAGCCTCGTGCTTTGCCATTGTGTCTGGGATCTTGATAATCACAATGCGTTTTGTCATTGCTTTTGCCACTGTTGTTCATGCAGCAGCTCCATGGCAGGACATTCCTCTGTATAAATCATTATTTATGGGCCAACTGCCAATAAAAATAACCACAGGAAATATCTAAACCCTGATTTTGTTTTCTAATACATTTTTCCCCTTTGTAAAGGACACCATTATTAAGACATTTTTAAACAATTTCTGGAACCAGTTACCTCTTTACAAGAGTCTCTAGTTGGTAATGAAAGAACGAACATTAAATGCTTTCACAAAAGTGGCTGAGGGAAAAATAGGAATAGTTGTGTTAAGAAGAACAGTTATTTAATTATGAGCATTTTATGGTGCTGTTAAGGTATCAGAACCCCACAGCTTGCTTTACTAACGCTGCATTTCTAAACCTACCTGGTGCTGGTTTCCTTCCATTTTCAACATTTCGTTTCCTGGGCAATTTAAAAACAGCAGGCCAGTTTGGGGATAAACATTAAAATACAAATACTTCAGCTCTAGTGATTTTGCAAAGCAGCCACACAAAGCACTTGCAGTTTTAAGCATATTTTTAAAAACACACATTGCTTGGGGACCGCTGTGCCATAATATGTTACCCTGAATAGGTTGTTGATTCGTGGCAATGCATTTAATGTCAGTGATTTTATTATTTAACATAAAATTTGGGCAACAAAACTGGCCCAGATTCAGAGGGAGGGAAAGCTGACAAGTTTCTCTTGATGTGCTATTTAGCAGAGAATCTGGGCAAAACACATTGACCTGCTGCTTCAGAAGTCTTCCAGGGGGCCTTCTTTTAGGACCAGCAGTGGCGAGTGCTGGTTTTTTAAAAATCATTATCATTGTGGTTATTACTTTTTCAAATACAGTTGTAGCCAATTATACTAATAAGCAGCTTTCCTTTAATGCTTGCAGTTTACGACAGGTTTCCTCCTCATAGACTGGCTCTATTCTCACAACAGCTCAGTAGGGGTGAATGTTAGCACTTCCACTATATAGATGTGGAAGCTGAGGCCCAAATGAGTTAAGCGATGCATGCAAAGCTCCTAATTGGCAGAATTAGAAGTTGAACTCAGGTGTTTGACCCAGTTCTAGAACTCAGCTTATCTTGTTTAGTCAACATCTCTCCAAAATGTCAGAACAATTACACATTTCAGGTAAACAATGGGACCCTTTGGTAGGAACAAATCAGGCAGGTTAACTATTTGGGCGTGTTCCCTTGGTTTTAAATGTTCAAATGTGCATTTCCCCCACTGAACTCCTGTATATCCTTCAAAACCCAGTTACTTCTACACATTCCTTTTCCCAGTTCTACCAGACATCATCCTCTACTTACATCTTTCTAAAATATTTGTAAAGTACTTCTGTGCTTGGCCCTGTGCTAAGCATTGAGGATTTAGCAGTAAGAAGTACAGACACTGTTTTGAGTATCAGGAAATTACAAGTGGGACAGGTATTAAACTCAAAACTGCAAACATAATTTTTAAATTACAGTGGTGATAAAGGCTACAAAAGATTAGAACACGGAGTTTTGAGGATGCACAGTCAGGATGCCTAAGCTAGGTGGAAAGAGAGGAGAGAGGGTAGAGAGGGTGGGGAGGGGACATAAAAGAACCAAGGGCAGGTTCCTCTGAGAAAACTATATGGCTCTTCTTCTTCAGATTGCAGCTAGTGGTTTACATGTTCTTTCCCCCACTATTCTATATAGGTCTTGATGACATGAATAATATTTTATCTATATTTCATTCATCTCCGAGCTTAGGGTAGCCCTACTGAGTCAGCAAGGCAACAACCCTCTTCCTAAGCCCCAAGATAAAAGCTAGATGATGCATAGTTTCAAGCTGATTGTTACCTGGTGTTTTAGGAGATTAAATCACACACAAGGGTTGCTTACTAGTATTTCCTCTATCACTGCCTCTATTACTATTACTGCTAATAATCTTATATTTATATGTTCCTGTATATGTGTTGAAAGTATACATGTCCATCCATAATGTTCTTGTGTTAACAGGCCTCTATACACGTCATCATATTAAGCATTATGAACTAATATTAATGAGATTCATACTATCAATATTTAGAGCACTTACTTTGTGCTATGCCCTTTTCTAGGCCCTTCATAAATATTTCCCAATTTAATCTTCACAGTATTCCAATAAGAGAGGAATTGTTGTTTTACAGATGAGGAAACTGATACAGCAAAGGGCTCCATAACTTGTTCATGGACCAAGTAAAAGTCAGTGGCACTATTTGAACTAAGTAGTCTGCATCTGGAGCCTGTGATCTTAGGCACTATCCTTAAATACTTTTTATTTTTGAGACAGGGTCTCACCATGTTGCCTAGGCTGGTCTCAAACTCCTGGCCTCAAGCAATCCTGTTGCTTCAGCCTTCCAAGGAACTGTGATTACAAGCACACCCCACCATGCTCAGTTACTTTAAAGTACATTTTTTTCCATGATTTGCCTAGTCTAGGACCCACCAAGTCCAATCGTCTTCCTCATTCAGTACTGACTTGTTGCAGAATTTTACTGTTTTATCTAAAAAATAGTCATTGGGTGGATGTACAACATGAATCAGTGCATCCAAATGCCATAATTCACAGGGATATTCATCCGTGAGGAGAAGATGGCATTGTCCTGAATTTGAGGACGAGGCAATACAATGCCTATATTCATCATATCCCATCAGTTAACATTTGAACTGAATTGACCCATTAAGAGGGTGACTGACCTGTTGACTATTTGATTTAATAGGTTTCATAGACAACCAGAAGGCTTCAGATGTAGCAACTGATCAGCCTGTCCCAGAGGATTCAAAACTGTTATCATATAGTTCAAATATTCAGCAATTCTTCATAAGCACAAACTGAAATAGTCATTTTCTTTTAAGTTCCAATGATTTTTCCCCCTTTCTATCTGAGAAGCCCTATGCAGGCAGAACAGAATCCTTGGATCCAGCTTAACTGCTCCCTAGAGTGGTGCCTGTTTCCTAATGAAGCAAGTTCATGGAGAGGAGAGGACCACACAGACTTTCAATGTCTCTCCTTTACTCTCTTTTTTCTCCCTAACTAGTTGTGTTAGATTTTTGTATTAGTCTGTTCTCATGCTGCTAATAAAGACATACCTGATGCTGGGTAATTTATAAAGAAAAAGAGGTTTAATGGACTCACAATTTCATATGGCTGGGAAGTCTCACAATCAGGGTGGAAGGCGAAGGAGTAGCAAAGGCACATCTTACATGACGGCTGCAAGAATGCTTGTGCAGGGAAACTCCCATTTATAAAACCATCAGATCTCGTGAGACTTTTTCACTGCCACGAGAACAGCATGGGGGAAATTGCCCCTGTGATTCAATGATCTCCACCTGGGCTTTCCCTTGACATGTGGGGAGTATTACAATTCAAGTTGAGATTTCGGTGTGGTGGGGGGTACAGTCAAACCATATCAATTTTCTGGGACAAGAAACATCAAGACAAAGAAATCTATGGTCCATTCATCTCCTTTGAGAGCCATCAGTGCTCTCTCCTTTTAATATCATTTCAACATTTACAGAACCCTTTCATTTTCACATTATACTTGTGCACAACAAATTTATTTGCTGTCTTAGAATTTTGCTCTTTATGAAAATGTCCCTTGTTCAGGCTTTTTTATATGTAGATTTTTCCTAGTTTCCTTTATTTCCTGCTACTCAGCCTGTCATATTCAGAGCATCCTACTTCTCAAGCTATGAAGGTTGGAAAGTGCTTTGGCCTGGTGGTCAAGTTTGGAGTTCTAGTTTGGGTTCTCCTCTTAAGCCAATCATGTGATTACATTCTTTCTATAGTCCTACTCTTTTTCCTCTGTAAAATTGTGTGTGGAGGTTAATGTTTGGATCATTGTAAAGAACTGTGCCAGTTGTAATTTTTTTTGTTCCTATTTTTCTGATTTTTGTTAAGAGTTAAGTGCTAGAGTTACTTATGATCAGAGTAGGTGGAGGGAGACCTGGAGATAAGTCAGTCAGGTATTTCCTTGTGCAACTTGACCAAATTGCATTAATGAGGAGAGAGGAAGAAATTGCCATTCCTAGCTCACAATGAGAGTGTCTGAAAAAACAAATCATCCTTCCCTCCTGGATTCCTTAAACGACAGCACACTGGTGGAGAAGATAAACTGGAACTCAACTTTTGCCTTGACCACACTTGACCCAATTGCCATATCTTATCCAAGTGACTGTGTCTTATCCAAGTGACTCTTGACCAAACACAGGCAGAAGAAGAATTTTGTATATCTCTGGATTTTGGTGTTTTTTTTTTTTTTTTTTTTTCCTTTATATTAATCACTTGTCAGTGGATTTGTCCCTGAGCTCAGAGCTAGCACTGTACATAGTATAAGAAACTACAAGGACTAGTTTATTTTATTTAGTATTTCTAAAACTTTAGATATCATTCTGCACAGCTATAACCCCTGAAGATTTGCAAGCCACCCTTCATGCACTTTTCAGAGTGTCCTGGTCTGTTAGCTCTGACAAAGCTTCTTATTTCCTTCCATTTCTGACTCGCCAGAAGATCCATCCTGGAGCTCAGAAAGAGGCAGCATATTAAAAATGGACACTAATGTCTGGACTTTCTGCTGCAAACATAGATGTCTATTACAGCAATTGGATCCACGTGTTTAAACCCTTCCTGGTAATATAAACCAGGCTTTGGAGTTGACAGCCACAGCCCTTCAACAGCTAGTCTATACCACCAATTAATGTTCTTAACATGTCTTGAATTTTAAGTTGTTTGAGTTTTTAATTAAATACTGAAGAATTTTTGTGGCACAACATGACAGCCTATTGCCAAATCATTTACCCGATCATGTTACATTATTTTTAAAGTACTTGCCCTAGTATGCAAAATCCTGTAAGACATACAACCAACCAAAATCACTAGGGTTTTCCATAAATTACATTTTAAGGAAAGATACTCATAATTTTGGTTAGCATTTCTCCTTCTAGAAGATTCCAGAGAAAAATCTTTCCTTTGCAGAGTTATTAACATTTAACAGTTCAACATATTTTAGGAATTTCATTCACGGATTCTTTTTTTTTTTTTTTTTTTTTTTAAGAGATGAGGTCTCACTATGTTGCCCAGGCTGGCTCCAATTCCTGTCCTCAAGGTATCTTCCCACTTAAGCTTCCCAAATAGCTGGGATTATGGGCCTCAGCTACCATGCTCGGCTGGAATTTCTTTCTTTATAAAAGCATTTATGAGGTATTGTGCATACTTTAATATACTATCTTATTTAATATTTATAAAAATTCTGTAGCATAATAATTTCTTACTCCCCTTGAAAAGATGGGAAAACTGAGGCCCAACTAGTAGAACAGCTTGTACAAAGTCACAGAAGGAGAAATTGGCAAAGCCTGGATTTAAACTGATTCGAGTTCAGAACCCTTTCTCAAACTCTAGCCCTTTGCTTCTGTCTATTAGACTCACTAATACCTTTTTCTTGTGGATTAAGGGAATGGCTGATAACCTCACAAATTTTCTTCCAGACCAAAGATCCTATGATATTAACTAATTCCTTCCTTCCTTCCTTCCTTCCTTCCTTCCTTCCTTCCTTCCTTCCTTCCTTCCTTCCTTTCTTCCTTCTTTCTTTCCTTCCTTCCTTCCTTCCTCCCTCCCTCCCTCTCTTCCTTTCTTCCTTTCCTTTCCTTTCTTCCTCTTCCCTCCCTCCCCACTCCCTCTTTCTTCCTTCCTTCCTTCCTTCCTTCTTCCCTCCCTCCCTCCCTCCCTTCCTTCCTTCCTTCCTTCCTTCCTTCCTTCCTTCCTTCCTTCCTTCCTCCCTCCCTCCCTTCCTTTCTTCCTTTCCTTTCCTTTCCTTTCTTCCTCCCTCCCTCCCCACTCCCTCCCTCCCTTCCTTCCTTCCTTCCTTTCTTTCTTTCTTTCTTTCTTTCTTTCTTTCTTTCTTTCTTTCTTTCTTTCTTTCTTTCTTTCTTTCTTTCTTTCTTTCTTTTCTTTCTCTTTCTTTCTTTCCTTCCTTCCTTCCTTCCTTCCTTCCTTCCTTCCTTCCTTTCTTCCTTCCTTCTTTCCTTCTTCCCTCCCTCCCTCCCTCCCTTCCTGCCTTCCTGCCTTCCTTCCTTCCTTCCTTCCTTCCCTCCATGTTTACTGAACACCTATTATGTACTACAGGCCAAGCATACAAAAGAGATGATGCAACCACCTCAGAGCATGTTATAACATGCTTTTCCAGTCCTAGGATAGTCTCTGGCCTTCATCTATGCATCCACTCATGCATTAACTGAGCAAATATTTATTGAACACATAGTAATGAATTATATTAAGCTCTTGGAATTCAGCAAATAATTCAGGCTGTGTCCCTGATCACATGGAGCTTCTGCTCTGGTGTCTCTACCTGGCTCTCTCTTCATTTTCTCGTTTCCTTCCACATGCTTATTCATAAGGGCTTTGCTAAGTCGGGAGGGATTGGCAGGCTCATGAATTCAGGGTGCATATTTTCAAGTGGGAATTGAGGTTACGAGATGTTGTATCGGCTAGTCATTTCCACTTATTTGATAGTCAATCAAGGCGCCAAAATATATTTTCATTTATCTTATTTCTTCTCATCTTCATTTTGTTTTTATTTAACCTTTTCTATGTGCGGTTCTCACCTCCCCCAATTTGTCTGTAAGCTCTTTGAGTCACTCCATGGTGACTCTACACAGAGTATAGGCTATAAAAATATTCACTGAATAAATTCCAAGTCCATTTCTCTGTCCCTTGTTGTTGCTATGTGTCTATAAACATGAGGTAGCAACTCTAAAGTCTTGCTATAACAGGCTAGCCTGTAACTATGAATAATACATATATCTCAAGCAAACTCCCCACCCTGGCTAGCAGGCGCTGCCAGTGAATGATACTACCAGTGACTATAACTTCTTGATGAATATAGCGAGTGCTCTCCTAAAAGTTATGCAACTCCCCAAAGTGGATTTCGACTTTTCTTTCCTTCTCAATAACACCATTACAGAGCTGGGTGTGGAGGGTGGTGTGGGAGGGACAATAAAACCAAAGTTGTCACATTGGTCTTAATCTGTACCTTGGTTTCCTTATCTTGGATTTAATCTTAACAATAAAAGATACTCTATCTGTAGCTCTATCACGTGAAAGTGTTTTTATAAGCAATAAACGTATTATTTATATTGTGACCAAAGTTTAAATTATATATTGTATTGCAGGTCAATTTAATTTTTGTTCTTTCATTTTCCATTTTGTGCTTTTACCTTACCAGGTTTGTGACCCATTTTTCAGGTCTGTCCTCCCAGCTTTATACTTTCATTTATGCCAAGATGTTTGTGCTTGATAATAGCTTAATTATCAAACATCTTCAGATACTAATAACATGTAAATACTGAGTATCACGACTTTTCCAAGTAAGAAAATATGGTAGAATAAAGAGACCTTGACACTATTCATCCTACAACATATAGAAATGTGTCTGATCCACTAATCTACCCCCAAGGCCAATGTTGCTAGAAGATCAAATGTTGAAATGTTGCAGAACATTCATTTTATTGATGTTTGAAAGGGACATTTATAAGAGTTAATAGTTTTTGCACTGTAATACCTGTGTCAGGTACAATTCTAAATGTCTTACATGGGTTAATGCAACCCTGCAAAGGGGACGGTATTATCTCCCCCTCCACCTCTTTTTTTTTTTTTTTTGAGATGGAGTCTTACTCTGTCACCCAGGCTGGAGTGCAGTGATGCGATCTTGTCTTACTGCAACCTCTTCCTCCCAGATTCAAGTGATCCTTCTGCCTCACCTCCAGAGTATCTGGGACCACAGGCACGCACCACCACACCCAGCTAATTTTTGTGTTTTTAGTAGAGATGGGGTTTCACCATATTGGCCAGGCTAATCTCTAACTCCTGACCTCAAGTGATCCACCCCCTCTCAGCCTCCAAAAATCCTACAATTATAGGTACGAGCCACTGTGCCCGGCCTATTCCCATTTTATAGAAGAAAAAATTGATAAAGGGTGGCCTATCCCCATTTTATAGAAGAAACTGATGAAGGGAGAAGCCAGGTAAACAAACCGTGCAATGGCACTCTAATAGCAAGAAGAGAAAGGTTTAAACTCAGGCAGTCTGACCTCTGAGCTGACCCGGTTAGTCACCATGCCACACTGAGAACCACTGCAGTAGTAGCAATAGAAGAGTGATTCGAAGTTTCAGAATACCTCATGGGAAAACAAAGATCCCTTACTGTGCAAACTCAAACTACCTAGCCAGTCACATTTCGTTTTAATTCCCAGTCCCCCATCTCCATGTTTCATACCTTCTCACACTGTCTCATGCCTTTACTTGTTTGTGCACTGTGTGACCTCCGTGTGACTTGCTGTCTCACCTTTGCCTAAGGCTTATTCATTTTCTGAGTTAGCTTAAGGCTCATCTCCTGTAGGCAAATGTGGATGCGTCCTTCTTATAAAAGAAAAACTTCAGCTGAATTAAATTTAAAGGAGCTTGATTGAGCAATGAACGATTCGCGAATTGGGCAGCCTTCTGAGCCAGAATAGGCTCAGAGACTTCAGTGCGGCCACATGGTGGAAGAAGATGTGTGGACAGAAAAAGGAAGGTGACATACAGAACACAGAAATGAGGTACAGAAACAGCTGGATTGGTTACAGCTCAGCACTTGCCTTATTTGAACACAGTTCGAACAGTTGGCTACATTTGATTGGCCCACACTCTGTGACTGGCACAAGCGTAGGCTACGGTCTGTGTACACCTCCACTTGTATATAGGTCACGATGTACAGTAAAACCGTTAGGCTGAACTTAAATATGTATGAAGGCAGCTTTAGGCTAAACTTGATTTAACACTTCGATGAGTTCCCATTGCCCAATATACATGCCCCCCGTGGTGCATTTATCTTCATGTACTGTAACCATCTGTTTACCTCTCTGTCCACTTAGACAGTCAGTTCTTGAGAGCTGGGATGAGTCTTTTCATCTCCGTTTCACCATCATCTAGCATACTATCTGATGCATGTAGAAAGATTCATACGAGCCCATCATCTGTGAGTGGAGCTGGGAGGAAACTGACTTTATATTAATGAAAACTACCCAGAGTCTGATTCACTTACAAATGTATTTCCACTATTTGAAGCAGAATTCTTTTTCTAAAAAATTCTGGAAGGTATAAAACATTTCAGTTTTCTTTTGTGGTTTTCCAAATCACAAAACTACCTAGAAGGCATATTATATGCTTTAAAATTAAGAAATAAAATAAATCACTTATATTATTATTATTATTGTTATTTGAGATGGAATCTCACTCTGTCGCCAGACTGGAGTGCTGTGGTGCCATCTCGGCTCACTGCAACCTCTGCCTTTCAGGTTCAAGCTATTCTCCTCCCTCAGCCACTGCAGTGCCTGGGACTACAGGCACGTACATCACACAGGCTAATTTTTGTATTTTCAGAAGAGATGGAGTTTGGCCATGTTGGCCAGGCTGGTCTCGAACTCCTGACCTCAGGTGATCCACCTGCCTTGACTCGCAAAATGTTGGGATTACAGGCATAAACCACCACACCTAGCCCCCAAACAAGATGTAGGATTGTATGTTTCCTGTTTCCCTGGTTTCTTCACCTCTTCTGCTTCTTAAAGGCAGTCTTTGTCACTAGAATATTGTGATGCAGCCTCTGGAAAATAAGAGGAGAGGAGTAGATCCAGAAACAGAAGACAGAAGGAAGGACTGAGCCAAAACAACTAAATCGATCTACATGATAAAGAGCAAAGCAACAGGGGGAAGTCCAGAGAAGAGAAAATAAGCAACCTGGACTGGAATAGAGAACATGAAGGGTAACAATGTGAAGGGTAACCATGTGAAGGACTCTGGGTGAAACAGTTGTAAGAGGAAACTGGGGGGTGTACTGGCAGCTATAAGAAATAAGATAGGACATGGATATTCTTTTATTTATATGAGAGACGTGAGCAAAAACATTTTAAAAATTTTTTGTGGCTAATCAACTGTAATTCATTTTTTTGTTTGGTTTTGTTTTTGTTGTTGTTGTGTTTTTGTTTTGTTTTGTTCTGTTTGAGATGGAATCTCTCTCTGCCATCCAGGCTGGAGTGCAATGGTGCTATCTAGGCTCACTCCAACCTCCCAACCTCTGCCTCTCAGGTTTAAGCGACTGTCCTGCCTCAGCCTCCAGAGTAGCTGGGATTACTGGTGCCCGCCACCATGCCCGGCTAATTTTTTTTTTTGTATTTTTACTGGAGACGGTGTTTCACCATGTTGGCCAGGCTGGTCTCAAACTCTTGACCTCAAGTGATCCACCTGCTTGGGCCTCCAAAATTGTTTGGATTACAGGCGTGAGCCATCACACCTGGCCAACTGCAATTCTGTAAATATGACTCCTTTAAGAAACAGAGCCAATGAGGTCTTCAGGATACCTAAGGCTATATGTATCATTTTATTCCAGAATTTTGTCCATAGCTACATGGGTATTTTACAAAAATGCTCAAAAGATATGTCAAAAATTTTTCAGTTTTTAATTTCACTCAAGGGCAGTGTCTAGTAGGAGTGAGATGAATTTATACTTTATCAACTTACTCTAGTAATGTTTTCTTTTTCCTTATATAGAGGGCACTCCAGAGGCTGACTCTGTTCTGTCCTTTAACCTAGCTTTGCCTAAGGCTAGAGATATCCTTGATTCAGAGAGATTTGTGCCATTTACTATGGAGCAGTATTTCAAAAAGTTTTCAGGTCCTGAATCCCTTTGAGAATCCAATGGAAAGTATGGGCATGCTTCAAAATAAATAAATAATTAAATAAATGCACTGTATTAGCCCATTTTCACACTGCTGATAAAGACATATTTGAGACCAGCTAATTTACAAAAGAAAGAAGTTCAATTGGCCTCACAGTTCCATGCAGCTGGTGAGGCCTCACAATCATGGTGGAAGGCAAAGAGGAACAAGTCACATCTTACGTGGAGGAAGCAGGTAAAAAGAGAGCTTGTGCAAAGAAACTCCTGTTGTTAAAACCATCAGATATCGTGAGACTCATTCACTATCACAAGAACAGCACTGGAAAGACCTACTCCCACAACCAATCACCTCCCACCAAGTTCCTTCCACAACTTGTGGGAATTGTGGGAGTTACAATTCGAGCTGAGATTTCGGTGGGGACACAGTCAAACCATATCACGCACATAAGAAAATACACACAAAATTTTGCTTACACTTTGAAGAGACTGAGGAATTCCTGAAGTCTTTCTGTGAGCCTTCCAGGCATCCACAGACCCACATTACCAATCCCTACTGTCCCTAGATGGGCTCATTTGCCTATCAAGTTCCACCATGTTAGAACATTTCATCTTACTTCTCATCTCACATAAGCAACATTTCTGGCTAAAGTTTCTCTGGGAAAATATGGAGTTTTGCTTAACCCTAATGTATTCTGGTATCTAGAAATCTCAAAGCTGATCCTTTCACCTGTGACTAGAGACCACAGAATCACTCAGCATGTTAACAAAGACAAATGTTGGTCTTTATCATTTCCAAGATAATTTAAAGTCAGTGTCCTGCATGGGACATTGTTTAATAATTGACATGCAGTTTTGAGTGGCAGGTTTTTGATGAACAGTTGAGGTCTTTGGCTAAGAAGGGTCACTCATGAAGGAAGAGGTCGGAGATAACAGGTTTCTCCTAGACGAAAGCCTACAAGGGTACTCCTGCTGCTATACTGGGTACCATCTGTAATTGATGAGTGGTTTTCAAAGCCATCCCCAGCTAAAGCATTTTGCAGTAATCTACTCAGACAATACTTACTTGCTGCCAATAAATCCCATAATTCAGACTGTCCACCTGAATCACTCCTGAAGGAGTGTGAGTAAAGGCTTCTTCCTCCTCTCCACTTCCTCCCTCTCAACCATCTCTCTCAGGAGCAGGCCAGCACTACTGAAGGCAGTTAAATTCATCTCAGATCTCACTGTCAAATGAAATGTTAAAATTCCCTCAACCACTCAGAAGAAACTTTTGACAATCAAGTAATATAAAAATGCCAACCAGACGTCAAATACTTTTAGAATACAATTTTTCATATCTCACTTTTTTCCTCTAATCATTTTATGGCAAACATTAATAAAAATAAAATACTATGTTCTTAAGAATTATGACACAGATGCTTTTTCAAAGGAAGTATGAGCCTTCCTGTTTCAATGAGATACTAAGGACAAAAAAAAAAAAAAAAAAAGTGTTTTTAATGCCTAACCACAAACAGCATTTATACTTCTGGGCCAGAGTAGGATCTCAATGTTACATAATTGTATTTACATTATATAACAAAACAAGATTTGAATAGAAAATGAAAGTTTGTGAGCCCCTGCTATGCACTATGTACTATACCAGAGCTGAGGGCTGGGTTTTCTTCTTGAAAAATAGGAGTTGAAAACCTTCTGAAACAAAAAATGTCAACCTCATGTAAAATAATGGTTTTTACAAAAAGAAATACAAGAGGAAAAAACCTTTAAAAGTATGGGAGAAAACAAAACAAGATATCAATGTCCAGAATAAGGGATATTCTGAATAAAATTAATCCAATTGAAAACAAAGTGTTCCCATTTTCCATGTAATGTCAGAAGTGGTTAAACCTCATCAGGAATAATGTCTTCCATATTAATCCCACTATGAGTATATGTGAGAGTAGGACTCAACATCTGCAAATACTTTATTCCTCTCAAATTGAGGGAAATACGTTTTCTTTCACTGCTGCCTTTGACAGAGCAAAGCCCAGAGTGTATTACGACATCCTAAGGGACAGAACTGCAAACACTATTCTGTAACGAACATTTGTCATTCTTGTGTCATTCTTGTCATTCATGTGTCATTCTTACAAAATACCTGAAACCCATTCCTCCTTGGAGAATCCCTTCTTTTGTGGGCAAAGCACAATTTGTGTGTCCCTGTGGAGACTGAAAATGTCTGATACTCATCCTACTAGCCTTACCTTGCACCTAGAGATAGCCCCGCAACTTGGGTTCTATCAATCTGATTTCTGCACCCGGACCTTGAATTTAACGTGAATCTAAAAAGCAAAGGCCCTCGAGATAAGTCTATGGCATGGGTGGTGGTTATAAAAAGATGACTCATCCAGAGCAGCCATAGCAACTGTGCCGGTGGTGGTATAAAGTGTGGAGTGCCAGCTACAGCAGCAGGGTAAGCTGCAATGTGTGGCACATCGTAGTGGTGGCAGTATTGCCCACAGGGTTCAGCTCTGTGGTGTGAATTGAACCATGGTTTCCGGTTCTGAAATCTTTCAGCCAGGATCTCTCGCAATCTAGTCTGCTCTTAAGCGTTCACTAAGAATCCTCCTCGTTGTCTTTAGAGATGTATTAAAGGTGTATTAAAGCAAATTTTTGCCTCGCTGCAATCTTACCTTTCATCTTTTAGTATCACTAAACATTTTTTTTTAATTTGAACATAATTTAAACTTATACAAAAGCTGCAAGACTAATTCAAAGAATTCCTGGATATATCTTCAGCCAGATTTCTAATGTTAATGTTTTTCTACATTGACCTCCTCCCTGTCCTCCTCTTTCTTCTCTCTCCCCCTCCTCCCTTTCCTCTCTCCGCCTCTTCCCCTCTTTCTCTCTGTGTAGTTTTTTCTAAACTGTTTAATAGTAAATTGTAGACATGATGCTTTTTCCCTAAAAGGGCATTGTGTTTTTACTAAAAAGTAATTATCTTACATAATCACAGCCTACTTCTCAAAATCAGATTACATACAACACTATGATCTGATCTGCAGACTTTATTCTGAATTTGCCAATTGTCCTAATAATGTCTTGTCTAGCAAAAGAAAATACAAGATCATTCTGGAGCTAGTTTAGTATATTTGAAATAAATGTATCTCTTGTTTAAATCAGCCAGAATTGTTTTCTGCTGCTTGCGACAGATAACTAAAATTGATTAAAAAAAAAAAAATGGAAGCAGGAATGAAGTTCTGCAAGTAACACATTTTGAAATGTCTAATTACCTATATGGAAAAAGTAGGGACAAAGGGGAGAGAAGACCTCAGTGTGCTGGGCTGACATGTTGTTAAACAATTGTGTGCTGAAGCTTTGAGACCATTTACATCCTAAGGAAGCTGCCCTGTGAATGAAAATTGTAGGAATTGTTCAGAAGGCGGCAAACGCCAGCAATTTCTTCTGATCATTAGTAGGCTTCTATAAGAAATAGACCTAAGGAAAACATAGCCCTTCTTCTTTCTCGAGATAGAATCATGTCTGAACATGATGCCTGGGGCTCTAATATTCATTTTGTGACTAGAGGGAGAAGACTAAAGACAAGCACGAGTCTCTGAGGAAGGGATGGCGTAGATGTGAAAACAATGGGCACTTTGGAATATGGCCAAGCGATCCTACCTCTGGACTTTGAGCATTCTGAGATACACTTTCTTATTATTTAAGCCAGTTTCTGTCACTGTTTCCTATTACACAGAGCCAAAAACACCCTAAAGATAAACATACTCAGTTAAATAACTCCAGCTCTGTGTTGACACTTTGTTTGATGTGTTAGATGTTCTCATAAATATAAAACTAGAGGAGGTGTCATTATCCTCTATTATATCATACAGCTAGATTGCTTGATCCTCCTAACATGGTATTTCTTTTTTTAAAGCATCAGAGAGGATGGAATAAAGTTTTAAAACCAACAATGATCTATAAAATAACACTGGTGAAAACAACAATATGAAAATGCCTCCTAAAAATGAGCTTCTTTGTGTTCTTGTGTAACAGACAAAATATTTCAGCTTTTATTTATTTACTTATTGTTTGTTTGTTTATTTTAGATGCAGGATCTTGCTCTGTTTCCCAGATTAGAATGCAGTGGGATGACCATGGCTTGCTGCAACTTCGAACTCCTTGGCTCAGACAATCCAACAATATTGTGATGGTTAATACTGAGTGTCAACTTGATTGGATTGAAGGATACAGAGTATTGATCCTAGGTGTGTCTGTGAGAGTGCTGCCAAAGGAGATTAATATTTGAGTCAGTGGGCTGGGAAAGCAGACTCACCCTTAATGGTAGGCACCACCTCATTAGCTGCCATGGAATCTAGACTAAAAAGCAGGCAGAAAAATGTGAAAAGAGAGACTGGCCTAGCCTCCAGCCTACATCTTTCTCCCATGCTGGATTCTTCCTGCCCTTGAAGAGCAGACTCCAACTTCTTCAGTTTTGGTACTCGGGCTGGCTCTCCTTGCTCCTCAGCCTGCAGACGGCCTATTGTGGGGCTCGTGATCATATGAGTTAATACTTAATAAATAAATATATATATATATATATATATATATTCCATTAGTTCTGTCCCTCTAGAGAACCCTAATACAAATATTAAGGAGCTAATAGTACTAAGTTGATAGTGCTAAGTAGTCCTTTGTATGAATTAATGTATTAATCTAAACAATATACTATGCAACAGTCATTAGTTCCATTTTATAGATGAGGAAACTGAGGATTAGAGAGATAAACCAATGTTATCAATTTCACAGAGATCATAAATAATGCAATCAAGATTCAGGATTCAATAATGCAATCTATTCCACAGGCGATGTGCTACTTTTCTTTTTCTTTTTTTTTTTTTTTTTATAATTAGACCAAAGTGATAACTCTCCTCGAGGGAAAATGAAATTAAAAGTTCCATTTTAACTGAAAATAGGTATGTGTGTTGGGTGAAGGATGTTATATGGGTATAATTTCCAAACCCTTATGGATGCCTTTGAAGAGATGGAGGTGTTAGTTTGAAGGAAAGGAATTGATATATTTCCATCATCAATGACCCCCTACCCTACTCCAGAGCAGTCACAGTCACCCAAGTCCCTCCACAAATAAAGAAGTGGCTGGTACAGAGGGACCATAGCAGAATTGTAACATTTTCAGAGGAATCGTCATGTTTAACAAGAACTTTCACAGAGCAGCTAGAGCTTCATTTCCTGGAAAACGAATCTGAGATACTTGCTCAATTATACCCCTGACCCACTCTCTTGTGCTTCAGAGGGAAAGATAGGCTTGTGAGCTGCCCCAAGGTGGGGAAATTCCTGCTTATTTTTACAGCAGTCATGACCCATTTCGGCTGTGCAAGGATTTCTATCTTCACTATATCTGCTTACTGGCAGCCTGAAACTTCAGTTTCAAAGACAGGCCTGGATCATTCTTCACCAGAGAAGCACAGAAGTATGTTTCTATCACTGATGCTCCATCTTTAAAACATCACTGATCTGAGTTTCACACATCCTGTCTCTGAAAGAGACAAGATATAGGGTGTTTGTTAGAGGACACAGGGGCAATAGCAGGGTTTTATTTACAGGGTGAGTGTTTAATTTCTATCCTGTAGCAATAATATGTAGATATTATCTCTCCTACATAGTTCTAAACAATTAACTATGCTTAGGGCCAAAACACTAGGAATAACCCTTATTTTCTCATTTTTCTTCACATCTCTCATCCAATCTATCTGCAAATCTTGCCTACTCATCTTTTCAGAATTACTTGATAGTGATCCATTTCTATAATTAGCCAATCATCATCTGGGAAAAAATAATAAAAACTACCATTTGTGATCTACTTAGCTTCTGCCAGACACTGAGCTACCATTTTGTATGCATTATATTAATGAATCCCCACAACAAATCTGTCATCTGATATTGTCATCTCCACATAACGAATGAGGAAACCAAGGCTCTGAGTGGTTAAGTAATCTTCCTACATCTCCACAGCTAATGAGTGGTAGTGCTCTAATATCAGTAATGCCAATGTTGAAAGGTAGATCTAAGACCCTCCAGATCTGTCAATATGCCATTTTATCTACTTCCTAAAATAGCAGACCGAAAAAGAAAAATAATACAAACAATTATTGTTCTGTAATTAACCTCCTTTCTAGTAGAATCAAATGCTAAGGAGAGGGGCATGGTATTGTGGGTGTTTGGGAGAAATATAAAGCAGAAATGGGATAGAGCATTAGTCAGTTTTCAGCATATGGCTTTCTTCTTGCAAAAATATCTCCATTCGGTGTTCACAACACTACTCACACCTGATTTTCTTCTAACCTGGAACTTGTGCCTTCTTGGACTCCATTTCTGGTTCCTCCGCCTCTGCTAACCCTTAACTCTGTCCTCCCCCCTCTTTTCTCTCCAAATTCCTTCTCTAGGTGATCTCATCCTCTTCTATGGCTTAAAATAACATTTTTGTACTGATGACTCATAAATCTCTATCTCCAGCTCTTACCACTCCCCTGGGCTCTAGATTTATATACCCAACTGCCTACTTGACATCACCTCTGAGCTGTCTAATAGACATCTCTAATTTAGTATTTTCAAAATAAAATTCTTGATTTACCCACAGCCGTCTTCCCCATCTCTCAGTTGCCGGTATCACCACCAATCAAGTTTCTCGGGCCAAAACACTAGCAATAACCCTTATTTTCTCACTTTTCTTCACATCTCTCATCTAATCTATCTGCAAATCTTGTCTACTCTTATTTCCAAAATACATTCAAGATCTCACCACTTATCACCATCTCTATTGCTACAACCCCAATCCAAATGACTAATATCTCACAGCTGGGCTGCAATGGGCTGCTTCCACTCTTCCCCTGCCAGAATTCATTCTCCATGCAGTAGCCAGCCAGAGTGATCTTTTTAAAGCATAAAACAGATCAAATGGATCCATTGCTTAAAAGCTTTCAATAGTTCCACTGGGTTTAGAGTAAAACAGAAACTTCCCAACATGACCAACAAAACTGTACACAATGCACTCCTTGCCAGCCTCTGGACATGACCTAATACTTCTCTCCTCACCATTCTCCCAACTCCCCGGCCTTCTTTCTGTCCTTCCAACACACTGAGCTCCTTCACATCTCTGGCCTTTTTCACCTGCTGTTCTTTCTGCATAGAATGTTCTTTCCTCAGACCTTTTATGATTGCCTCTTCCCCTCCTGTGAGTCTCAGCTCAAATGTCCCCCACTTACAATGGTTTTGCTGGCCATTCCAGTAAAAACAATTTCTTCCATTCTCTCCTCCAAGTTTCACTATATACCACTACCCAGTTTCATTATTTTAAAAACACATTATATGAAAACTGTTTTTTGTTTGTTTGTTTGTTTTTGTTTTTAATTGAGACGGTCTTGTTCTGTCATCCAGGCTGAAGTGCAGTGGTGCAATCTCGGCTCACCGCAACCTCCACCTCTCAGGTTCGAGCGATTCCCATGCCTCAGCTTTCCTAGTAGCTTTCCTAGTAACTACAGGCATGCGCCATCACGCCCGGCTAATTTTTGTATTTTTACTAGAGACTGGGTTCCGCCATGTTGCCTACGCTGGCCTCAAACTCCTGGCTTCAAGTAATCTGCCTGACTCGGCCTCGCCAAGTGTTGGGATTACAGGTGTAAACCACTGCACCCGGCCCAAAAAGCATTTCTTCATGTTCATCATTTGTTATCTTTCTCTGCCCCTCTAGAAAATGAGACGCGAAAAGACAACCCTATCCAAAAGAAAGGCTTGCACTTTGGGAGGCCAAGGCGGGCAGATCACGAAGTCAGGAGTTCGAGACTATCCTGGCTAACACGGTGAAACCCATCTCTACTAAACATACAAAAAATTAGCTGGGCGTTGTGGCACGCGCCTGTAGTCCCAGCTACTTGGAAGGCTGAGGCAGGAGAATTGCTTAAACCCGGGAGGCAGAGGTTGCAGCGAGCCGAGATCCTGCCACTGCCCTCTGGCCTGGGCGTCAGAGAAAAACTCCATCTCAGGAAAAAAAAAAAAAAAAGAGAAAATCTCCTGGTCAATGAAAGCTGAGCTTTATGGTACCGAAAGGGAGGCCAAGATTCTACAAAGATTAGATGAATTATCCCACAATAGTATCCACTTATGATCAAGGAATTCATTAAAAGTCATCAAGAAGGAGTCAGGCTGGGTTCAGTGACTCACATCTGAAATCCCAGCACTTTGGGAGGGCAAGGTAGGAGGACTGCTTCAGGCCAGGAATTCAAGACCAGCCTGGGCAGCATAGTAAGATCACATCTTTACAAAAATTAGAAAATTAGCGAGGCATGGTGGTGCATGCCTGTAGTCCTAGCTACTTGGGAGGCTGAGTCTGAAGAGTTGCTTTAACCCAGGAGTTCCAGTCTCAGTAAGCCATTATTGTTCCACTGCACTCCAGCCTAGTTACAAAGCAAGACTCTATCTCCAAAAATAAAAAATAAGAAAACAAAAAGAAGAAACATTCAGATTAAAACACTGGTTTCTGGAATCCCTTGACCCAGGGAATATGTTCTAGTTAGAAAATACAGATATTCTAGTCATTTAGGTGGACTTTCAATTTTAAATAAACAAATCATCATGTTTTTTCTGTAATCTCTTAGAAGTTTGAATGTGTAGTCCAGTTGCCTGGGACAAAATCATTTAATAACAATCAAGTTTCAGGGGTCTACAAAACTGAAAACTAGATTTCTCTTATTCTGGTCAATTTTTAAAAGTATCTTTTTAGAAAAAGAATTTGAGTAATACATCAATATTAAAAACATAAAGTCTGTGGCATTGGCTCAGTGATCAGGTGGCAGGCAGCAACGAATCTTCGGTTGCAGCTGGAATGACAGCAATCTATGTTATATGCACAAATGAGCTCTTTTGTAAAATTGTCACCTGTGAAAACTTAAAAGGAAGGTAATGTACTTTGTGAACTTGTAGCTATGGGCGAAATGATTGAAAAATAGAACTTTTCTAGCAAGTGTCAATCACTGTTGGCTTCATTTGACAAAATACTGCAATAAAACAATGAGCTAGGATCAGAATTTTAATAAGCAAGCAAGTATGAAAGACAACAGAGATTGTCTTTCAACAAGAAAATTTGAAGACTTGGAGAGTTGGACAAGGCAATTGTTTCTTATCACTAATTAGAGACAGACTGATAAGAATACAGTCTTGCATCAAAGAATAAATCAAGAATATGGTTTCCACACAAGTTTTTAAACTTCTGAATGGGTTAACATAGCAACCCAATTAGTCTTTCATATGGACAAAATGACCCATTTTTTTTTTTTTAAAGACTGAAGCTGTGACTCTTCTGCTGAAATTTAGTTGGCTTAAGATATGTACAGTTCAGAGAAAACACAGAGAAGCATGTATCAAAAAAACTGTGTATGGGGCTATTGGCACAAGAAGTTGACCATAAACAACTACAAGAAAGAAGCTGATTACTTTTTTGAGAAACTTGTATGGCCAAAGAAATAATGAACCTTCTAAAACTTTTGTGTAAAGACAAAAACATTAACAATGGTTAGGTATGTGAACTTCTATGAGCAAGTATCAGACTAAGAAAGCTTCTCATCCTTGAAGGAGTGTACATTCTGTAATGCACTCTGCAGATGTAGCCAAGGCAACAATAGAAAAGAAAGAACTTCCAAAGAACAAAATTAAGGGCCGTGGACTGCAGAACCCCTCCCCAGGAACCAAATCAGAACCTAATTAAGAGCTTTCCTCATCCCAGGGAATGCTGACTGGCAGTAAAATATCAGAATTTGTAAGAACCAGCCTTGGCAATATTATAGACACCTCGCCCCTAATCTGCTGTTTTGTCCTAAGTGTCAGGGGGAAGAGATCATCTTTGTTTTGTTTTGTTTTGTTTTGTTTTGTTTTTCAGTTGATTTTATAATCAGAAGGAGCCACATCCAGACCTGATAAAGAGACTACTTGGTTACCACCCAGAAACTATAGACATAATAGTTTTATGCCATAAAACTGGATAAGTTTATTCTGTAAGACTGGATAAGGCTTTGGGGTTGTTTCCATAGGGACACACTGAGTGAGCTGAATACTGATGATCATAAGTGATATCCTTAGTACTGTTCACAAAATATTTCTAATTCTCTCATACTCATTTACGTGGAGGATTATAATGTCTTGCTCTCTTTTTCATGGATGGGACACGTGACTGGATCTGACCAATGAGTTTGAGTAGAAGCAACATTTTACTTCCAGGTTAGAGCCATTAATTCCCAGTGTGAAACCTTCCAGGGCTCCTTTCTGTATGACATTGTGAACACCATTTGTTTCAATGCTATCTTCAGTCCGGGATCCTGAGCGACTGATGAGCCAAGCTTCCCTGCTGATTCACAATAGCCATATAGCACAAGTATTGTTGTTTTAAGTCATGAAAATTTCAGAGTTTTTGTTCTTTGAGACTGTGCCTGAGTCTCTGGTAAAGTTCCTTCTTTGACAACATTTGAAAAGTTTTTTATTTTATCATTTTATAGCAATGGATTAATACTCTGTGTACTGTTTTACAACCTACTCATAAAAACAGTCGCATGTATCTTTCTGTATCCTTTATATATTTTTATGCAACATCAGCATTCATAGCTGCCTAATAATCCATAATAGAGACGTTATATAATTTTTACTCAATCCCACATTGATAAAACTAAATGAGACATTTCAAGCATTTAGTATTATAAATAATAATATAATGTGTATTCCTACAGCTAAATTTTAATAGTAGATTCAAGACTACTTCCAATTCTTAGGATTTGTGCATCAAAGCATATGTAAAATTTTAAAGATTTTGACATTTATTCATTTATTCAGGTTTCATTCTAGGCATGAGGGATAGTAATAAATAAGATGCACAAAGCCTTCACAGAGCATATTTCCAAGTTGTTTTCAGAGAGTCTATTCATGTCCTCTAATCCACCCTACTACCAAAAAAGTGAATGCCCACATTCCCACACTGTTGGCCACATTGCTTATGAGCATGTAAAAATTGTCTCTCTTGTTAGCCATAACATCATCTGTCCAGAATGTCTCACCTATATTTGAAGATGACAAGAATGATACTTACCCCACAACCACAGGCCAACCAAAAGATGCTTGTTTATTCTCAGAAGAGTGAACATCACAAACTACAACGAGTAGTCAACCTTCTCTATCAACTTGGGAAGAGGGGCAAATCCTGCATGACCATTATCTACTTTGTAGCATTTCTTCCATTGTACATGTTGTTTGCATCTCTTTTTCTCAATAGACTATCAGGTCCTTGAAAAGAACAAGGAAGAATGCTTAAAGAGGTGTTAAGGCAGTCAGTTACTCAAGCCAAGCTGCAGGAGATAGGGGATGAATCACAACTCTGCTTATACCTTGCAGCTTCACTATGTCAGTGGCAACAAACAGTGAGTGCCTGTGCTTGCCTCTGCTCACATCATCTCCCTCCACCGATAGGCAAGTTAATTATACAAATAAAGGCAGCAACTGTTGTGCAGTTGAAAGAGCCTGGTCACAGAAACTGGTAATCTTTTGCAGAAAAATGGAGTTGGAGAAACAGCTGTAAGTGGGCATGATTTATGTAGATAAAAGTTTCCTACTTACATTATAAGAAAAACCAAAATAAATGAAAGTAGATGGCTATAGATTCTTCTTTCACACTAATTCCACATGCACAGCAATGGTGATGTGGAGAACAGAATTTCATACCCCAAATCCATGGAACTTAAAATTCAAACTCAAAACAACTGTTCACTGAAATTTCACTGGCAAGTTTCTATGATGAAGCTTTAAGGATGATTATTTTTTAAGTCTCTCAAGGGAGGATTTGGGGAAGAGCCTAAAAGGAATATGATTTTGATATTTTATAAGGAGAATATTATTTTTCAATAAGATATGAAATATTTACTGTCAGTGATGGTGTGCTGAGTGATTTGTAGATATTACAGAGACAACATAGCATTTAAGCGTGCACTTCCTCGTACATAAGCAATAATTTAAGCTATATATCAAAACCTTAAAAAAAATTCCAAACCCCAGTGGAATAGAAATTGGCTATCTCCAAAAGTAAGCGTGTGTATATCCTTAACATTATTAGTTCTCTGTGGGTTTTCTCCAAATATTCCCACTTAGATTTTCCCACCAAACTTGTAAATTTTGGTCAAACACCGTGAAGTGGTGTGCAATATAGAGATGGAAAAGGAAACCTGATAGACTTACTGCCCTATTTAATTTGCCAGAATGATTTTCTTTCCTTTTGGGTTTCTTTCTGGGTCCTTGAGAAATGTTTTGTCTTTCTCTAGAGTGGGAGTGCAATGTATAAATCTTCCAAAAGCTTGGCTTACACTTCGTCTCTTACTCATAGAAAAAATTTTCCAGCAGGCTTTCAGCTTTCTTACATCAACTGCTCTTACCTCACTGACCCAACCTAGTTCCTCCACCTCTTCCACAGAGGCCCTCTGTGCAACTCAGGGCCATCTTCACTACTTCTGTTGATTTTTTTTTAACCTGATTGTATCTCTTTTTCTGTATCTCTAATGTCGGCTTATTTCCATTGCCCTGCATTTATTTATTTTGTTTGTCATACCTAAAATGTCTTCTCTCCAGTATTTATGACCTCAGGCTCTGTATTTCCTTAAAGTCCAGCTCCAGGCTCACCTCTACCTTTAATCCTTCATTGAATTCTCTTGCTCAGTGATGAATATTCTTGGATGTCCCATAGATCAGGCATACAGGATGATCCCACATTTGCTTACATAATAACTTGGGATTACTTATTTTTCAACTTTTTAGGCAGATAAGCATATCTGACTTACCCAGTAAATATAGTAGAAAACTTATTGGACTAGGAATTAGAGCCCTGTGGCCCACCACATAAATTTTTAAATATTACCTTAAGCAAAGTACCTAACAACTGCGTCTTTGTCTTGAAAAGAGAACATAGAATTACAATAACATCATTTTTAAAAGTACTTTCAGTTTTAACATTATGTGAGTCTTCAAGAAAAAAGATGATCTTTTGTTTCCCTTGTGTCTTTCACAACATCTACCACAGAGCTGGACAAATAGTAATTTAATAAATGTAATTTGACAAATTTAATAAGTAACTGTTGGGAAATGGATAGATGGGTGGATGGGCGGGTGATCACTCACTCTGTGATCTTATCAACTTTATAATCCTTCATTTCTTTGAACCAGCCTAAAGCAAAAATCACCAGATACTTCATTGTTCTCTTTCTATATTGATCACATATGAATATTACTTTTTTCCTTTTCTTGTTTGCTTCCCAAATTGACTTCAGTAAAGGAAAATGCTCTGCTTCCCATTGTTTCTTCAGAAAAGCCCTGTGGAATCTACCTGTTGAAATAAGGATATCTAGCTGCTTCTACAACTTTAATTACTAAAAAAAGAAAAGATCCAATGCAACACTGAGAAATGTTATATATATATATATATATTTAAATGACTGCTTCTTATGAGAGAAGATAGTGTTGCATAACCAAGACCTGAAATTCAATTCTCATCTATGATAACTCTGGCTGTTTCAGTTATGTGAAATCATGTTCATCAACAATTTGACAGAGAAAAGCAAAAGAAAATTATTTCATGTCTTCTAACAGCTGCAGATTTGTGAGCAGAGAGCAAATGATAGGAGTATATTTGGATCAAAGTGTGAAGATGTGCTTAATTCTATTCCAACACTCATTCTCAGCCCCATTTTTAACATATAAGAATTCATTCTCATGTACATCAACCAGATCCAGACTTCCATGGGATTTACTAACATGAGGGATGGTGGAAGTTGTTAGGACATAAACCCTTACTCCAAATATCCAACCTACAAGATAAGTTTTCTAATTTATACAACACTCTATCCTATTTCAAGCATAAATAAAATATCTTTCTTTATTCCAAAATCAAGATATTCCATGGTGATAAGAATGAGAACCACCCATTCTGGTTTGGATGGTCTCCATTTTAAATGTTGTATAGGAAGATTATCCAAGTATACACCTACTTGTCAGGTTGTACTTCAATTTTTAATTTTGATCCCATGGTCAGCATAGCTGTGGGTCATAAACTAATTTTACCTATGATCCTGGCAATATCCTTCTCAATTTATATTTACTCAATAATCATATATCGATTAAAGATTTATTCATTCAGCCAATATTGCAAATATTTATTGTGTGCTTATTAGGTGTCAGGTACTGTGCCATGATTTGGAGACACAGTGAAAAACAAAATACAGTGTCAACCCTCTAGAAAAGAGGTCAACTAACTTTTCTGCAAAGGGCCAAGTAGTAAATCTTTTAGGCTTGTGGGCCATATTGTTTCTATCACAGCTATTCAACTGTGTCATTGTAATGGGAAAGCAGCCATAGGAATACAAACAAATGTGCCTGGTTGTGTTCCAATAAAACTTTATTTCAAAAAGCAGGTGGCAAGACTAGATGTGGCCCATCCATCATAGTTTTCCAACCCCTGTTGTAATTGCCTAGGGTCTACAGCAGTACCATCTAATAAGAATATAATGCAAGGCATAAATATGAGCCATATATATACTTTTAAACTTTCAATTAGACACACTTTGAAAAGTAAAAAGCAATAAGTGGGGTTAATTTTAATAATATGCTTTATTTGACTGGGTATATCCCAAATATTATCATGACAACATGTAAACAAGTACTTAAAAATTACTAGGCAACATACTAGATTTTTGAAATCTGATGTTTATTTTATATGCACAGCACCTTTCAACTCGTCCCAGTCACATTTCAAGTGCTCAGTAGCAGTGGTTAGTGACCACCATGTTACGCAGCCCAGGTCTAAACAGATGCATAATTGGTAGGGATAAGCATGAAGTATTTAGAGTGAACATTAAGGGGGAAAAGCCAACCTTATATCCATGGCGGTTACGGCTGGTGGTCAGGGAGAGTTTTTATAGAAAAGGTATCCAGCGTGAAGAACAGGAATTCCCTAGTTGAGGATAAAATAATGATTTTGAACAGAGGGGAAAATATGCATCAAAACCCTGAGAGGGGAAAAGGTGCAGCTTCTTAAAACAATTTAAAGCAGCTCCATATGTATAGTCAGGGTGGGTGGTGTGGACCCTGAGCTAAGGTAGTGGCATTGGGAATGGAGGGAGGTGACTTAGATGTGAAAGATATTAATGAGACAGAATTGACACAGCTTGGAGATGGATTGGACCTAGATCAGATGAGAAAGAAGGAAGCAGAAAGGATGATGTGGAGGGTTTTATCTTACACAGAACGCGAAGATGAAGCTATCATTTGTTGAGATGGGACATGCAGAAACAGGAGCAGAGTTGGGGAAAGGTGAAGAGTTCAGCCTTTGAGGCCTCAGGAAGATAGGCACAAAGATAACAAAAGACTTGCAAAAGCCACATCCATGTGCAGAACATGACTTCATGCTCAGGAACGCCTTTTATGGCAAGAGTTGCCCTCATGCTGCGAGCAAAAGTCTCTCTCCACGCTCCCTCCAACCTAAATTTTTCTCTAGTAGCTCTGCTACCACATGAAGGGCTAAAATCCTGATTCTGTTGGCCTAGAATGCTTGTTCATTCCCTTCTGTTTTACCTACATAGCTCCTGTTCATTTTCAGGTCTCAGTTTAAGTGCCACTTCTCAGGGAGACTTCTCAGATCCCCCAGATGATCCCCTTGCCACATAAATTCATGTATCTTTCCTCGGTGGCAGTTTTCACACTTGTAATTTCACAAGCATTTGTGTAATTATTTGATTATTGACTTTCTGTCTTGAAAATAAAGTTTAGTAAGCAAGAACTGTGTTTATTCTTGCTTGACACTGTGATACTACCCTCTGCCATTTACCTAGCACATCATAGAGGTTCAATAAATATTTGTGGAATGAATGAATATAATATTAAAAGTCACTGTTGAGATTCAAACTTATCTCAAAGACAGTGAACCTTAGCATGAATCAATACAATGGATTCCAATATTCATCCACAAATACAATCTGGCAAGACATATTAATTCTCTTTATTTTTCCATTGTTGAATCTAATTTTTATTTTTAATTCTTCATTTACAGCTGAGGTGGCAAAAAATTAATCTCAGACATTTTATGTTTCCTAACATTACTGGAGGCATTCAAAGTCCAGGAATCTTTTTCCTACTGAACATAGAAATTAGATCCCTAATTTCTCATAAGTTTTTTCTATAACTGGGGTTATGCCAAGAGTCTTCACCCTTTCTTTGAGGGGATCGGCTTTTAAAAACCACAGCCAAAATGGGTGATTTCTCCCCCAGTTTTGTGCCCTATAACGGCCATTTCCTTAGGTAATGAATGTACAAAACTTTAGCTGTATGACTGGAAGTAAAGGGTGGAGGAGAGGGATAAAAGCTAAGTTTTGGAGAAAAAAATAGTCAATAACTAAAAAAAGCTGTTGTCCTATCACACTTACTTAAAACATAAGAGGTATTTCTTCTCATCCTTTTGGCTAAGATCAAGTGTGAAAACTAAGGGGTCATAAATGATTTTGCATGAACAGATTTAACATCACGGAAATTTTAGCTGCAAGAAGACGAGGAAAAACAAACAATACTTTCCAGGTAAGGTCTGTCCCTGTGAAATGTAGCATAATCTGGGATAGAGTAAGCTCACAGCTCTTAGTTCCTGAATTGAATAGCATCCTAAATTTCTCTTCTGTAATTACTCATTACGTGCCTGTTAAATTGTCATCTCCATCTCTGGATCGTAAGTTCCATGAAGGGATGAACTTTGAATCAGGGACCTTGTGTCATGCTGCCAGCACCTACTACAATGCCTGGCACAAAATAAGTGCTGGACCAGTATTTATTAAATAAATAAATGTAGTGAACAGGAAAAAGGAAGATGAGAATGTACAGAACCAAAATTCCTTATTCTTCAAATCCCAGCTCAAATTTTAACCATTCATCTTCTTAGAAGCTCCCCTTAGAAGTTTTTGCTCACACCTTCCCCAAATGCTTTGTTTAGTCCTCTTAGAGCATTTATTAGGAAACAGTATACACAATGGTAAGGATACAAACTCAGGAACCAGAATTTATTTAAATACCAGCTCCCGCTATTTGCAAGCTGCATTATCTTGAGCAAATTACTTAAGGTCCCTGAGCCCTACTTTCTTATCTACAAAATTGAGAAAATTATATGATCAATTTCATTAGGCTTGTTGTAAGGATTAAACTAGGTAATAAATGAAAAACATTTAGTCCAATATCTAACACATAGTAAGCACTCAACAATTATCTATTACATGTATCACTCTCCACTTTGACAATGATAGTTTTAAAACTGCTGTGTTTATTAAACATATACTATATTTCAAGTACTATGGAAAGCCCAGAATATGTTTTAAATAATATGGGCTTATATGGCTTTTCACAATGTAGCCATAGTTGATTCTATGAGTTATAATTTTCCCTATCAGGCATTATGAAACTGAAGCTGAAAGGGATTACATAAACTATCTGAGTTCTCATAAGTAGTAATTAGATTTACTGTCATTTGAGCCCAGCTGATATTGCAGGAGCCCCACGCACTGTCTCCATGGATGTACACATCTTATGTCTTGTACTGAATTGTAAATTCCATTGCAGGCAAGGATTTGATCTGTTTTATCTTTGTATCCTCTGAAGTATACAGCTTAATACCTTATATGCCAACGATGAGTAAATATTTATTAAATGATTAAATACAAAGTGAAGGGACCCCAAAGTCAAACTTTATCAATGTCACAATTCTGTCCTAGCATTAACTCTGCAGAAGTTGTTCACATGCATTTTAAGTAGAGGGAATCCTTTCTAGCAGCACCCACACTAACAGTCACATTCTAAAGGGCAGTGCTGTCCCAACAAAAATGTCATGTAAATAGGTCCTTTGTGTCACCAAGTCTATCTGCACATTGGCTGGGCTCATCCAATACTTAGTATGCTAGAAAGTTGGTATTTATACTATGGCAGCAGCACGGACTCTACATATTTGAAATTTTAAAAATCCTTTATGATGGATGCAGTAATCTTCCTCAGAAAATACTAATAGCAACCATTACTCAGAATCATGAATCAAGAACTTGAGCATCAGAAACAAAACAGGAGCAGCTAGAAAGTGAATCGCCGGCTCCAGAGAGGAAAGGACTTATCTGGGAAAGAGTACAAGAGTACAAGAGTTCACAGTAAAATAGAGCTACCGTTCAACCCAGCAACCCCATTATTGGATATATATCCAAAGGAATATAAATCTTTCTACCATAAAGACTCATGCACATGTATGTTCACTGCAGCCCTGTCCACAGTAGCAAAGACATGGAATCAACCTAGATGCCCATCTATGTGGTCTGAATAAAGAAAATGTGGTACATATAAACCTTGGAATGCAGCCATTTAAAAAAAAAGAATGTAATCATATCCTCTTCAGCAACACAGATGGTGCCGGAGGTCATTGTCCTAAGTGAATTAATGCAGAAACAGAAAACCAAGTATTGCATGTTCTGACTTACACATGGGAGCTAAACATTGAGTACACATGTACACAAGGGAGGGAACAACAGACACTGGGGCCTACTTGAGGGTGGAGAGTAAGAGGAGGGTGAGGATTTAAAAACTACCTATCAAGTACTATGCTTATTACCTGGGTGACAAAATTATCTGTACACCAAAACCCCAAGAGACACAATTTTCCCTTGAAACAAACCTGCTCATATATTCCTTGAACCCAAAATAAAAGTTGGAAAGAAAAAACACAAAAATAATACAAATTTTACAAAGAGTTCACAGGATTCCAAAAATGCTAGAGCAGCAGTTCTTTAAGTTTGCTCCATGGACCATCAGCACTGGCATCACCTGGGAACTCAGTGTTAACCTTCAGGCCCCACCCAGACTTTTGAAATAAGAAACTTTAATATGAGACCCAACAAACTGTGTTACAAGAAGCCCTCAGGATGATTGTAGAGCATAGATCTTGACAATGTATAACTTCATTTTCCAGATATGAATTCTGAGACACATAAATTTTCCATGACCACACAGCTAGTTAGTAAAGACCAGAATATGTACCTCCTGGTTCAGAGTAAGGAGGGCTGGGAGAGGTAAAGGCAGATGTAAGAAAACTTTATGTTCCTGTTGCCTAAGTCTCATTTTTAATCTGTGGATTGTGAGAATGGCAGTTATTTCTGGATGAAGACTGCAGGGACAGGCTCTGAAGACCACTGGATTAATGGTTGGATGTCCCGGAGTAAAAAGAGTTAAACCAGTGTTCTTTACTGAAGAATGCTTAACATAAGGATATGGACTATTAATCTTCCAGAGGATAACAGGGTACATAGCATTAAAAAAATGTTTTTGGCTATAAACTGTATTAGGTTATAAAAACAAAAAATCGAAATGCCCCAGAAGCTGCCCAGGTTGCCACGTGACCACCATACATTTCCATTTCTGGTTCTTAATTCCAGAAGTTTCTTTCTAAGGCAGCATTCAGAGGGAAAAAAAAGATGGGAAATGCTGGTCTACATTATGTCAAAATAGTAAGTAATTTTTGTTTTATAAATTATTTTTTAACTGTCAATCAAAAAGGGTTCATGTTTCCAAGGTTCTATAAGCTCCCTGAAATTGTAAGCAACATTTTGAGTATGTGTAAATGTGGTATTTTTCTGGGGGACTTCCAGAGATTTTTTTCATTAATTTTCTAAGGGATCTATGGCTTATGCAATCACTAGATCCGTTAGCTCCCTGAAAATGCAGCTAGTGACATCTGGATTTTCCCTTTATTAGCTTAGAGTCTCACAATTTTTCACTTAATTCTACTACAAAATTCTCTTGATTGCTCATGTTACTTCCATTCCAGTCTTTCTTGGGTCTGTACTCTAATTTTCTTAAATTTCTAATCTATTACATTCATTTCTAAAAACCTTTAATGGCTCCACTGTTGACTGCCAATTCAAGTACCAATGTTGTAGACCTCCCACAATAAGACTCTTATTATCTTGTCTTTCTCTCATTCTTGTGTATTCTACAATCAAACAGACAACTTTCTCCAAAGATACACTTACCCATACTACCTCTATATTTGGACTGCCTAGGTCTATTTCCTTCTTCAACATTCTTTACATGCTTCTAAAAAGCCTTCTCTTCCATGAAGTCTTCTTGATTCCCCAAATATTTTTTTATGATTTTCCCCTTCCATCATGAACCTAATGTAAATGTGTGCCAATCTCTTATGAAACGAATCCTACTTGGAATTCATATAATCATTACTGATGTGCTTCCTACCCATCCTGTGCCAGGGCACAGGAACTGTTATTCCCCTTGTTTTAAATTTGTCATTGGGTCCCTTTTACTGGATCACCCCAGTCAAGGCTTTCACCAGAAAAGCAGTATTGGCCCGTATCACGTTTTAATCCGAAATGCTCAGATTTTGATTTTTAAAAAGATTTTTTTTTTTTCTAGCTCAGAAATTGAACCACAGATAGCGGCTTCTATGCAAGCTCATCTTATTTCTAAGATGAAAGAATACAATTAAGGCAGATCAATCAAACAACAAAGATTTCCCCTTTCTCTTTGTTCTTTTGTTCCTTGTGTTGAAGAACCCTCAAATATATTTTCAGAACTCAGGAGTCAAAAATAATCATTTTTGTGTTTAATAGATCAGTTGACCTCTAGTATTTATCATTTCCTATTCCTACTTTTTTTTCCTCTTCAGTTGAAATGTCTAGCCTGGAGAAAGATACCCCCTACCTCAACCCAAGGCCCTAAGCAGTCTGCTTCAGTCTGACATATGGACAAAATCACAGTAACGTTCAAGTAGGAACAGAGTAGTAGGTAGCCACGACCATGGAAACAGCAGAGTTCGGAGCCAGCTCTATCTGTATGTGTTAGGAGGATGGGGAGTTTTCCAAGGCTAAAACCTTCTGATGGTCTATGATCCCCTTTTATTCATTGCCATCATAAAAGAGGGTTTTAAATAAACCCATTGGCTCTGTATCTATTGACAAAACAAAATGTTTCTTGAAAGAAAACTTAGGCACAGAACTTTGAGTTTCCACATAGAGAAAAATTCTACCATAGCCATCAATTTATATACTTATAAAAGATAATCGGGGCTCACTCTCCTTTTCCTAGCTCTCATTTCTCTCATTGGATAATGACTGATGCCAACTGGCAGAGACTGATTGGCACATACAAAGAGAATGATGGATAAGTCAACACAGGTACTGGTAACGCCTCCATGTGTTTATGCTTAAGCATCTCAATTAACTGTTCATATTCAGTATACTTTCTTTATTCTGAGATTTATTTTTCCAGCAAACTCAGCTATGTATAAGTGAAAGGAGCAACCTACCAAAAATAACCTAAGTGGGTCTTAATCTCCTCTCAACATTTTCTGACTTTGCGCAAGTCTTCCTTCTACCTGTTTGCCTTGGTTACTCTCTCTATAAAACAGGAATAATGTCTTGCTTTTCTCATTAAGTCTTGTGTCTGCTCTAAGTTATGTGGATGCTATAATTCAATAAATGTTAAATGATGCTAACAGCTTGCCTCATATCCTTCAAAAGTACCTTGAATGCTTAGGATGAATCCAATAAATAAACTAACATAAGTTCGATATCAAGGAGGACTGCTTAATGAAAGAGTAACTGAAGTATTCCCAAGTTAATTATTACCAATTAGGGTGGGTGTGAGAGATGATTTGCTTTTTTCAACTTCAATTTGAGAGATTGATTTTATGGCTTTTCAGGTCTCCTTCACTGTTAAAATCCTACAAAACAAATGGAGAATCAATAAAAGAAAAGCGTGTTATGGCTTAAGCCTGAGTTCCTGTTCCCTCCATCTTTCCAGTTTTTCCAAAATCAGTGTTGCTATCATGGTTCTGTTTTGATTAAAAATCTAGATATGCAGACAGTTTTCTTAATAATTCAAATATGTGTGGGCAATGATATTCTTTATGGTCTTTTCCATGTGCTGTGTGCTATCCCAGAACATTGGAAAATTCTACATTCAGATATTAAAACAGAAGACCTGCATGAAATGTACATTTACTTTCATTTGAGCTTATCTATTTAATAAGGCATTTGGTCTAGAACCTCTTTCTGTTACCGTGTTTGAAATTTAACTAACTTTCTTCTTAGGGACGACTATAAAGGATGTGATATTGCAAAAAAAATCACATTTTATAATTTTATAATGATATAGAAAATACGGTCTGCACCACACAATGGCAGGCTCAGTGAGAGTCAGTTTTCATTTGTCCAGGATGATTGGGAAATGAGGTGTCTCTGCTGTGATTTGTCCTGATAACTGAGGCTTATTCCCTTTGCATGCCAAAAGGTTTTATTTAAACTAATTTCAGTGGAAAGATTTCTCAAATGTATCGCACAGTTTTCAGCCTAATTAAATATATACTGAAGCTATTAACTTGTTGTTAATGATAAAGTCGGCACATGGCTATCAGCCATCATACAGGGCCACATCATGGTCAGAGGGGAGCCTGAGAGGGGAAAGCTTGCTTGCTCCTTTGCTCAGCGCCCCCAACTTGTTCTGCTTTCTATTCCCTTTCTCACTATTAGTGGCCTTTTTATCAGTTTTCAATACTCTCACTCCAAGCAATTTTTTATTCCTTTAAATTCCTGTTTTTAATTTGTGGAAAGCCCAATAATAAATCTCTGTGAGGACTAGATGGTAAACAAGAGTCATTCAAATTGGGGTACAACTAGGAGTCAGTGAGGATCAATGAGGGTTCGTGTGCAGACAAGTAGATGTTACAGCTGCCTAGTTTTCTACCAGGACCCAGAGAGTGAGGTTGCTGAGAGCCTTCCATCCCAGCAGCAAATACTCTTATTATTTTTCTTTGTATTTTTATCTCATTATTTCACTCTGATAGCTTATATTACTTATGTTATATATAAAATCCTTACCTACATTATATATAAAGTCCTTGAGGGCAGGAAACATATTTTATTGTTTATCTGTTTTGCTACACTACCTAAAATAGTGCTCAGTACATTAAAAAAAAAAAAAAAAAAAAGCCGGGCAACAGTGGCTCATGTTTGTAATCCCAGTACTTTGGGGGACCGAGGGGAGTGAATCACTTGTAGACAAGAGTTAAAGACCAGCCTGCCAACATGGTGAAACCCCATCTCTACTAAAAATACAAAACAATTAGCTGGGCATGATGGCTGGCACCTGTAATCCCAGCTACTCTAGAGGCTGAGGCGGGAGAATCACTCGAACCCAGAAGGTGGAGGTTGCAGTGAGCCAAGATCACACCATTGAATCCAGCCTGGGCAATGAGTGAAACTCTGCCTCAGAAGGAAAAAAAAAAAAAAAAAAAAAAAAGAATGCTCATGTAATTTGGCTATGTAATTTGGCTATGCTATGCCTTCCCCCAGAACCCTAGAGAAATCCACATTGAAACATTAATCCAATATAATGCCTATTTCTGTCATTTAGCATTATTTGTGCCATACTTTTCCTCCAGTAGCGTTGACTGACTTGCCCTAGGCATTGCTGTAAATAAATACAAATATTTCTTGTTTAATTTGTGGCACTGTAACTGGAAACTAGTCTCCACCTCAGCTATTCTCTTTTTTGATTAGCAATCCTTTCATAGAGAATCTCTAGCTCTACCCTAAAGCCCAACTATAGTCCTTAGTTTTCATACCTTGAAGGCCCAGTAACTCATCAATATTTCTTAAGCTGTGCCTAACTTAAACTTTTTGGCCTATCAGAGGATCGTTCTTGTTTAGGATCTCTCTCTCTCTTTCTTTTTTTTTTTAATTGTGAGTAGAAAATGGTCCTCAGATACAAAAGCAAAGACACCTTGAATATCTGGCCCGTTTAATATTTATTCTGAATTTTTTATGTAATACCGTATGTTATTTCAATTCTTTTCATCCTGCAAGTTACTACAGGAAGTCATCCTTCCTTATGGCATCAACTTTCTGAGCATCACCTTCTTGATTTGCCCGGAATGTGAAAGTGCAAATTCACTCTCTTCCATGCAGCAAACATTTCTTGCTTCTGTCTGTAATGTTTTGGTTGCTTTTGAAGTCATTCTCTAAACTTGTAATGTGTCCAAGTCACTTGTCTGTAGACACTTGGAAAGTGGGGTCACTGATTTAAGTACAATGTGCTAATACCAAGCTCTGCTTTATACATGGTACCTGTAACCAAATCCTCTTGAAAATCCGTGATACCTTAAGTTTTATTTCAAGAAACATTTTGTTTGTGTCAATAGATCCAGAGCCAACGGGTTTATTTAAAAACCTCTCTTATGATGGCAATGAATAAAAGGGGATCCTAGACCATCAGAGGATTTTAGCCTCAGAACTCCCCACCTCCTGGGAATGGTAAGGTCTATTCAGTTTCTGATCTTATTGCAGTCATTCGCTGGATATCTCCTTTGACATGACCTTCTTTTCTCAAAGCTAACTCTTTAAAACCCCATCTCATTTACTTGTGAGAAAGAAGATGCGAAAGTCACCTTTGTGCTTATTGCAGACATTCATTTTTCTTCATGATGCTCTTGAAAATCCAGAATGACCACAGCTTATCCTGATCCTCCAGCTGTACACTCCGTAAGCAGAATGTAGGATTCATACAATATAGTCCCATAGGTGGCTAAATAGATTTTACAGTAAAATATGTGTGTTAGGGAGTGAATAAAAAATGTTTATTGTATGTACATCTTAGAGGGCAATAATAAAATACTCATGTACTCACCAAAGATTTGAGACATTCAGCATTACATCCCTGTTAGCACGCTGTATACCCTTCCCAACCTGTCACCCTTTCTCTTCTCCTAGAGGCAAAGACAGTCCTGAATCTTGTCTCTGTCTCTCCTTCTCTTTTGCTATCTCCCTCTCCCTCTCTCTGTCTCTCAATCTCTCTTTCTCTCATAGTTTATCATCTGTATGTGGTTTCTTAAATAATATTTCATTTGGTTCTTGCCTTCTGTACTTACGCAAGTGAAATTCAATATGTAATTTTTTGTGATAGGCTTATCACATTCCATACTGTAAGATTTATCCATGCTGAAGAAAATGGCTCTAGCTTTCTTTCTTTCTTTTCTTTTCTTTCCTTTCTTTCCTTCCTTCCTTTCCTCTTTCTTTCTTTCTTTCTTTCTTTCTCTTTCTTTCATTCTTTTATTTTTCTTTCTTTCTTTTCTGTCTCTCTTTCCTTCTTTCTCTCTATCTCTCTTTCCCTCCCTCCCTCCCTCCCTCCCTCTTTCTTTCTTTCTTTCTTTCTTTCTTTCTTTTCTTTTCTTTCTTTCTTTCTTTCTTTCTTTCTTTCTTTCTCTTTCCTTCTTTCCTTTCCTTCTTTCTTTCCTTCTTTCCTTCTTTTCTTTCTTTTCTTTCTTTTCTTTCTTTTCTTTCTTTCTTTTCTTTCTTTCTTTCTTTCTTTCTTTCTTTCTTTCTTTCTTTCTTTCTTTCTTTCTTTCTCTCTCTCTCTCCTTCCTTCCTTCCTTCCTTCCTTCCTTCCTTCCTTCCTTCCTTCCTTTCTTTCTTTCTTTCTTTCTTTCTTTCTTTCTTTCTTTCTTTCTTTCTTTCTTTCTTTCTTTCTTTCTTTCTTTCTTTCTTTCTTTTCTTTCTCTTTCTTTCTTTCTTTCTTTCTTTCTTTCTTTCTTTCTTTCTTTCTTTCTTTCTTTCTTTCTTTCTTTCTTTCTTTCTTTCTGCAGTCTCATTCTGTTACCCAGGCTGGAGTACAGTGGTATAATCTTAGCTCACTGCAACCTCCACCTCCCAGGCTCAAGTGATCCTCCTGCCTCAGCCTCCCAAGTAGCGGGGACTGCAGGCACATATCATCATGCCCAGCTAATTTTCATATTTTTGTAGAGACTGGGTTTCGCCATGTTGCCCAAGTTAATCTTTGAACTCCTGGGCTCAAGTGATCTCCCACCTCTGCCTCCCAAAGTGCTGGGATATCAGGCATGAGTCACTACACCCAGCCAATAGCTATATTTCATTCTTTTTAACTATGGTATAGTATTCTAGTCTATGAACACACCACAACTTAGGAATCTATTAAACTGTTGGTAGACAATTTGAATAGTTTCCTATTTTCTGCTAGTATGAACAATGCTACTTGAACAATCTTGAATTTTCTGGTGTATTCATGCTAGAATTCCTCAAGGGCATGTATCTAGGAGTGTAGGTATGATTGTAGGGAATTTTCATCCACATCTCTACTCTATAATGACACTCTGCCTTCTGGTTCTACTAGTTTATACTCTTGTCCACAAGAGATGACTATTCCTATTGTCCATATCCTCACTACACTTGATATTAATGACCTTTTAATTTTTAATAAACTGGTAGGCATGAAATGATACCCCATTGAGATTTTATTTAGCATTTCCCTGCTTAACAATAAGGTTGAGCATTTTGTCTTATGTTTATGGTAATTTGTATTTCCTCCTCTATAAAATATATGGTTTTTTTTTGCTCTTAGTTTCATTGCGGTGTTCATCTTTTCGAACACAAATCTTTAGTCATTGACATGGATTGCAAATTACTTATTTCAGTATAAGTCTTTCTCTTCATTGCCTACAAGGTGTTTTTACTCTATAAATGAAAGCTTTAAATTGAAATGTACATACATTTTATCATCAATTTCCCTTGGACTCTGTAATTTCCTTAAGAAACAATTTTACTTCAAATGCATATGACTATTCCAAATATTCTTAGAAGTTTTGAAAAACTGCCTTTTACATCTCTCATCTGCTTGGAATTGTAGTTTATAGTTTGTAATACAGAACTGCTTTTTTAATTTTTCATTTGTATAATCAATAGTGCAAGCACCATTTATTAAATAGTTGATTCTTTCCTCACTGATCTACAATTGCTGAACTGACATAAATTAAGTTTCATGTATGCTGTGAGCCTGTTTCTGAGGTCCCTGTTTAGTTGAATTTGTCACTGACTAAATCCCTGTAGCAATAACACGTTGTTATAATTACAATAGTTTTAAACTAAAATTAAATCTGGTAGAACAAGTCCCTTTCCTTATATGAAAACATTGTTCTTCAGAAATGTTTGAACTAACTTTTGTCTAGGTAATTAATTTGAGATGTTTCCTCCTTTTAGTATAGGTGTTCAGAGCTATAAATTTCCCCTTAAGCATTTCTTATGCAAGATGAACACTTTAGATTCGAAGACACAAATAGGTTGAAAGTAAAATAATGCAGAAAGATATACCATTCCAACAGTAATCAGAAAAGAAGTGAAGTCACTATGTTTATATAAGACAAAATAGATTTCAAGGCAAAAATTATTACTATAGACAAGGATATTTTATAATGATGAAAGGGCCAATCCACCAAGAAGATAAAACAATTATAAACCTATATGCACTTAACAGAAGGGTCTGGGAAAACATGAAGCAAAATTGACAGAATTGAAGGGAGAAATACATTAATTCAGTACTCTAATCTCAGTAATGGATAGAACAACTAGACAGAAGATCAACATGAAATAGAAGACTTGAGCAACAGTATAAACAAACTGGGCCTTGCAGCAGCTGCAGAACACTCCATGAAACAACAGAATACATGTCCATCTCAAGTGCACATTGAACCTTCCCCAGCATGGAACGTAGGTTAGGCCATAAAAGACATCTCAGCAAATTTAAAAGGACTAAAATGGTACAAGTATGTTCCTAGACCATAATGGGAAAAGATCAATAACACAAGGAAATTTAGGAAATAGGTAATTCACAGATATGTGGAAATTAAACACACAATATTAAATAACCAGTGGGCCAAAAAAAGAACTCACAAAGAAAATTTAAAAATACATCGAGTTTTTTAAAACGTGCTATGGCAACTTAAGTTTCACATGCAAAAGAATAAAGTTGGATCCCTATGTCATATTATGTGCAAAAATTAACTCAAAATTGATAAAATATCTAAATATAAAGACTGAGATTATAAAACTCTTAGAAGAAAACATAGGTGTAAAATCTTCATGACTTTGGATTAGGCAATGGTTCTTAAATATGACATCAAAAGCACAAGCAATAAAATTTTTAAAAAGTACATTGGACTTCATTCAAATTAAAACTTTTGTGCTGCAGATGAATACAGTAAAAAAAGAAACCTAAAGAATAGGAGAGCTTATCTGCAAATCATATATCTTGCTCAGCTCTCGTATCCAGAATATATAAAGGATTCTTATAATTCAATAATAAAAATACAAATAACACAATTTTAAAAATGGGCAAAAGATTTGAACAGACATTTCTACAAATACATATATGAATATGTACATGGGCCAATAAGCACATGAAATGGTGTTGAACATCAATTGTCCTTAGAGAAATGAAAAGCTACAGTGACATACTACTTCACACTCACAGGCCTGGCTATAATAAAAAAAGACAGGAAAACAAACCACAGGTGTTGCTGAAGATGTGAAGAAACTGGGACCCTCATACATTGTTCAGGGGGAATGTAAAATGGTGCAACTGCTTTGGAAAACATTTCAGCAGTTTCTAAAAAAGTTAAACATAAAATTACCTTTAAGATTCAGCAGTTCTACTCCTGGATATACACCCAAGATGACTAGGTATATAGAAACATATATTTCCTTTATGCCTGCATACACCCTTAGATATATGTAGATATAAATATATGCCCAAACAAAATCTTGTGTATGGATGTTGCTAAAAGCATTATTCACAGTAGCCAAAAAATAGAAACAATCCAAATATCCATCAGCTGATGAATAAAGAGTGTTATATTTATACGATAAATATTATTTGAACATAAAAAAGAATGAAGGACTGATACATGCTATAATATGGATGAAGCTTGAAGACATTATACTAAGTAACGAAATTTGTCCCAAAAGGCCACATATTGTGTAATTCCACTTGTATGAAATGAGAAATTTCTATGGATCTTTTATGTTTCCTTGAAAATTATATATATTCTACAACTGTTGGATACAGTGTACTATATATGTCTATCAGGTTCCATTCAAATCTTCTTCAGTCTTTCTCAGTTTTTAATGTGCTTGATCTACCAATGAAAGACAAAAGTTTAAATCTTCCACTTTGATAGTGAAATTGTCACTTTTTTCTTGTAGTCCTATTAATTTTCATTGTATATGCTTGAGGCTATTGGGTCCATACGAGTTTAGAATTATTACATCTTCTTAGAAAATAGAATATTTTATCATTATTTAATTGGCATCTTTATTTCTAGTAATATTTCTTTCCTTAAAATATATTTTGCCAGATATTAACATAATTACATCAACTAGCTGTAATTATATATATTTTCAACTAACATTGTAAGCTTATTAAAGGATTCTTTTACATTCAATGTGCCATAATTGATTACATTAATAAGAACAATTTGAAGGATTTTAAATTTTATAAAGTACCTTTTCATGTGGTCTTTTACTTTTTCATTAAGGTATTTCATTCAAAAGCATCTGATGTTACTGTCAGTTTCTCAAAACATCTGAAAGTTTTAAATTGCTAACCAACATACAATCATGTCCATGTCATGAGTTATGTCAAATGATACCAAAATATGCTGGCTTAATTACTATCACACAAAGAACCTTCTTAATGAATCAGCTGATATGATGGACAATTAAACTGTTTTAAAAGTTAGAATTACATAGTCGTAAAACTAGGTGTAAATATTTTCTCTGCTCTGTAATATATAAAATGGGCTTTGACATGACATTAAAGTAAGTCTTTTTTTAACCAATGCTTGCTCTGCATTATATTTACTCTGCAAAATATAAACCTTCTTTATCAATAACTTCAATCCGTCAATTTATCTCACTACTTTTCTTTTCACTGTAGCTCTCGTTGACCTGTATTTTCTCTGCAATTTCAAGGACAGTGCCATAACAACAGCAATAATACCTTTCATCTCATATAGCTCTTTGAAGTGTAAAAAGCACTTGTAGGCATATTAGTAGGTGCTCAATAACTAGTTGTTGAACTGAATTATCCTGCTTCTTCATGATTACCAAATAGGAATTTAACAATGACACAATCAAGAATGTTCTGTGTGTGGCGCTGAATGTCCCGGAAGCTGAGTCTGTTCCCAATCTCTATGTCTGTGTCTCCAGCCTTATGCACTTGAAATGTCTACTGCAATTTCCTTCATTATTATGTGCTAAGAATGCAGCCAAGAAAGACTGCTCACCTCTATGAAGTATACCTAAGCCAAGGATGCTAAATTCCATCCTTACCATCGAATATAGATTTTCTATGAAAAGGTCAATCCATTTTTTAAAAGCTGAATGGAGAACCAGAAAGTAACTTACAGCTGATTAATATTTAGGGACCAAAAAATCCAATACGAGAATATTTCCCAGATTTATTGAACTTTGATTATGACTTGATTGAATTTTCATTTTTTCATTCACTCAGTTCTTACCTCTTTTTGGTTCTGAACTAGTCAGTGGAATGTCACTGGCCATGTTGAGCTTCGTAATTCTGCTACCTTTATTGAATTTATTTCTATGGCAAGACTGCCAGCTTGAGATAGTCTTTTGCCTGCTGAGCCATTTGCAGTGATGGATGACACGAGGAATAGTAACACTTTCCAATTTGGCATCTTTTAGGCATTAAGTGGGTCTTTTATTACACATCCTTTCAGTCTTACTCTTATTTTTCTTTGAACTCATTGACTTCTAGACAAGAAAATGACACATTTCCTTAAGGAATCCCCTTTAGCTAGCAGTTGATGTCATTTTAAAAGGAACTTTTCAGAAAAGACAGAAGTGACTCTTAAAACTTAATGTTCTTCCTTTGGAGATAAGGTGAAAATTTTGTTAAAATACGTGAACAAGTATTTGTTTACCTAATAAAGAATATATTGTATAGAGAGAACTGTCTGAAGCTTGAAATTGGCATTTTATGAAAATTAAGATATGAAAATTAAGATATTTAATAATTTACAGCATTTGTAGTAACTTTATATGTAAGCAATGATTATTGCTGTTTGATATTTTCATTTCTCTCCTTCCATATGTAGGACAGATTTACAGTTCCTGACCCCCTTATGGTTTAGTGGGGTTATTCAGCTAGTCCCACCTACTGAATTGTCTGCTTATATGAGTGTGTCATTTCTGAGCTGTGTCACGCAACATGAGGTCCTCAAGGGTTCTCTTTTCCCTCTGGCTGGCAACTGACAATGTTTGAGACAATGACTATCTTGTCAGTCAGTCTGATTCACCAAGGCACTACTTCAAGGAATCAGCCTCTGCTGATTTGCAATGGACAGGTAGCATGACCAAGGAACAATCCTTTGTTACCTAAACTACTGAGATTTTGGGTTTGTTACTGCAGCATAAACAAGTTTTATGCTTTATTTTAAAGATATTATGGAACTTGCTAGTACCAATAGGTACAAACTATAAATTAGTCCAGGATACTGTTTAGTTAGAGATGAACCATCCATGATAGGCTCTTAAAGATTTCTAACTTTTTAAGGTTGTTAATAAATTCTTTAAGTTTGAGGTTGTTAATAAGGACCACCATATTTCCTCATAAATTCTGCCTAGCGTTGCTGAACAGAGTAATTCATTAAACATTCCGGATGTAAGTAAACCATGAACATTTTAAACTTTTGAAAAGCAATGCAGCCAGATTTGTTAAGTCATGGATTTAAGAACATCAGTTTTATTTCTGACTGCATTCCTTATCAGCACTTTTGTAACTGCTTGAAGCCTTGGTTTCCTCAACTGTAATATGAAAATGATAATATTTCCATGTGATAGTTATGGAAAAAACACCAGTGAGAACAATATAACTCTCTTATAAAAAAGGAGTGTTTGTTCCAGTGCTGGGCCTGAAGGAAGGGCTCAGTAAATCCTGCCTTTCCTCCTATTTTGAAGGGATAATGACACAAATTCAAACCTCAAAAAATTGGTAAATGACACAAATTTACCAATATTGTAGGGATGCTACTCCACACACCACCGACTTTTCCTCTCTTTTCTGTTCTGATTCTTTCTGGTCCTGCTTTATGTTTCGTGAGAAAAATCAGCCTGAGTCACAAAGTATGGTTTTTGTGCCACCAAGTCATTGGTAAGAGGAGCATGGTGATAATGACAGCAGCCCTGTGTCATGTGTTGTGTGCCTGGTCCTCTCTGCAGGCACTTTCCACAAGTTTTTCTCCTTACAACGGCCCAGTAAGGTGGACATTTTTTCCCTCATTTTGCAAATGAGAAGATTAAGGTAGATATTTGGATAAGGTTATGTATCTATTAATTGATACTACCAGAATTTGATCCAAGATGTCTGAAGACTGTGCTCTTCACCACTAAATAGGGGAAGCATATACCCAGGTTTGCCTCCAGCAGTCTCTATGTATAACAAGCATCCTGGCATTCTATCTGGTTTAGCATTTGTCTTAGATTTTTCATCTTTACAAATGTATTATTATTAATAGTTGTATTAAAACATGCCAGGTGATACAGTTTGGCTGTGTCCCCACCCAAATCCCACCTTAAATTCCCATGTATTGTGGGAGGGACCCGGCAGGAGGTAATTGAATCATAGGGACAGGTCTTTCCCTGTTCTCGTGATAGTGAGTAAGTCTCACGAGATCTGATGGTTCTATTAGGGGGAGTTTCCTTGCACAAGCTCTCTTTCTTTGCCTGATGCCATCCATGTAAGACATGCCGTTTGCCTTCTGCTGTGATTGTGAGGTTTCCCCAACCACGTGGAACTGTAAGTCCATTGAACCTCTTTATTTTGTAAATTGCCCTGTCTCTGGTATGTCTTTATCAGCAGCATGAAAACAGATAATACACCAGATTTGCTAGGCTTCCACTTCACTGCCAGCCTCTGCCATGGTTTCATCTAGTCTCAGTGAAAAATGCATAGGCCATAAACACAGTTCTTAATTTAACATGTGGTTATATTCGAAAAACAACCAAATATCACCTTTCTTTCTTCTCCTGACTCTTTCTGGATGCAATGTAACTAGTACCTTTTTTAAGGAAATGAAGAGACTTTGTACACTAGGGTCTGGGAAGAAGCTAAATCCTGGTAATGGTGGCAGAAGTATCCAACAGGCCTACCCCTATCAAGCAAATGGAGCTAGCATGCACATGGTAGCATGGCCTGTGCTACAGCCTACAAGATGCATGAAACATCAAACCAGGCTGTAAAGTTAGGAAAGCTTGGAAATGGTAGGTTAGGTATATATAAAGCATGTAGGAATAAAAACGGAGAGTTCTTTCATAGAGCATATAGAGAGTACTTCCTAGTACAGTGGTTTTATCATTTATTATATGCAATAAATCAGTAACTTTTTATTTATGCTATTATTTGGTAGCTTTTTAAAAACTTTATAACTCTTTTCAGGAGCAATAAATTCTAAGGCGAGGGGAAGCACATGTTTAATAAAATTTTAAGTACAGAATTTCTACTTTTTAAGAAAATCGACAAATATGTAACTTACACAAAATGTTTGCTGGCATTTGACATCTAACTTGGGGACCATAATGATATTAGTTATCATTTGAAAAGGCGTAAGTCTACTAAAGAAACATCAGCATCGATTTCAAAAGCTAGTAGTTACTTTGTGCAGGTTTTCTTGAAAGTAATGATTTAGTGAAACTTATCACTAAACATATTAAAACACCAAAAGAGGTTTTAACAAATAGAAGGACGAACCCTCAAGGGAGTGCTGCGTTTAATATTTAAATTTAGAATACTATAAATGCACTTTAGAGTATCTCAACTTGTGGTGTAACACTTTTTTGAGGGAACGTCTATTTTTAATCAGGTGAACTTATATTCTGACCAGAAAGGAGTGAAAATAAGAATGCTTATGATTCTCTAGCATCTGAATTTTAGAGAAACAGTCAAAGGAATCATAGATACAACTTAGTTGAAAAACTTCGACTAAAATATTTTTCAAAGAAAGATATGGAGGTAAAAAGAGAGTATGTGTGAAAAGTATTTGAGCAATGTACACATTTTTATTTTAAAAATGGAATTAAATTTGAAACGATCAGCATATTTAATTTACTCATCCATGCACCATAACTTTTTAGTTAAGCAAGTACGCTCTTTTCAGATACTAAAGTACCAGAAAAACTCAAAACAAAAAAAACCGCTACTACATGGTGGATATTTTAATTAGCCATAAACTACTTAGAGTAAGACTGCAGGCAATTTTGTGAAAAAAAAATTTAATGACACCATGTTGAAAAAAATATCAGACAAATGGCATTAGAAACAAATATAGCAAAGAAATTGATTAACATATGTGAAGTGTATCAAATCTAGTTATTGCTTATGTTATTTTAAATGTTTCAGATAACTGATGTAATAAAGTGAAGATTTTTATTTTGCTTAAATGTAAATGCATATGTGCTATTTTTATTTTTAGAAAAAAATTATTTTTGAAAATCGTTTTAACAGAACTAGTTTATAAATACAAATGTATTTTATAAAAACAATTGTATTCATTAACAAATGAGTATTCCAAAAATGCTAAAATTTTAATTTTCAAGTGTGGCCTTGCAGTCTAACAATTATTTAGCTACTTGTCCCAAACGGGGAGTCTGTATGCACAGCCTGCAGCGTATGGTAAGTGACAGTCTTTGTTTTCATCTCAGCTCCCCGGATGTAGAAAGCCAGTTTCATCCAAGGCATCATGGTGAATTCTTTGGACAGTTGTTTTAAGTAAAAAATTGAACATCATCGTTCTGCTGCCTCTCCTAAATTTAAAGGGAAGTGTCTTTCTTTTGGGTTCTTTTTGATTCACCAGCATCAAGGATTCCAGGACACAGCAGTCACCTGAGAGTTATGGCTGATAAATGTCTTCATTGCCTCAAAGAATTGTTCCGGGGCCATGACATGCTCTCCAGCATTGCCTGAATTCCAAACGGAACTACATGCCTTTGTGACTTTGAAGATTAATCTTTGTCACTCACAGCTTGTTGGCTTCCCTTGCTCATTTCTGCAACGTCTGCAGATGGTGTGGTGCTCTGCGCCAGAGTTATTTACCCACAAGTTCCTTCACACATAGCTCCCTCTTTGAGCCATTCCAGGGAGAGTTAAATACTGAACAATTACGCAACTCTTTTGTCAACCCGTGGGCCTTTCCAGCTCTGGTCCAAAAGAAAGTCTCTGCAGCAATACCTGCTATTCCTGGAGGCTGCTGCTGTCTCTCAACTGAATGCAGCCGAGACATTGCCTTCAAGAAGCCTCTCAACCCACAAAAATAAACATTTTCAAAATATACACAAACAACACATTTTTCATTGGTAAACATTCCTTAACACACTTCCCAGGCTGCCTGCTGCTTCACTGCATTTTTCTCCCAGAAGTCAAATTGCAGAATTCATCACCCTCTAGCTTTTTATTAATTTACAAGTCAGCAAATATTTTGGCACTGAGTACCACAGCTTTGTCAGAAAGAGGTAAGGTGGAAGGGAAAGATGGAAAAACGAACAGGGAAAAATAGTAATTGTGGAGGTAAGTTCTTTACATTCATTTTTAAATTCTCCATAACCACTATGAGTATCTTTATTATCCTATTTTACATATGTAGGAAACTAAGACTCAAAGTGATGAAATAATTTGCCCAAAGTCACACTCCCAGTAATGATGGAACAAGGACTTGAATCCAGGCAGTTTACTTTTAAAGCCTGCAGTTATAACCCTTAAGCTATATCTCTTCACACTGTAGAGAAAGTAGGAGCAGAAGAAAGAGGAGAAAAAAGAAAACATGGGGAAAGGGATGGGAAAGAGGAGAAGACACGTGGAAAGAAGAAAAGTGGAAAGTGGTGATCAGAGGAGTGAGGAGGAATAAAGAAAAAAAACACTGGCAAGAGGGAAGAAAAGAGAGCTGAGCGAGAGAGAAGATGGGAACAGGGAGAGGAAGAGGGGAAGTGGGAGAGAGAGGGGACAGAGGGAGAAACAGAGAGGAGAGAGAGAGGAAAAAAGAGAGAAGGGGCTGGGAGAGGAGCATGTAAAGTGAGTAATAATCCCAAGACCTTCTATGGTTCATATCTTGGGTAATTTGTGCCTTGATAAATCTGAAATAAATACAACAATTTTTTAAAAGCCATCATATTTTTTAACAACTTTATTTATTTATTTATTTTTGTACTTTAAGAGTCGTTACCATTGATTCACTAGAGGAACCTTCAAGTATTAGAACGACACTGACTTTCAAATCAGTAAGGTTCAATTTCCTCTTCTGGAAATTAGAAATAAATACTTAGCGACCTCATATATCATTATAAATAAGTTCTGTCAGTAAAGCATTGGAAATTGCAAATCAACTTCCTTTGCGCTGAGTACCATCACTTTGGTCATGGAACTAAGGCACAGAAAGGGAGAACTGGGAAAACGAAGAAGAAATAGTAACAACAAATAGCTGGCATTGAGCACTTGTTATGTGTCAAGGACTGTGTGTACTACCACGGTGCACTCAGGAAGTTTAAATTCTCTTGCTCTCTCCTCTCAAATAAAAGCAAGTGCTGGCTGGTACTTCTAGACCTAGACCTCCTAAACCCTAGCCAAGAGGTAGAATATAAAGTAGTGGTTATGAGAATAGGTCCAGAGCAATATTGTGTTTAATTGCTGCTCCTCCATCGAGCCCCTTATTCTCATGGCCCCCTAGATGCATTCTCTGCTTTGCGCTGAACTCTATGAACTGCACCTCTCGGCTGCTTCCTCTTCCTAGATGGCTGGGGGACACAAGCTCTCCTCTCTCCTCTTTTCCTCCCAAATACCCAAGACATGGTTGATTTGGGCAGGAAAGGACTTCCTCTCCTTAAAGCTACAGCTCCCATCGAGGGATTTCTCTCACACAGTTAGTTGTTACCATTTCAGTAACACTGTTTCTAGGGATACTAAAGGATTCTAATTGTTGCTCATCTTTGGAGACTTTGGAACTATGTCTTGTGGGTTCCCTTAATTCTACCCTCGTCTCCATAAATAATCCTATCATTAAACTGTTTCAATTATCTTTTAAGAATTTGCCATCTGTTTTTATCACCACTCCGACACAGATATGAACTGTCTGTGGGATCTTAGATAAGTTCCCTAGCATCGCCAGCCTCAGTTTCATCATCTATAAAACTGGGGTGTTGTACTTCATGGGGAAGATCTGAAGAGTGAATAAAAGTGTGTGTGCTTTGTTGCTTAACTTCTTGCTAGGCACATACACAGTAGTAGTATTTATAACCTACTTACAAAATATGAATGCATATAAAGTCAGACTTAAATATGAATTACCCCCATCTCCCACCACTACACGTACAGACCTTTACCCCAGGAAGTTCTCTGTGGTATCCAAAATACAAGTGATTATCTTCATTTCATGGTCTCTGGTAGTTTCTGCCTTACTCTATTTCTAGTGGGTCTAGGATTTTCAGCATTTTCATGGAGTTTGTGAAACTCAGAGGATAAAACAGAAAGCCATGTAAGTATATGTGGGATCAGTCTGCCTGCCTGGAAGACAGAAGACTGACCCTTTATACAACTAGACGGAAGCTAATCTAAATCCTAGTGGGTTCTGCCAGAACCCAAGGACCCCCAAAACCATCCTTTTAATTTAAGGAATAAATCCTAACAGTATCCAATGGTCTGGTCCTCATAATTATCACATTTCTTAGACATATCAGATACAGGAACACCCCACTGCTCTACCATTGCTCTGTGTCTGGGGATTGCAAATAGGTCTTGTTAAGTGCCAACTTGGATCAATTGGCAGTGTTGCCTGAAGTGCTGGGTGGAGAAAACTTTTCAGGCCAAGTGCAGGCTCAGCAGTAAACATAAGCATTGTGATTGATTAACAATGTCTGCTATGGACCCGGGGTGAGGGGGAGAACTCCCACACTTGCTGTGTGTTTGCTGACCATGCATTATAATGCGAAGGGATTTTCTGGAAGAAAGTAGAATGGGGTGGTGGCATCCCAGTGACTTTCAGACTTCATGGCTGAAAATATTCTTTTTGCACCCTTCTCTTGCAGAACCTATTTCAAATAAAAGGTAATGACTGAGATTACAGATACATTTTATCATTTAAACCTTTCATTTTTATGCGCATTTGCATTCGGCAGTAAAATTATAACACATATTTGGTATCTGTTGTAAGCATCTGGGGATGGTTTATATTATAGAGATTCAAGAAATAGAGCTCTCCACTGGACAGTGATTCAGTCAGATATGTTCAACATAGCTCACTGAGCTCATCTCATCAATGATATGTTCACGCAGCTAAAGGCAAATGTTTAAACATTTAGTTAATGCACCATATGTCTTAAATGTTTTAATTCCATCTGACATTTTTTAAAATCCATTTTAGTGGAAACCCGCCAAGTAAATTTACTTCTCTGGAAGATGATTATTCTATTCATCTTAAATCCAATTCTCCTGGACCTCTCAAACACAATGAACTCTTAATTTGTAGGCTTCCAATCCAAAGACAGGGCTGTCTTCATGTTCTGCCTCCTGAAGTGTGGGGAAATGCCTGATCAGGTGGTTCCATGTAATATAGTTTATGTCCTGAGGGCCACACAGCTAGGTGTAGGCAAAGGTGGCTCCAGAAGAACTAATTATCATCTCTGGGGGCTCAGCAGGGTGGTAAGTGAAAGGCAAAATGGAGGACTATGCAAATAAAAGGAACAAAGTCAGAGAAATATGAGAATCAGAGTAGGAAAAACAAGAACAAAAGACAAAGGTAAATAAAGAACATTTACAACAGGATGTGGTTATAACTCTTATGTTTCAAGTCACACACTCCTACCAATTAAAAACAATACTGAAGGTAAAAATAATAACCATAGAACTGTGAGGCTTAGGCATAGTGGTTAAAAACACAAACCTTGATATCAAATAAATTAAAGTCTCAAATCTTGGCTCTACCAATTACTAGCTGTGACCTTAGGCAAATTATTTCATCACTCTGAGCCGAGTTTCCTCACAGGGTTGATTAAAATATTAAACATGTATAGTGGGTGAGTACAAAACTCAGATTTGCAAAAAGAGTAACTTAATTTTTAATAAGTAAATTCAACTTCATGTATAAACTCCTAGTCTGTCCATAACTTAAAATATATTTTATCACATTGCAGTATACTCAATTTGTATTCAGTGATTTTTATAAAGCCACTTAAAGTATCACTCTATCAGTCTTTATCCCTTTCCAATCTTAGACATTTTTGGGTGAGAATTAATCATTTCTAAGGCTTCCCCTACTACACCTCACCATCTACCTGATGGTAAGTTGGTAGAGAGGAGAGGAGTGTCATATAATGTCCTAGCCTCTAACCCTTGCTGGTTTTCAGTTGAGAGAACTCATTCTGCTTGGCCTTTGGCCACCAGCCTTTGTCCTTTTTCATCTCTTCTGGTGAAGTTACTCTCACCAAGCCCTGGACATTTTGAGTTGGCATTCATTCAAATCAAGCAGGTCCCACTTGACCTTTGTGATGGTTTGCTGCCACTCCTAGATAATGCCTCTGGTCCAAAGGTCCTTGCCTTCCACAGCTTTGTTGTCCTTATCTCAGACCTCTTGCTGTCCATCAGTCCTCTCTATAATTCTGTGAACTTTGATTTTCAGAATCCAGGATTTTGATGAGGTATATTATTTGAACTCGAAAAGCTAAGCTTTACAAATTAAGAGCCAAGGGGTTTTATTTAGCGTGAGTCTTGATGTGGGGAAGAGTGAGAATTTGACCGAAGGGCAGTTTTTGTCTCTGGGGCTAGAATGGAAGATCAGCAGATGGAGCCTAATATGGGGAGAAGCAAAATTGAGGTGCAGAAAAGTGAACTTATTTTCCCATCCCCTTCAAGTTAATGTTGGGGGTTGGCGGGGACTGGATCTAGACACTGATAGTTAGGGTCAGGGGATATCAAAACTAGGTGCTTATTCCTTGCCTCCCCAGAGTTCATGCCTTTCAGAGATGACCTGAGCCTCCATGGCAGCAAGGTCAACATGGTGTAGATGCTGGAATAGAAATGAATGAGGATTGTTCCAGAGGGAAGGGCTTGAGAGAGCATTCTCCCACCCGCTGCCCTCCACTCAGCCCTTGTCCCATTCCCTGTGATCCGTGGGGAATTTGAAGTTTCCAGGAGCCTAGAAATGGAACAGGAGATACACCCAGCCCCAAAGAATCAGCAGCTCCAGGGATAGCAAAGGTGAGACTCAAGTTCACCATAGAGAAATCACCAGGCCTTAAATGAGATGTGCAAACAAGTGACCCTGCTGTAGACACGTTAGAAAGGGCTACAGCTTGAACCCTTTCCGAGGAGAAGGCCAGAGGGACCTCAGGCCCTAACACCTCAAGAAGTAAGTATTCCTCTGCTCCCAGGCCCTGTCTGGGAAAGGAAGAGAGGGGAATTAACTATCCAAACAGCCCTCCATTTTAAGCCAGAAAGCTGAGAACACTTTAATTGGTGAGAACAAACATTTTCCCCATCAATAGGGTAGGAGAGCAAGAGGTAAAGTCAGAGAAAATAATTGACTGACTTATGGAAAATAAAGGAAGACTGGGGGAGGAGTTAGTTCTTATATTTGTTTTTACTGTATGTACTAGTCTGCTCAGGCTGCCATGACAGAATGCCACAGACTTTTCTAAGGTGGCTTAGAAAACAGAATTTTATCTTCTCTCAGCTATAGAGGCTCAAAGTTCCAGATCAAAGTGCCGTCAAGATTGGTTTCTGATGAAGCCTTTCTCCTTGGTTTGGAGATGGTACCTTATTTCTGCGTCCTCACATGGCCTTCTATGTGCACAGAGAAACAGAGCTCTGGTGTCCCTTCCTCTTCTCATAAGGACACCTGTCCTCTTGGATTAGGGCCCTACCCTTATGACCCCTTTTAATTTCAAATACAGTCACATGGAGGGTTAGGGCTATAACATGTACATTACAGAGGGAAAAAATTCTAGCCATAGCAGTATATGAACTTAACTTGTAACATAAATTTTTTGTCTACATTATGCACGTAAACACCTTAGTCCAGCACTTTGATTTAATAAGTGATTAACAAGAGGGAAACATAATATTACTGTTATACTATAATAATAAAATTAGCTAATTTGTAATATGTGCCAGACATTTTTTATGTGCTTTGTGTGTGCTATTGCATTGACCCTAACAACAGTTTATAAGAAATACACTATTACTCTCTGCCTTTACTCCTCTCAGTTCTCCTAGAAAAATAACCTCCCACCCTATACCTAAGGCTTGGCCTTATAGTTTTAATAATCCAAAATTGGGTGTCTTTCTTGGGATAGTAGCTTAATTGGAAACCATGAGGATTCAGCTTTCTTCCTCTTCACTTTCTCTGGCTTAGTAAGGTGATATCTTCAGTCACTTCTGACACCAAAAAATGTCAGTCATGCTTCTGGTACTCACTGAAGGCACCATAACAACGGCTTGGACCAATGAAGGCCTTGCCACTGATTCCACCACACTGAGGATACAGAGCAACAAGGTCACTGAGGCAGCCACGTTCCTGTCATCACCAGTGTTACTGTAGCTATGCCAATCCTGCTGCTTGTCCAAGCCATGCCATCCTGTTAGCACCCAAGCCAATGACCCTCCAGATCAGACCACTGCTGGGGCTTCATTCACTGTGCTCTGCCCGGAAATATCCATCCCTCCTAAACTTCTGCGTCTTTTCTACCCTTAGATCTCCCCATCCTCAATGTTTATGTTGATTTTCTGAATCTTATGACGAATATAACTTGGGTTCCGCATAAAGAAAACAAATGGAGACCCAGAAAATACAAGAATAAGAACAACGTCCAAAATGGATTAGGTGAGGACTAAGGTTGGAGGTGCAAAACATAAAATAAAAAACAATTTTGGATTCAGGGATATGTTGTAGATGAAATCACCCAGCACCGTGAATGCTTTTCTTGAAACTTAATCCCAATGTACATCATCTCTTTTGTGTTCAGTGCGTAATACCTCTAGAGAGTTTTCCTGCCATTCTCACAGAATTTTTCAGGAAAAAATATACCTTAAGTATTAAGTAAAAGTAATCCTATGCAGAGATTCCACTACCTTTATTTTTTAGCTTTATTTGATATAAAGCTGCCATTTTTCTCTGAACACAACAAAGCCTTGAGTTTAGGGAGAGAAATAAGTCTGCAGTTCATCTTTCCGAAATGTTATTTTGGAGCGACTTCATTTGATGCTTCCTAGATAAAGCAATCAACCTGGAGAGGATTGAGGGGCCCATACACTAAAACGTGACATATAATTATTACCATACCTATTAAGTGAATAAACCAGCCAGAGCCCAATTACATCGTTGCAACATCCAATGAAATATCTCTTAAACAATTCTTCAATGAAGAAATAAACCTGTCACAGAAGAAAAATGTGCTGTACATCAAGGCTATGTATTGAGGAAGTAATGTTGCTGTCAGGGTCGCGCTGGCTGTAACTCAATGTGCAATTAAAGGAAATTAGAGGCAATCCTCATTACATACATTTTACACTTTGTTTACTGTGCTACAAATTCTGTAGTGGAACCACTGACTTGTAGCAACAATAGCTCATTTAGTGGAAAATGAGAATGTTTAACAAAGGATATTTGATGGCTGAGGAGCAGAGTACACCAATTTACATTTCTTGCCATGTGTCCCTTCTTAAAACCACATCTTTGGATAGAGCTGGGCATAATGTAGCCACAACCAAAGCCAATATGACATATCTGAAATTCTGCTTGATATTCAAGAGAAAAAAAAAAACATTAAACAGGAAACAAAAGTGTATTGTATTAGTCCATTTTTACACTGCTATAAAGAACTACCTGAGACTGGGTAATTTATAAAGAAAAGAGGATTAATTGATTTACAGTTCTGCATGACTGGGGAGGCCTCCAGGAAACTTATAATCATGGCAGAAGTCAAAGGGAAAGCAAGGCACGTCTTACATGGTAGCAGGAGCAGCTGGTGGGGGGGGGGGAAGTGCCACACACTTTCAAACAACCAGATTTCCTGAGAGCTCACCATAAGGAGAACAGCAAGGGGGAAGTCCACCCCCATGATTCAGTCACCTAACACCGGGCATCTCCCCTGATGTGAGAATTACAATTCGAGGTGAGATTTGGGTAGGAACACAAAGCCAAACCATATCATGTATCAATGATTTTTAGCTCAAAGAATAAATTTTCAATCAATCATTTTACAAAGAATCGGGAAGACAGGAGGCAACAAAAGGCAGTAACAAGACAGTAACCTTGGGCTGAAACTCTTTAAGAAGCAAATGCTGGTCTATAAAGATTACTTTTGAAAGTTCCCCAGTCTCCTCAGAAAATATTTGTTGAAAATTTGCTAAATCTTAAATTTCTGACATATTCAGTCTGAAAACCCCATATTTGCTTGTAAGTATTATTTCTACAAACTTCCATCATTCCTCTGTAGGCAATACTAGAAGGTGGGACTATGAAAGGATGAATTGCAGGGCAACAGTGTGGTAATCAGATGGCCTCCCTGATGGGAACCTCTGCTTGGGTGAAGGAGTGGAAATTGGCCACACAGAATCACTAGCTGGTAAGCATTTTAGCCTGGCTCTTGGTTACTCGGTCACTTTGTGGACCTCCAACAGAAAGCAAGTGTTGGATTTGACAAGTTAGAAATTATTCATGGCTTCCTTTAAACTCGTTTTGACTTTGGAGGGGAGTTCAGTTGTGTGGCAGTAGCGACAGTATTGGCAGCAGAGAGATGGGACCACGTGGGCTTTGGAGAGCCTCTTACAAGGAGTAAGATCCGGGAATATTGTTGCATGAAGGCTCTGCCTCTGAATCATTTGAGTTATTTTCCTCCTTGGAGCTTTTATAATCCCTGACATCTTGACCACTAATTCTCCCCAAATGAAACAGGCATTTGCATATTTGATGCTAATTATCCATGTAATCAGAGTACAGTTAATATTACTTTAAGAAAAATTAAGAATGGCCCAATGACATTGGAACATCTTTTGCTCATTCCCTGTAGAATCTTTTCAAAAAAGGGTGACTGGAGTCTGAAGTTTGGCAGATGTTTATTGTTGGGAGGGTCGTCAGGAGGACAGGAAAGGCTTCAGAGAGAGAGTAAAATGCCTAAATCATTTGCCAGGATTCTTAAGGAGGGCAGGTTGTGCTTCTGAGCAATTAGAGGCATCCTCTGAAGTCAGAGCTCTGCCAAGCTGGAAAGGAGGAGCTATTTAAAATTCTGCTTCTCTTCCATAGGGAGAAAAGAGACTGTCGCATCCTTAACCCATCCCAGATGTCACAAAAATATTTATAAAGTAATAATTTTTAAATTGTGTGTTCTCAGACTTCTCTTATGCTCCTTTTCTAAGAGTGGTTTTGCATTGCTGGGAAACATTTTCTGTTGTTACTTCCATGTCTAATCTTAAATGGGTCTTTGATTCATTAAACATTATAAGGAAAAGTTGGTGCCTAAGGTTGCTGAAAGGACTAAGTTGATGAAAGTTTCAGGAATTTGGTATCAAACTTACTTATGCTTTTTGGGGGAAAGGATTTAGTAAACGTTGTCTACGATTATAATTCTGAAATTTTTTTCCCATAGTCCCTCAAGGTGGCTGTGGCATAGACCCAAGACCTGTGAGAGGAAAAACTCATTTACCTATTCAATGCCATGCATTTATTCATTTATTCAACAAGTGATTATAAATGATTGGTAAGCATCTACTATGAATGCAGCACAGGCTGCAGTTGGTAGAGAATTTGTCAAACCTGTAGGAGACTTATGGTCTCCTAGCTGGTATTATTGCCATATAGTCACATTATATCTATTTTAGGAGGATTTCCTAAAATGAAGTAAAAAATTCTTAGGTTTACTACCACCTACATTGTCAAATCAAAACACAAAGATTGCCCAAGCTGATAAAACACATAAACAAAGCTGAGTTTATTGCTTACCAAGCAAGAGAGAGCCAATTCACTCAAAAGCCAGTGCAGCCAATTACTCTGAATTAAAAGCAGAAGGGCAAGAAAATTGGGTAAAAACAGGGAGTTTTAGGCAAATAAGGCTGAATCCAGAAAGACATTATTTGCATGGTTAAGAAGAGGGTAGTGAGGTTTCCTTGAGATTGAGCATGTATGTAAAAAAGCTCAGGCGTGGTTTGCAGGCAGGTTAGGAATGGGTTCACAACGCTCTAGTGGGTTCAGGATCAGAGAGCAAGCAATTTCATATGTATACTCTTAAAGTTTGGTGTAAGTTTTCTTTAACAGGGTCATAATTTTGTCCTAACTGTATCTTACCTTGACCTATCTGAAGCTTCTGGGAAATGTTCCTAGCTCTTGTGCGGTCAGACACATGCGCACGTCTGGGCAGAGTTGGAGGCCATTTTTCAAAGTCCATTTTAATTGCTATGGTCTAAATGTTTGTGTCCCCTCAGAGTTTATATGTTGAAATCCTAAGCCCCAAGGTGATGGCATTAGGAAGTGGGGCCTTTGGAAATCTCTGCCACAATGAATGAGTGGGGTTAGTGCCCTTATCAAAGAGACCTCAGAGAACTGGCTAGCATCTTCGACCATATGAGGACACAGCTCGAAAGTTCCATCTGTGAACTGGAAAGCTACCTCACCAAATACCAAATCCGCTAGCACCTTGATCTTGGACTTCCCATCCTTCAGAACTATGAGAAATAAATTTGTTTTTTATAAAATACCCAGTTTATGGTACTTTGTCATAGCAGGCCGAACATATTAAAACACCAATTTTTCTTCCAGAGTGAGAATTCTTTTCACATCTTTCTGTAAAATGCTCATCTGCTATTCAATGGTCAGGTAAGGCTCCATTTAAACTCTAACAACTCGTTGTCAGAGATCTTCTTTATAATGAACTGATATCATCTTTCCTTAGTAAGCCATTAGAACAACTGGAATGCACTTTGTATGCTGTGCTTTCTGCTAAGAGCTTTACGTGCATTTAATCATCACAATAACCAAGCACTATAGGTCTTATTATTATCCCCATTTCTAAATAATAATGGTAACTGACATTTATTGAGGCCTTACTATGTGCCGAATACTTTATGGTTGAATCACACTTTGTTCTCACATGGATACAAGCTTTATCCAAGGAGAGTATCAAGTTTTTTCTTCTATTCATATTACCTTTGTTGACCTCTTTGCCTTCAGCAACACATGAAGCTTCATTCTTTGGGGAATATGTTTTTAGGAACAACTGGTTTCCATCTCTAAATTATAACTACTAACTCAGAGACCATCGTCTTAAAAGTACTATTTGATACTCTATACCATACACAAATATCTTTACCTTATAGTTCCCCTTAGCTAATGTAACAGAAAGGCAAAAACCAATCCCACTGCTACTCCATGAAGAGTCCCACTGTTCCTTCCTAAGATGTTCAGTCTGAACATCCCTTGTTCCCTATTTTCAATCCAATCCTTATATGAGTATCAAATTCTAGATTCATCTTTTCCTTACTTACAAAATAATTACTTCTAGTGCTGGGCATAGTGACTCATGCCTGTAATTCCAGCATTTTGGGAGGCTGGGGTGACAGGATTGCTTGAGGCCAGGAGTTTGAGACTAGCCTCGGCAACATAATGAGATGCTGCCTCCACAAATAATAATAATTAATTAGCCAGGCATGGTGGCGCATGCCTGTAGTCCTATCTTCTCAGGAGGCTGAGGCACGAGGATCACCTGAGCCCAGGAATTTGAGGCTGCAATGAGCTACAATCATGTCACTGCACTCCAGTCTAGGCAAAAGAGTGGGACCTTGTCTCTAATCATAATAATAATAACAGTTTCTGATTTTTTTAAGGATGCTACCATTGACACTACAATTTTTCCCAGGAAAGTATTTTTTAAATGCATGTATGTGCATGCTAAATAAATTAGATACCAGCATCATTAAATACCCTGCAAGAGGAAATAAATCTAATTACATTCTTTCTGCTGTTTCTCATAGTTCTGGAGGCTGTGAAGTCCAAGATCAAGGTGCTGGAAGATTTGTTGTCTGGTGAGGGCCCATTCCTCATAGATAATGCCTTATAGCTGTGTCCTCACATGTTAAAGAGCTAGCTAGCTAGCTCTCTGAGGTCTCTTTTATAAGGGCACCAATCCCAATCATGAGGGTGAAGCCTCCCAAAGGCTTCATGTCCTCATACCATCACTTTGAGGATTAAGATTTCAACACAGGAATTTTGAGGGGACACAAACATTCAGATCATAGCAATCACCCTCTAAAGATGTAAGTGAATAAACCTCCAGATGATTTCAACCTTCATCTATCATGTCACTCCCAGTCTTCAGGTCTTCCCAAGTGAGGGGTCATGGAGCAGTGACCAGGTACCCCTGCTTTGTCCTGCCTTAATTCCTGATCCACAGAATCCATGAACAAAATAAAATGGTCATCTTTTTCCATTAAGTTTTGAAGTGCTTTGCATTACTCTATTACTGTAGTTCAATAATAGTAGCTAGGAAAGGAACTTCTCTTTCTGTGGGGACAGATGTTGCCTGACATATCATCATTCATGGTTACTGCTCCCATTCTAGAAAATCATCCCTACCCAGAGCCACTGGAGAAGCCAACAAAGTCAGGCATCATAGTAACCCCTAGAATAAGAGGCTTACCCAGGTTATAACACTGAGAGCAAACCTAAGGTGAGGGTAGGGAAAGGATGAATGGATGGGCTCACAGCCAATCCTTGATGCCACTCCCTGCCTCCTTCCCTCTCTGTTCCACTGCCTTGCATTCACACTGCTTTTCTTAACACCTTATTAGGGGAGTCCAAATAATTATCTTTTTAACATGTTTCATTTTTTACAAAGGTTTTAAACATTTCCCTTTTGTAGAATATGCTTCTACCTGGAAGCACAGCACCTTGGTGTTCCTCCCAAGGATGCTCTAAGAGCCTCTCCCAGTGGACAGAAATGAGGAAAGTCACAGATTCAGCTGCCTGCTCTGTGCCCACTCCCATGGAGAACACATGGCTGAGAGTAGGTGCTCAATAAATATTTGCTGACTGGATGAATGGTCAAGGCATTCCTTTGTTTACAGTGATGTTCTCTTTCTGGATCTTCTTAAGAGCACAGAGAAAAGAGAGAGACTGGAGAGGTCAATGCATTCACCGAGCCACAGTCTGGAGAATGCTCCTTGTTGGTGTCATCTGTGCTTCCAGAGAAGACTTTGGTGTTGGAGGCTGAGCTGTCGGGGCAGGGATCTGGTTGGCGCTCAGCTGTCTTCTGGCAGAGCCCTTTCTGCTCTGACACAGCTGGAGTGCAGCTGCTAGCCAGAGAGCTGATCTCCTGACAGCACTGGGATTTGGAAATCCCTGCATTTCACATCTGTGCCCGCCAGCTGGCCTTATCCAACCCTTTCCCCTTTGGAAGGAAATCGTTTGACTTCTGGTAGAAACCTGCAGACTTGACAAAGACAAGAGTTTGTTGTCTGACTTTAGCATATACATTCCTTGGAGGATTTTTTGAGGTATGTTTACATAGATGTCCTTGACTGCTAGACAGAATGAATCACTTGTAACTCAGTATGCTAAACAGCCTTGAAACTTTTCTCTCTCTCATCACCACTACTGGCATGAAAGTCTCCGATTAGAAAGCAACATTCACTCCACACTATTCCTATCACTACAAAAACAGCCATAGTCCCTGCCCTTTAAGTATTGCACAATATGCACTTAATAAGTTCTTCATGTTGATTGACAGTCTTCCATTGACACGGCAGAAAAAGATAGAAGATTTTAATCAATACCTTTAATTTTTTCATTGACAAACTACATGAGTTATAAATGCAGATGTGATGGTTTCCTGAGAGGTGGAAGAAATGGAAATATTGGCAATACCATGTTAATTGTGGTATTATTTTCAGTGAGAAGAGGATGATACCATTTGTCTTGATTTGTGTAAAAGGACTAGCGGTTTTTATGTGATTGACCTCAAAGTAGAGTGACCAACCATCCCAATTTGCTCAGAACGGTCCTCATGTAAGCACTGAAAGTCCCACATCTCAAGTAACCCCTGAGTTCCAGATAAATCAAGACCCTCAGTCACCCTATACATCAGGAAACTCCCCTGGCAAAAATAAGTACCCCACCAGCCTGTTAATGGAAAAATCTTCTAAAATTTATTCACTTTGCTATTAAAAGGCAAAAATTTCTAAAAGAAGGGACATTAAAATCTAAGTACAGATACTTATCAAATCAGCACACTTTATTCGTTGATTCAACAAATATTTATCAAGCACCTATTTACACAAAATGAAGTACTAAGGATGTGAACATAAATAAGCCACAGTGCCAGACCTTAAAGCATTTACAGTCTAGTGGGCAAGAAAAACAAATAAATGGGCATTAACAGCAGAGCATGATAGTTTCATACATTTGTAATAGACACAACCATGCTGGAGCAATACAGAAGGGCAGTTATCTGGCCTTGGGGAACAGGTGTCTGGATAAGGTGACATCTGAGACCCGGGTTAACCAGAAATTAATGAGGTGAAAGGCAGGGTCAGGGAAGAGATATTCCCTGGAGAGGGAAGAGCAGGGACAACAGCCTCAAGGGAAAAAGAGATCATTGTTTTTCCATCGTAGGAATCACAAGTTAATAGGACAAAGGAAACACTGGTTTTCTTGGCTTGGGGTACAACAGAAACCAGTGTAGGGGCCAACAGAAAACTCCCTGCCTTCACCATCTGAAGGTACATTGAAAATCAGCTAATCAAAGGCAGATTCATAGAAAAAAATAGAATACAAATGTATTAGTGTACATGGGGGAGAATCACAGAGTGACTGCCTCACCAAATAATGGGGTTATATACTTTTATTCTAGGGGTCAAGAAATGGGGAAGTTTCGATAATTTTAGGGGGACAGTAAATGATTTTTAGCGAAATTCAATGGGTTTAAAGAACATACAATATCCTGGAACAAAGCTTGTTGGACCCACAGAGCAGATAATGGCTGTGACAAAAAAATTTGTTCAGGTGTGCTGACGGACAGTCTTTCTTCCTGTGAAGTGAGTTCAGTTAATGGAAACTCCAAGAGACCAAAAATAATTGTTCAAAATTTCTTCTTTGGGGGTTCTGGACTTCTATCGGGGAACTTCAGAGAACAATTTTATCCTGTGTTTTGGGAGAGGCAGAAGACTGAGAGGCAGGGTGGTGGAGGTGGAGGCCCAAAAGCCCTTGAGACTTCATTACAGCAGGTCAAAGTACCACATTTTGGGATATTGATTTCTGAGCCCCAATACCATTTTGCATAGGATCAGACTTTTTGATTATTTTTAAAATTATCAGTATGTTGGCTGGGTACAGTGGCTTACAACTGTAATCCCAGCACTTTGGGAGGCCAAGACAGGAGGGTCACTTGAGCCCAGGAGTTTGAGACCAGCCTGGACAACATAGTAAGACCCCATCTCTACAAAAACTAAAAACATTAGCCTGGTATGGTGGCTTGCACCTATAGTCCCAGCTACTTGGAAGTCCTGAGCCAAGGAGATCAGGGCTGCAATGAGCTACAGTTGTGCCACTCCACTTTCGCTTGGGCAATAGACCAAGATGCCATTTCAATCAGTCAGTCAATAAGTTAAATACTCCATGAATACGATTCCTGGTTTTTCCTGGAGGAAAAGTCAATATTTGTCCTGAGAGAAAGAAAGAGAGTATTTGCCACTCAACATTCAAATTTCTCAATTTTTGTCTTTGTCCTGTTGACTCAGGAAGGTAAACTGAGAGAGCAACTCATCATTGCCACCTCACCTCATTCTCCTCCTACTTCCTCAGTATTTGGGAACAGTCTCTGGAGCTAAGTCTTGGGTTATATCTCTATGGAATGAATAAAGAACTCATCTGTGTTTTATCAGAGCCTTAGCATTTCTTAAAGATTTTTTCTTTCTACTAGGACTCACAGTACTTTAAAGGTATAATAATAAAATAAAAATCAATTATCAAAATTAGAACAAATATTCGAGCTAGCAAACACTAAAATGAGACTTTTCTTAATATTTTATTCTTAAAAGTAACACATTGTTATGAAAAATTTAAATAGTAAAGAAGAAAATTAATTAATACCAAGTCTCTCTTCTCTCCATCCCTCCTACACCCAAACACTCCCAAGAATTCCATTTGTTGACAGTTTTCTATATATCTTTCTATATATCTTTTTTTTTTGAGACAGAGTCTTGCTCTGTCGCCCAGGCTGGAGTGCAGTGGCATGATCTTGGCTCACTGCAACTTCCGCTTCCCGGGTTCACGCCATTCTCCTGCCTCAGCCTCCTGAGTAGCTGGGACTACAGGTGCCCACCATCACACCCGGCTAATTTTTTGTATTTTTAGTAGAGACAGGGTTTCACCATGTTAGCCAGGATGGTCTTGATCTCCTGACCTCGCGATCCGCCCGCCTCGGCCTCCCAAAGTGCTGGGATTACAGGCATGAGCCACTACACCTGGCCTGTTCAGTTTTCTATATATCTTTTCAGATATTTTCTATACAAATACAAGCAAAGATGGATGGATGGATAAACAGATTTTTTAATGCCAGCTATATTGATAATGTTGTCATGGAATTTGCATTTTTCAGTTAACATACTCCTGACATTTTCTGTAAATTAGACCTATCAGTCAGGTGTTGCTACAGTAATGTTACGCAACAAACAACCTTAAAATCTCAGTGCCTCACAATAAGCATTTATTTATTGCTTATGTCACATGAGAGTTGCAGATCATCTGTTTTTCTGTGGGTTTGGTTTAGCTGGGCTCATATGACTCTGCCCTGGTAAGCTCTGTCCAACTCATTTTTCTCATTTTGGAATCCAAGCTGACAAAGTAGCCACTGTGTGACATTATGCCCTTGTGATAGAGGGTAGAACAAAGGGCCTCAGCCAAGCTAGGCAATCTTTTTTTTTTTTTTTTTTTTTTTTTGAGACAGGGTCTCACCCTATTGTCTAGGCTGGAGCGCAGGGGCATAATCTTGGCTGACTGCAACCTCTGCCTCCCGGGCTCAAATGATCCTCCCACCTCAGTCTCCCGAGTAGCTGAGACTACAGGCATTGGAACCATGTCCAGCTAATTTTTGTATTGTTTTGTAGAGACAAGCTTTTTCCATGTTGCCCAGGCTGGTCTCTAACTTCTGAACTCAAGCAATCTTCCTGCCTCGGCCTCCCAAAGTGCTAGAATTACAGGCATGAGCCACTGTGCCGGGGGGCAGTCAAATTTTAGAATGTAGCAAATATCACACCTATTCATATCCCGTGGTCAAGGCATTTTATATGGCCAAGAATGAAGTCAATGGGGGCAGGGAAGCATGGCAAGGATGGGAAGGAATTAAATAATTGTAAAGAAACAACATCAGCCAGGTGTGGTGGCTCATGCCTGTAATCCTAGCATTTTGCAGGGCTAAGGCAGAAGGTTCACTTGGCCCAGGAGTCCAGCCTGGGAAACACAGTGAGATCTCATTTCTACTGAAAATAAAAAATTAGGCAGGTATAACGGCATGCATTTGTGGTCCTAGCTACTCAGGAGGCTGAGGCAGGAGGATCACTTGAGTGGGGGAAGTTAAGACTGCAGTGAGCTGTGATTGATTGTGCCACTGCATTCCAGCCTGGGAAAGAGAGCAAGACCCTGTCTCAAAACAAACAAACAAACAAAAACAAGAAACAATATCTCCTGCTACATTCGTACTTACACCCCATTCTTCTGAAAGTCTGCATAGTATTTTATTAAGAGATACATCAAATGTATTCTTTATTTTTGCAATCAATGCTGTAATAGGTATACTTAGAACTTTAAGGATATCTTTAAATACCTGTGGAGACATATTTGTAGAAGTACTTGAACTAATGGTTTATGAGTTTAATTTTTTAAATATTCCTAAATTGCTCTCCAAAAGTATGACATCCCTTAATTCTATTCCAAGATATATGAGATGTATGTCCACAAACCCTCTCCAAACTTTGTATTATCAAACTTTTAATTCAAAAGGTAAAACATTAATGTTTTTAACTGCATTCTTTTGTTAACAGTGCAGTATTTTTAAGTGTCCTAAATTTGGAGATAATTCTATCATAGTCCCAGAATTTGGATTCACCCAGATCTCTTAGAAAATAGCTTAACGACATTAACACCAACCCAACATACTCACCACCCACACTATGTTTCTCTGTATCTTTGGTTTTATTCTGGAGAAAAGCAGAGCAAATCAGCTTGCTCTATGATATGGTTTGGCTCTGTGTCCCCACCCAAATCTCATCTCAAATTGTGATCCCCACATACTGAGGGAGTGGCCTAGTGGAAGGTGACTGAATCAGCGGGTGGACTTCCCCTTGCTGTTCTAGTGATATAATTCTCAAGAGATCTGGTTGTTTGATACATGTGAAGTTCCTCCCCTTTGTTCTTTCTCTCCTGCTGCCATGTAAGACATCTCTTGCTTCCCTTTCACCTTCTGTCATCACTGTAAGTTTCCTGAGGTCTCCCCAGCCATGCAGGACTGTGAGTCAATTAAACCTCTTTCTAAATTAGCCAGTCTCAGGTAGCATCTTTAAAGCAGCATGAGAATGGACTAAAACATCTCTAAAACAGAGACATTATAAAAGGTTTTCAACTGGAGAACCAAGTCCTATAACTTGATCATGGCTACGTTTAGTGCCTTGATGAGAAAGACTGTGAAACTGAGGACAGGCTCAGCAGGGAAGAGGGATGTGATCCATTCGTGATGTCTGCTTTGAACTCAGGAAAGGCAGCAGCATCATGTGTAGTATCTATTTACCTTCCCCACCCTTGAAGCTGCTAGAACTCTATCAGCATTTTCATCTTCCTTTCTACCATTTAGTCTGTCCCAGACCACGGAAGATAAGTATTGAGCAAACAGATGAGAAGAAAAATTACTTGGGCTCTTTCCCATGCCTCTACTACCTGTCTGTATCACATGAAGCTTTTTGAAAAAAGTCACAGAAAATGATTTTGAAAAGCGGCCCAGTAAATATTTTGGTAATGTTTTGGGGTGGGCTTTGGCCTTTTTGTCTTTGCTGAGCTCCGTGGCTTAGGCTTTTAAGATACTTTTACCATCAGAGTAATATTATTTTGATAACCCACTTCCTCGTGATGTTTGAAAGATGGTTAATTATTGTAGGGGGTTTAAATACAGCGTCAAAGTAAATCATAACAGGATTCTTTGGTCAGGCTCAAGGTTAAAGGCAACCACATTTCCCAACTACAGAGCAACATAATCACTCCTTTTCCCACAGATAACTATGGTCTTCCTGTCAGCCTACAGGAATCCCATCCCCTTTCCCCAAGTGTAACCGGACTCCCTGCCACAGAGAAACAACACTCTCCTCTGCAGCTTTGCCACAGGGTAATCAGTCATTGGTACACCAGCCTGATCCCCAAGTACTGCAGTAACCACAGAAACCACACAGAATGTGGACTGACCATGTGGTTGTGGACATAGTCACCATTTTTAACACAGAGAGATGAAGTCACTCCATCTTTTCTCTGATGAAATAAAACATTAAAATACAACATTGGAAACAGATGCTTTCCCAATGGAGCGATGTATGCTGTAAAGACAAGGCTCCATTCTACATCCCTGAGTAAGGGAAGGAAAGACCGACGAGACAAATTCCTGAGAACCTGTTAAAAATTGGAGTAATCCAGTCTCAGAGAAGGTAATGGGGGAGGTGACACTAAGGGGGTACAGAAGATTGTCATCGGCAGAAAAATCAGGCATGTTTTCCCAGAAGAGAGAAAGATTGAACTACCTCAGTTGCAAAAATGTGGGAACCCCAAAGAAAGAGATACAGCAAATTCAAAAGCATTGAAAAATAACAAAGAAAAGAAAATCTTGGCTTTAAAGTGGCAATTTTTTTTTCTAGTGACTGAACAGTAAACTTCTAAGGAGAATAGCAAGAGCCCCTTCCCAATAGAGTTTTAAGCTTTCACTGTGAAAAGGCTATTCTTGGCTCAGCAACCCAGCTGATTTATTCTCACCTTGAGGCAGTTCTGTAACCTTGCCTTCTACCTCAGCTTCCCAGTCAGCCAAGTGGGACTTCCGACTTGCAATCTGCTTCATTTGCTAGGATGTCATGAAGATTAATTAACAACATTAATACACTAAATGTTCTTTGGGATGGGCAGAGAGAAAATGTAATTATGACCATTATTGCTATGGGTTACTAGGCAGAGTATTGAGATGGTTGCAGGGACTGTGCTTGGAAGTAGAAAAACAGGCCAAATGGTGATCTTTGCTGGTTTCAAATGCATTTGATGGTTTCAAATGCCCCTGACCTGAAAGTATTTCCTCTACATTCTTGCCCAGGGACTTAAAATGTTCACAGTTATGCTAATATAGCAGAAAGTGCATTGGACTTGGAGTCAGAAAACTTGTATCCCATTCTATCTTTGCCACTTATTGGCTGTGTGATCTTGTGCAAACTATTTAATTGTTCCAAATCTCAGTTTCTTCATCTGTGAAAAAGGCATAATGATACCACCAATGTCTAGGTGCCTTACAGTGTTCCCGAAAAATCTAAATGAAATGTGAATATTTCTACAAATTGGACTGACTATATAAAGATAAATTATTATCTCCTAGAAAAAAATGCTGTAAACATTATAGGCTATTTCATCTCCTACTACAAGTTAGTTTATGAGACACAATCCACCAACATAAGTACATCTAAGACAGACAATTTTTGGCTCTAGAGAAAGATCAGAAAGGGTAATATGGTTGTAAAGCTGAGGACCTCAGTTAGCCAGGCATCTATTTGGGGTGCTTGGGTGTCACTGAGAAGTCAGGGAGACATCAAATAGGAGCTGTACCTTTTGTTTTTTCCTGATGTGAGGCCTCCCTACAGGGAATGGAGGGCAAACTTGTAATGCCTTCAAATCTTTGTATCTTAAAATGTTAGTCCTGGAAAGGAGTTAGAGATCATTCTAGTTCAATTCTTTTATTTTATGAAATAGAAAACTAAGCCTCCACCTTACCTTGAAAATTCCCTTCTTCCTGATGCTTAGACCAGGATTATTTCCATTGCACACCATCTCCAATATACAACTAGTAATTAAGTTATGTGGGTACACTTGCATTGAATTATTACTCTTACCCACATCTTCCTGACCTGGATCCAAACCCCCAACATTATAAGTTTGGACTAGTACAACAATCTCATAGTCTATCTTCCTCTATTTTTTTTCTGACCCCTAATCGTCTCTAAACACTGATCCCAGATTAGCCTTCTAAAAGTGTCCACTGAATAATGCCTTATTTGCTCAAAACCTATTAATGGCTGCTGAGTACAGAAGAGTGGCAGCAACATCTGCCTGCCTTATCTGAGTTATGGTATATTCTGTATTCCTAAGGGGGTGACACTGTGTGCCATCATCCTTAGTGTTCCAGTTCTAGAAAGGGATTGACAAAAATGATAAATGCACCACCTTCCTGGGTTTGCTGTTCATCTTAAAAAGAAATCCAATTACAGTTTGCAATTGCATTTTGGTAAAACATAATGAGCTCTCCTTGGAGTTGCCTTATTCAGATCAAATCACTTCTTGGTAATTTAAAGTACATTACAACTCCCAGATACCTCTCAATACACCCACAGTGTTTGAGGCCTTGTGTAACTATAGCACAAACATTGGCCAGTCAACTCTAGATGAGTTCATGACCAAAGGATTATTACGTGGTTACCCACAGACAAGTCACTCTTCATTTCCCTCATGCAGGGAGGTCAAAGGTCATGTAACTTGCCAGAGCAAGTTACTTCTCAGGGGCTGAAAATAAGAGTTAAGGAGAGCTTTCTTTTAAAAACATGACTGCAGAGAGGTCTGTCTAAACATGTGTGTATGAATGATCAACATTATCAGTCAATGAACTTTCTTGGTCAGCTACTCTCACATATTGACATAAATGACACTGAGTCATCTGGTGACTAACAAAAATGACAAACCCTGAAACACTGACCAAAACTCACAAGAATGACATTTTCTAAAGCATTTCCATTTATAGAAAAAATAAAAAAAGAAACAGCAAAGAGGGAAAAAAAGCATATGATCAGAAGCTGTAACAGTAAGAGAAAAGAAGTAGACTTGAAACTTCATAAAATGGTACATTGTCCCCTGATTTCTCCAAGAAAGTTCAATATGTAAAATGTCAACAGATCTGGGTATCATTAAAATTTTCTCCACTAATTTCTATAGGCCAGAAAGGTCATCTAGGACTTTAGGACTTTAAAAGTGCAGAATGCTTAATTTTGGGGGAGTATTATTCAGCTAAGAGTCTCATAAAGATAGTTTCCCCCCTCCCCATACAATGAGAATGCTAGCCCTCAAGAGCTTTTACAATTGACATTTGTACATTTATTTACAAGATGGTGTGTCATTTGGGCTTTATCAACTCTTACATTTATCTTCTTTTTGTTTGTTTTTACATTTTTCTCTTTATACACAATATATCAATGTATATATTTAGAAACATTTTTCTTTTTCTTTTTTTATTATTATACCTTAAGTTCTGGAATACATGTGCAGAACGTGCAGGTTTGTTACATAGGTATACATGTGCCATGGTGGTTTGCTGCACCCATCAACCTGTCATTTCCATTAGGTATCTCTGCTAATGCCATCCCTTCCCTAGCCCCCCACCCCACTACAGACCCCAGAGTGTGATGTTTCCCTCCCTGTGTCCATGTGTTCTCATTGTTCAACTCCCACTTATGAGTGAGAACATGCAGTGTTTTGTTTTCTGTTCCTGTGTTAGTTTGCTGAGAATGATGGTTTCCAGTTTCATCCATCTCCCTGCAAAAGACACGAACTCATCCTTTTTGGAGGCTGCATAGTATTCCATGGTGTATATGTGCCACATTTTCTTTATCCAGTCTATCATTGATGCACATTTGGGTTGTGGAATTTAATTAAACTAAAGTGCTTCTGCACAGCAAAAGAAACTATCATCAGAGTGAACAGGCAACCTACAGAATGGGAAAAAATTTGCAATCTATCCATCTGAGAAAGGTCTAATATCCAGAGTCTACAAGGAACTTAAACGAATTTATATGAAAAAAAAAAAACCATCAAAAAGTGGGCAAAGGATATGAACAGACACTTCTCAAAAGAAGACATTTATGTGGCCAAGAAACATATGAAAAAAACCTCATCATCACTGGTCATTAGAGAAATGCAAATCAAAACCACAATGAGATACCATCTCATGCCAGTTAGAATGATGATCATTAAAAAGTCAGGAAACAACAGATGCTGGAGAGGATGTGGAGAAATAGGAATGCTTTTATGCTGCTGGTGGGAGAGTAAATTTGTTCAACCATTGCGAAAGACAGTGTGACAATTCCTCAAGGATCTAGAACCAGAAATACCATTTGACCCAGCAATCCCATTACTGGGTATATACCCAAAGGATTGTAAACCATTCTACTATAAAGACATATGCACATGTATTTCTACTGCAGCACTATTCACAATAGAAGTTTTTATTAAGGGGGAAAAAAAAGAGCCTCTCCACAAAATTAAACCTTAGTTCTGACATTAGCTAGCTGTTCATTCCTTTTTTTTTTTTTTCTTTTTTTTTTTTTTTTTTTTTTTTTTTTACGTTTTGTGAGGGTCTTGTTTTCTTTAACTTCCCTAGGCTATTGGGGAACAGGTGGTGTTTGGTTACATGAGCAAGTTCTTTAGTGGTGATTTGTGAGATTTTGGTGCACCCATCTCCTGAGTAGTATACACTGCACCCTATTTGTAATCTTTTATCCCTCACATTTATCTTCTGATGACTACCTCTATCTCTGCTAGTTTTAAGAAGAAATCTAGGGGCTGGGCACGGTGGCTCACATCTGTAATCCCAGCACTTTGGGAGGCCGAGGCAAGCGAATCACCCGAGGTCAAGAGTTTGAGACTAGTTTGGCCAACATTATGAAACCCCTCGTCTACTAGAACTACAAAACTTAGCCAGGCGAGGTGGCAATTGCCTGCAATCCAAGCTACTTGGGAGCTGAGGCAGGAGAATGCATT